>NC_085865.1:42161627-42254127 GCF_034702125.1 Engraulis encrasicolus
ACTCTCCATAGTTGACTCTTATAGTAGTCCACAAAGGTGAAAAGAGGCTTGCTCTACACACCTTGAGGGGTCTGCTTGCATTGTGCTATTTCACAGGATCTCTCTTTAGAAAACGGACCTGCTCTGCAATGAGCAGTTACATGCAAGGAATATTCAACATTATCATATTCAACAATATTTAAACACAATGGTGGTAGTATTCGGTTTGCGCATGGCATGTAAACTGTTAATTAATTCATTCCCAATGTGTCTGTGTTTTGGGAATATTCCAGTTGGAGAACACTGTTTCACACATGTTCAACAGGATATTCTGGAAGTTATTTTAAACTGAACAGTGAGCATATTCCGTTTGAAATCACAATACTCTTTGTATATGAATGTGCTCCATGTTACAGTTGTGACTTATGAAGAAACCGTTTATTATTCCTGATTCCTAACACCCTTCATTTCTCTCCAACAGGTGGGCCTGTGGACTCACCTGGACTTCAACATCGAGTATAACGGTGACACAGTGATCTTCGCCAACGTGTCGGTGAAGGACGTGAAGCCGGTTCCTCTGGAAGAAGGGGCGCGGCTGACGCAGGGTGGCATGGGGGGCGCGGGCGCCGGCCTCACCGTCACGCACACCTACAGCGTGCGCTGGTTCGAGAGCCCGCTGCCGTACGCACGCCGTGCGGAGCGCCTGCGAGACTACTCCTTCTTCCCCAAGACGCTGGAGATCCACTGGCTCTCTATCATCAACTCTCTGGTGCTGGTGGTGCTGCTGCTCGGCTTCGTCATCATCATACTCATGCGCGTCCTCAAGAACGACTTCGCCAGGTAAGAGGGAGGGAGCGAGGAGGGCGGCCTGGGTGTGGGGCAAGTCAAATCAGGTTTATTTTTTTATTATAATTATTTAAAAATATATTTTCTGGGGGGCTTTTTGCGCCTTTATTCATGACAGGACAGTGAGATAGACAGGAGAGCAAGTGGGGTGAGAGAAGGGGAAGGGCCGGCAAAGGACCCGGGCCGGACTCGAACCCGGGTCGCCAGTGTAGCAGTGCATTGCCCTACTGCTTGAGCCACGGTGGGGCCATCAGTTTTCTTTTTATAGCACAGTATGACTTAGCCAGGTGAGAGAGGGAGAGGAAATGGGGTAGTGGTGGATCAGTTGGTAGAAGAGCCTGTCCGGCAACCAGAACGTTGCAGGTTAAAGCCCCGCTCTGGCTGAACCCCCCCCATCAATATGTCCTGGAGCAAGATACAAAATACCCAAAATTGCTCTTGGTGGCAGGGTGGAACCCTGCATGGAAGCTACGGCCACCGGTGTGTGACTGAGTGTGAATGGGTGAATGTGAGGCATACATGTTAAAGCGCTTGGAGTGCTCTAAGGAGTGGAAACGCACTGTATAAATGCAGTCCATTTACCATTTACCCAGGGGGAATGGGGCACACGGCGGTAAAGTTAACCTAAAAACAAATGCCATTGCACACTCAGAACTTCATGCAATACTTATTTCAATGACAGACACACACATGGGAGACAAATGGTTATGTTTTCTAGCACAAAGAGCTCAAGAACAACTTTTCCAGATGAGGAGAACAGAAGGGTTAACCATTGGTTAAGGTTGGAGTTCAAGGCAATGGATCATGTGGCTTCATTGAAGTGATGGAGAGGAGACGGTAGTAACCTCTACTTGGATGGTGTGAAGTGATGGATAGGCAGGGATGGGGGGATGGGATGGAGAAGTGGGACGTCTGTTATGTTAAGATGGAGGTAAAAGTTCAAGGTAATTGATCATCTTGTTCCATTCAGAAGTGATAGAAACCAGACAGTAGCACTTTGGCTGGCATGCAGCAAGAAACGTGTGTTTTAGATGACAGGCAGATGGACGTACACAAGGGGTAAATGTTACTAGAGGCACATTTTTGTTTTGAAAGCTTTTCATTAAAAAAAAAAATGAAGTTAATCTGCTTATGTTGTTTGTAGTAAAAAAAGGAATGCTAGCAGACTTAGAAGCATAAGAACTGACCATTATGTTGCATAACAGAAAAAAAGCATTCAGGCATCGCACAGTACACAATGACTGTGATAGTGAATATCAAAATGGCGACAGGACTATCCATAACTTAAACTGAAACATACAGTGCTAGTGGTGCTAATGCTGTGTGGTTTTGTGTTTGCATTAAGCCCTAGAACAGTGGCTGCCCTGTTCTGTGGACCCCGTCACCAGGGACAGGGGCACTCCATCTGGACTGGCCAAATATTTTGCTACGCAGGGTGCAGAACGTGTGCCAAGAGCATCGCGAGTGCAAATGTATCATCGATTTCAGCTAAGCTGTACAGAGTGTTCATGTGGCATAGGTTTATATTGTGACTGTGGCTGTGGAGGTAAAGGTGCTCAATGTTTACCCCAAAATTTGTGTTAGTCAAGGTGGTGGGGCGTTGAAAGATTTTTTTTTTTTTGGCTAAGCACCTTTAGGAATTACATTTGCAACATGAAATCTGTATCTTTTCAGGGTCCTTGTCAAGGTGCTAGGTGATTCTTGTCAAGGTGGCCGCCTTGGGGTGTTGGTTTGCTGGTTTTCTGGTCTTAGTTGGCTGTGGCCAAACGGTTGTTGGTTTGCTGTGACCAGGGGGTTGTTAGTTTGCTGTGACCAGAGGGTCCGGTTGTTAGTTAGATTCCCGCTCTGTGTGATTAGTTGTATTTCAAAATGTCCTTGGGCAAGACACCGATTCCCATGCTGCTGTCTGGCTGTTGAAAAGGGAAGTGCATTTTTTCAGGGCTGGTAAAGCTATATGAATCCAGCTCCATCATCTGTGATGTGTTGCGATGCACAATCTTAAACAACAGTCATAACTCCTCTTCACAGTGCGAACATGAGCACCACCATTTGAAACTGTAGGCCGCCGCCTAACATTCACTACATTTTGTGGTTACTTTTTGTGGTTACCCAATGCAAATGATTACAGAATGCAAAAGGGGCATGGCAGGCACAAAAATGTGCAGTACTAAATGTAGACCAAGTGCATACAGATGAACTGGTTGTTTGGCCCAGTCTGTCTGCACCATCAGAGACACGGGTGGTTGACGTTTAAGGGCGTAACGCAAAAAAAAAAAGTTTTTCAAATTCCTGAAAAAAATGATGGATAAAAATTGGAAAAAAATAGAAAAAAATAAAGCACTTAGTGGTCTGTGGAATTTCACCTTATTTTTGCCATTTTTGGGAAAATGTGTCCTGCATCAACACATAGCATAGGCATGTCACACCGCAGGAAAATGGAGTCACACCACAGGGAATTCACTGCATTATGGCCATTTTAATCCTTTTGTATACATGACTGACATCTGAGCTCATGCTAACTTGATAATGATATTGTGTTTAATCTTAATATGTGTTTTCATTAATAAAAAAACGTTTTTTTCCTCTTGTGGAGCAGTTACACCACAGGACACCATAAAATGAACCTAAGCATTGCGTGACAGAAAGATTGCAATATGAAGACATATTAAGAGGTTAAGAGTCACCTTAAACTTCCACAGCACTCTCCAATAACTGAGGTACTGACTGGTTAGGAGCCAGTCTTTAAGACCCTTGTAGTTGGCCTTGCAGCTGCCCATTCACAAACATTGACATACATGTCACCCCACAGGACGCAATTTGTGTTGCGAAATTGAACTTGTAGTTAATATTACTGTCTTGAGTTTTTTCCACATTCACATATCTTAATCTAAAGTTAAGATTTATGCAATCATGCCAAATGCTTCATACATTATTCAAAATGTTGTTGGTTAATTTATATATATATTATTATATATTGTTTCATTAATGTTACAGTCACACCACAGGAAATTTGACATATAAACCTTTACATAAATCTTAACAAAAATGTTCTTTCTCATCTAAAACTAATATGAAACATAATGTATCACATCTTCTTTCATTGAAATTTGTTTTTTAAAGGAAAATAACAGTTTTGTAGGTTTTTAACCAATGTTACGAAGAAACAAGGTGTCACGTCAACCACCCACACGCAAATGGGCAGTCATGGGTAAGGGGTTAGGGTGTCAGACTAGTATCCCAAAGGTTGCCGGTTCGACTCCCAACCCGCCAGGTTGGTGGGGGGAGTAATTAACCAGTGCTCTCCCCCACCCTCCTCCATGACTGAGGTACCCTGAGCATGGTACCGTTCCGTCGCACTGCTCCCTTGGGGCGCCATTGGGGGCTGCCCCCTTGCATGGGTGAGGCATAAATGCAATTTCGTTGTGTGCAGTGAGCACTGTGTGCTGTGGAGTGCTGTGTCACAATGACAATGGGAGTTGGAGTTTCCCAGTTGGGCTTTCACTTTTCACTTTCAAGTGAAAGGAAGAGAAGAATAGAAAGCACTTGGAGGATGTGATTGTGCAGCAGACGGATGTTTGGGAAAGGCTCAAGGAGGACATTAGGAAAAACACAGAGAGAAGAGGACTATGTGGACATTTGGAGAGGAGAGGACTGTGTGCTTGTGTCTTTGTGGTTATTTGCATTTTTAAGTCGCTGTGCGTGGTGGGATGACGTGGAGATGTTGTTTCTGTGCACAGCTGAGGTCCTTCTTCCACAGTTTCCATTGTACTAGCGTTGGCCAGGGAAAAGCTGCCTGTACAACCAGCTGCTGTAAGACAAAGATAAGGGTGTACCACTGACGTGTATACGTATGGACAGCGGGCTTCTACTGTATTCCATTCAACGGTTTTGAAGCATCCAGGAATACTTCCACTGTTACTGTACCATAGCAATGCTGAGAACCTGTCACTGATAGGCCGACACAGCCAGCTCGAATGTCAATGGAGATACATTGTTTCAAGTCTCCCACAGAGATGCATGGGGAATGGTGCTCTACTTCCTTGTTCTGCCCGAAATTTGTTTCATATCCCGCCCCCAGCTGTTGCTTCAGTTATAAATCGAATGTGTGGAGTCCCCTTTATTCAGGTCAATGGGATGTAGAGGATGACATTTTTCAGGAATTTCCATGGGTCCGGCGGGTCCTGCGGGATTCCCGCGGGATAGGAGTCAAAATTTTGAAGACGAACGGGAGCGGGCAGGAGCGAGAATAAAGATGAATGGGAGCGGGCAGGAGCGGGAATAAAATTGAATGAGAGCGGGAATGCTTGCTTATTTTTTCATTTAAAAAGCCTATGAAACGGGAGTGGGATTGATTTTGAGTGAGAGCTGGCGGGATTGGGAGACATTCTTTTCAGGACGGGATGGG
Source organism: Engraulis encrasicolus (assembly GCF_034702125.1). NCBI lineage: Eukaryota > Metazoa > Chordata > Actinopteri > Clupeiformes > Engraulidae > Engraulis > Engraulis encrasicolus. The sequence goes on from NC_085865.1 coordinate 42,166,858, forward strand.
ATTTGTTTCTTTTACTCCACTCCGGGACGGGACGGGATGGGATTTTTTTTCTGGGACCGGGATGGGATGGGAGTTAAAATCCACTCCCGTGTCATGCTCTAGTGGGATGCACAGTAGAATATAAGTAACCATCTCAACCTGTACAGTGAGCTCATAGGCCTGGTTCATGTTGTCAAAATAAGACCCACACATGCAGCTCAACAACATGTAGCTTGATCTCCCCATACCCTCGTACAAGTTTCATTCACACAGACCGTTTGCAGCTGCCGAATTGCAAACCAATCACTGGCGGGAGGGGTGAGCTCTGTTGAAGATTGAAATGAACGCTTCTGATTTTATCCAGTCGTTACTTATTGGGCGTGACATGCAGGGGTCTAAATTAACACCAGCCAACCGGCCAAATGCTGGTGAAATTTCAGTTTGACTGGTAGATAAGACCAATTTATCAGCCACTTTGACCCATTAGTGAGTGTGTGTTTGGCTTCTAGTTAACATCTACAAACCACTTTGGCTGGTGACAAAGAAAGTTAATTTAGAGACCTGGTGACATATATAATTTGCTCATGTGCAATGGGCACATTCGTGATGAAGCAGTGCTGCTTTTGCTAGACAGCGGGCATGCACACTTTGCAAGTTTGATGCATTCTGGTTAGAATGTTATAACCACAATGCATTAAACTGGCAAAGTGTGCATGCATGCTGCCTGGCAAAAGCAGCACTGCTTCGTCATGATTGTGCCCAAAGTGTCACCATTCACCCCTCCTTCCTCGTATGCCCTCCGCCCCATTCACTGATTGTTGGTTACAGTATGTTGTCTGCCAACACGAGTAATCTCCTTCCAGAAGATCCAACCCAGACATACTATTGAGAGGAAATGTAATGAGAGGAAATGTACACTTGAAGCCACACTAGGCCATTATAATGAAGAGAGACATGTAGCCATCAGGAATGGAAAGACAATGCTGTGCAGTTTCATATTAAATATAATATGAACCCCTCCCAAACAAAAAATAGTATTTAAGAACATGTACAATTCTTTTAAAGTCACCTTGGAAATTGGATTCTCAATACAAAATCTTTATCTTTCCAGAGGGCCTAGTCAAAGTTGTCATCTTAACCAATAAGTGCTCTTTTCTGTTTGTTAGGTATAATGTCGAGGAGGACGGGGGTTGCGATGACCTGGACCAGGGGGATAACGGCTGGAAGATCATCCACACCGATGTCTTCCGCTTCCCTCCGTACAAAAGCCTGCTGTGTGCCGTGCTGGGAGTGGGCACGCAGTTTCTGACTCTAGCCACAGGTAATTTACAGAGCAATGCAAATAGAAATGAAATGATAGAAGTGTACCATTCGAAATGATATACTGTATATCTTTCAATTTTTCTTCAACCTTCATTTAACCAGCAGAAAAGACCCATTGAGATGAATAATCTCTTTTGCGAGGGCGTCCTGGCCACAAGGCAGCATACAAGTACACAATTAAATTGTCAAAATTATTGGGGGGCGCTGTGGCGCAGCGCGCTAAGCCCCCCACATTTGGACTTGCATGCCCACGGGGACCCCGGTTCGAGTCCGGCCGGGGTCGTTTCCTGATCCCACCCCGCCTCTCTGTCCCACTCGCTTCCTGTCACCATCTCAGACTGTCCTGTCAAATAAAGGCATAAAAGCCCCTAAACAATTTTTTTTTCAAAATTACAATGGTCTGATTTAAAATGCAATGGAATGCAATACAATAAAATAAAACAAATAAATGAAAATCTTTTAGACTAAAACAAGCTCCACTAGGGCTGAGCTCCAAAAGCCCTGTGCCTTCAATTCATTTTAATGATATTTGTGTAGCTGAAAGAAAGTGTGTGTAATTTGCATGGCTAGCATAGTTTGCACTTTGCACTTTTAGATTGTTGTACTATCATAATCATGGCTATAATTGTGCTGACGATTTCACTGCATGTCAGTTTAACCTGTAACATATCCAAATGGTTGTGACAAATTAACCATATTGTGATCTTGTATCCATCTAATGTGTTAGAGTTGTTAGTTTTCACTAGTTGTCACTGTTTGCATTTAGCTGAGCTCCTCTCCTCTCCTCTCCCTTCCCCTCCCTCCTCTCCCCGCTCCCCTCTCTTCTCCTCTCCTCTACTCCTCTCCTCTGCACTCCTTGTGTCTGTCCTCCTCTCTCCTTTCCTTTAATCGTTTCCTCTTCGTTCTCCTCTTCCTCTGCCTCTCCTCTCCTCTCCCTTTCCTCTTGCATCCTCTCCACTCATTTTGTCTCTCCTGTTCTCTCCCCTCCTCTCATCCTCTCCTCCTCCTATCCTCTCTTTTCCTCTTCCTCCTCCTCTCCTCTCCTCTCCTCTCCTCTCCTTTCATCCTTTCCTCGTCCTGCTCTCCCTTCCTTTCCTCTCCTACTCTCCCTTCCTTTCCTCTCCTCCTCCTCTCCTTTCCTCCTCCTCTCCTTACCTTTCCTCCTGTTCTCCTATCATCTCCCCTCCCTTCCTTTCCTCTCCTCCTCCTCTCCTCCTCTTCCTTCTCCTCCACTTCTCCTACTCCTCCTGTCCTCTCTTCCTCCTCCTCTCTCCTCCTCCTCCTCCTCCCCCTCCTCTCCTCCTCTAGGCATAATCATCATGGCCTTACTGGGGATGTTTAATGTCCACCGCCACGGTGCCATCAACTCGGCGGCCATAGTGCTGTATGCGTTGACCAGCTGTGTGTCGGGCTACTGCTCCTGCAGCTTTTACACACAGATCCACGGCCAGCGCTGGGTCTGGAACATCATCCTCACCTCCAGCCTCTTCTCAGGTACCCATACACCCATATTGTACATACTGTACACGCACCTCCCATACCTTACAGATTGCATTACAATGGATTTGGCAGATGCTTTTATCTAAAGCGATTTACAATTGAGGACATTATCATAGCATACAACACTTGACGATACAAAGTGCACTAGAAATATACATAACAATACATCTGATCTCATACACGTACATGTCAGCAAACATACTATACTAGAAGGACTGTTCCACATTCTTCTTAGGTACAGGATCTGTGCTGTACACATATATTTGTCCGTACTTTTCTCAGGTTCCACAGCCACCCATGCACTCACATACACATACGTTCAAGGACTCTTCCATACTCTTCTCAGGTAGAGCAAGCATGCCTTAACTGCACATTGGAGCTATAGGGATGGAAGATGGATGCTTTTAGATTGGGATGGATTCGTTTTTTTCCCCCTTTAAGAATAAATGAAGTGTGTCTCCAGTTTGATCACACACCCTTAAACCCCTTTGTGACTTTCCTGCAGGTTATTGAGGGATAAAACACTGGCTGCCTTTATTTGTTTTGTTTATCCACTAATCCTTATTAATAATGAACTGAATCTGACCGGCAAGACTGTAATTTACATCAAGTTGACATGCTAAGCTGTTGCAGTGCCTTAGACAGGGACTAATTTGAGGATTATACTGAACAAATAAACTGTACAGAGCAGGGAATTGTTGTGATTCTTTGAAAACCCACAACTCTCACCCACCACTGTTCATTGTCTTTATTCAATTTCTCTCTCTCTCTCTCGCGCTCTCTTTCTCTCCATCTCATCTCTCTGACTTTCTCTCTCTCCCCTCTTTCTCTCTCTCTCTCTGTCTCTCTCGCTCATCTCACCCCTCTTCGACTCGCTCCCTCCATGCTATCCCTCTCATTACCTCTCCCTTCCTCTCTCTCTCTCCTCAGCTCCGTTGTTCCTGACGTGGAGCGTGGTGAACTCGGTGCACTGGTGGAGCGGCTCTACCCAGGCGCTGCCGGCCTCCACGGTGCTGCTGTTGCTAGGCGCCTGGGTACTGGTGGGCTTCCCGCTCACCGTCATCGGGGGCATCGTGGGTAAGAACCGGGCGGGCAGCTTCCAGGCGCCGTGCCGCACGCGCAACATTCCCCGCCAGATCCCCCAGCAGCCCTGGTACAAGCACACCGCCGTGCACATGGCCATCGGGGGATTCCTGCCCTTCAGGTACGCCAAGCATCAAGGACCATATGTAACACACACACACACACACACACACGTAGACAAAGTATTCACTTTTCATTACACACACACACACACACACACACACAAAGTACGATACAAATGTACTCACACGTTACACAATAAGCAAAGAGATAACTCTGACTTCATTTAGGATTTTAGAAGTCAATGAGCTTTTGACATGTTTAGACATGCCCAGTAGGTTCTCTTACCCCTAACATCCTTCCCCCCTATTCAGTGGAGATTAAGATGGTGTATCCCTGTTCCTGGGAGTCATTGAACGCCGTTACATACATGGAGTATTCTGGTTTCAAACAGAACATCAGCAGTGTTCGGTTTGAAACAAGTTCCGGAATATTCCACTTATGGAACGTTTACGTGACTTGTGCACAAACTGAATGTAACAAAAATTCTGTTAGAAGTCATAAACTTCCTCACATGTATCATTGTTTCCATTATTTCCCTTCTTGCGATTTACTTCATCTATTTTTACTATCAGTTGATCTTTTTTCCTGTATAATAATCAACTAGTCACTAGTTAAAAAGTGGTGTCAAAGATCACTGATTCCTGTCGTGTTTGTATGCAAAGTTTTCCAAAAGAGGAAGAACTGAGAATAGGCAGCTTGGCCAGCAAGACATGAATGTAAGTGGTGTGGTTGGGTCTGGTCTAGAGATCTGTGTGTTTCAGTTGATCTGACTACTGGGTAACAGGTTGTATGCTATTGTGAATTAGGATTGCATATCCCTCTGGCTCGTCAGGCCCAGCCAGATAGGCGTGTCAACTTGAGCAAATGTTGACGTTTGAAAAGGATTCTGCTGCATTCCTTACATAGTGATGGCCGTCAATCTAGTTAGTCCTCATTCATGTGTCAGGGCTGTGAATGCACTTTGCTGCCTTCAGAAGACTGCTCGATCTTGACTGTATAGTGTTGCTCCCACTGACGTATAATAGTATACACATCAGTGCATTACTCTACACAGGACATTTGACATATAAACATTTACATAAATCTTAACAGAAAGGTTTTTTCTCATCTAAGACGAGTATGAAACATAATGTACCACATTTCATTTACATTTGTTTTTAAGAGGAAAAATAACAGTTTTGTGGGTTTTTAACCAATGTTACGTAAAAACAAGGCGTCACGTCAACCACCCATTTATTCAGTGGTAAAAGATTTCAAAAGAGGGATAAATAGTGTAGGGTAGAAATAGGTTAGTCTGGTTCTCACCAGACCTGTGCGTGCGTGTGTGTGTGTGCGCCTGTGTGTGTGTGTGTTTGTGTGTGTGTGTGTGGCTCCGTAGCCCCCTGGTGGAGCTAAACGGAACTACACCTACACATATAGTATAGATCTGGAATCGTGAGGATGTCTCAAGCCAGAAAATCGTCGGAGCATTTATTGTTTCAATATCAATGGTGGCTTGCATTGAGGAGTCATAGTACAGATTATAGATACTATATTGTCTATTGCTCCTGGTGGCAGGGTGGTACCCTGCGTGGCAGCCACGGCCATCGGTGTGTGAATGGGTGAATGTGAGGCATACAATGTAAAGCGCTAGTGCTCGAAGGAGTGGAAAAGCGCTATACAAATGCAGTCCATTTACCAGTCCATTTACATTGAAAACGGCGCAAGGGCGGACAAATCATAGATAAAGCCATGCCTTCTGAAGGAGAAGCCAATGCATGCTCTCCCAGAACTAGTAGTGGAGCTCACGAAGCTGTGCGGACCTACACAGGTCTGACGAGAGTCTGGCAAATAAATAGGCTGTAGATTGATGTATTGATCTCCAGTGGGTAACAGTAGTAGTTGTACAGCATTAGATCATCACTGATATGCCTGTGTATGAAAACTACACTCGAGAGAGGCATGTCTTACGCAGTCATTAATCCTCCAGCACAGCACTCTGCCTTTAGTACTGCGCAGGAGATAAATTATGGTCCTTAGAAGACATCATATAATATCCGATCTGTTGCTCTTCATAAATCAATGGGCGCTTTGTTGCAACAGGCTCATTGTGGTGTGGAAGAGGAGCTGTGTGTTCTCTGATATGACTAATGCAAAGGATTTGTTGAAGTGATTTCAAGTTTTGACTTATCATTATCATTCATGACAGATTGCCATTCAAGGTTTCTGAGAGTCTGTCTCTCTCCCACTTCATTTTCTTTTTCCTCTCACTTTTCCACTTAGTCTCTCTCTTCTGCTTTATCGTTTCTGTTTGTTTCCCCACTATCTCTCTGCCTGTTTTTTTCCTCCTCATGTCTCTCTGTCCATCTGCTTTTCTCCTGCCCCTCTCTCTGTCTCTACCCATCCCTCGCTGATTTTCTCACACCCCATCTCTTCATCCCTCCCTCCTCTGTCTCCCTCTTTCTTTCTCATGATGCAATTACACTTGGCTAACACTTACCTCAGTGTAAGCAATCTGGTTACTTAGGTACAGGGCACTGGTTACAGTCCCCACTAGGGATGCACCGATACCACTTTTTTGAAAACCAATACGTACGAGTACATTAATGTGTGTACTTGCCGATACTGAGTACCGATACCGATACCTTTTACCACCAAAATACAATAAAAGTAAATGCATGGCCTTGTTTTTTTTTCCACCTGTGATATTCTTATTGCCCATTTCCATGTAGATTTAAATGTTAGTAAATGTATGAGGTGGCACTTTTTTCCATGCTGCTTTCAAGTCCACAGAGCGTGACAAGATTTTGCCTTTTTTTTGTGTAATAGCAGCATCGTTCCTGGTATCGGCAAGTGCTTGACGAGTACGAGTACAAGTATAATGAGCAGTATCGGTATCGGTGCATCCCTAGTCCCCACAGCAATGAGGGATCAGATGACATGTCTGTTTCTCTTTTCCTCACACCTCAAAGAACTGACCAATCCTTTTCCCTCTTTGTCTCCCAGCAAAACTGACCAATCCCTTTCTCTCTTTCTCTTTCCCTCCCATCCATCCCTCCCATCATCTCTGTTTGCCTTTCTCTCTCAACTGACCCCCCCACCCCCCAGTATCGGTAGAGCTGTATTACATCTTCATGATGGTGTGGAGCCGTGAGAACTACACACTGTACTCCATCCATCCATCCATCCATCCATCCGAATGACCATCTCTCTCTCTCTCTGTCTCATCTTACTGTACTACGATTTTGGTGGAGCTGTTTTGCATCTTCAAGACGGTGTGGAGCCGTGAGCACTACATACTGTCCTCCATCCATCCATATGACCATCTCTCTCTCTCTCCCTCATCTTACCGTAGTACCATGATGGTTTGGGGCCGTGAGCACCGTACTTCATCCATCCATATGACCATCTCTCTCTCTCTGCCTCATCTTACCGTAGTACCATGATGGTTTGGGGCCGTGAGCACTAGACACCGTACTTCATCCATCCATCCATCCCTCTGTCTCCCCTTACCGTCCTCCCTCCCTCCCTTTCCCTCTCTAGTTCTTTTCCTCCCTCCAACTGACCACCCTCTCTCTCTCTCTCTCTCTCTCTCTCTCTCTCTCTCTCTCTCTCTCTCTCTCTCTCTCTCTCTCTCTCTCCCTCTCTCTCTCCCTCTCTCCCTCTCTCTCTCTCTCCGTAGTGCCATCTCGGTGGAGCTGTACTACATCTTTGCCACGGTGTGGGGCCGCGAGCATTACACCCTGTACGGCATCCTGCTGTGCGTCTTCGCCATCCTGCTGTCGGTGGGCGCCTGCATCTCGGTGGCTCTGACCTACTTCCTGCTGTCGGGGGAGGACTACCGCTGGTGGTGGCGCAGCGTGCTGAGCGCCGGCTCCACCGGCCTCTTCATCTTCGTCTACTCGGTCTTCTACTACCGCAACCGCTCCTCCATGAGCGGCGCCGTGCAGAGCGTGGAGTTCTTCGGCTACTCGCTGCTCACGGCGCTGGTCTTCTCCCTCATGCTGGGCACCGTGTCCTTCTGGGCCTCGCTAGCGTTCATACGTTACATCTACCGCAGCCTCAAGATGGACTGAACCCAAATGCAGCGCGGCTGACCTTGTGGTGATGGTGGAGGAGGGGGTTAAGATGGACTAAAAGCAATGCAACATAGTAACACAGTTCAGTTGGTTCTAGGGGGGGGGGGGGGGGGGTTGTCAGTCTGAAGATGGACTGAACACAACGCCATGCAGCTTATTTGTGCCAATGAGCAGTTTTCAGGGCATGGCTAACAGCATGTATGCGCACACACATGCATACATACTACACACACAGACAGTCTTATATACATACAAATTAAAGCGAACACACATTCTTAATATTTGAGTGCTCCAAGCTCCAGCGTCCCAGAGGCTCCTGATGTGGGGACAGGTTCATTGGGGACGCAGTTGGGAATCGGCCTCAGAAGACTCTAGTGCAAGACTGTTTTGCACCAGCCCCGAATGATTCACGATTTATGCCTGAGCTGTTCACCTTTTTTTTCGTTCGCTTGTTTTTTTGTTTTGTTTTTTTTCCTTCGATTTTAAGATGGTAGGGTTTTATGTTATAAGGGTCTCACCAAACAGGCATCCATGTGTTACTTTCTCAATGGACCTTTTCGTTGTCGGAGAAGAGGGGGCGGGGGGTTGTGCTGGGGTGGTGATGGGGAATTTGGGGTGGGGCTGGGTGGGGGTTGCACTGCAGAATTGACTCACATATAGAGCCTGGTATGGGCTCAAGTCAGTTGTAGTTTAAAGTAACTTTAGAACAAACAAAAAATGAACACAAAACTCAAAAAAAGGAAACCACAGGTGTCTTGGATGGCTACCGTGGAGTTTTAGAAGACTCCAGGGAGACCTGAGAGAATTATTATTCTGAAGCGGAGGCCTTCATTTGAAACTAAACTAAAAGGTTTATAAGGGGAACCACGCAAAGAGGACCAACCAGTTTGAAAAGGGACAGCAGGATATTCGGAGTGTGGAGAGCCCAAGTCAGTCCGCCTGCATGGGACACAAGACTGATAAAAAAAGACTAACCAATGGGAGGCCAGAAAAAGCTCTCGCCATTGACTCCCATTATTTGTGTTTTTCTGTCTTGTGTCTCCTTGAGGACTGTGGGTATACAGGGAAGGTGGGGGGTATTCCATGAAACTGGTTAAGTGATAAACCTGGCTCAGTTAACCTACAAGATGCGGTAATATCAAAGTAGCTAACATAGTTAGCAACTACGGTTTCGAGTAATGCACCCCAGGGTTCTTGGAATACCCCCCCTGGTGTCTAGGGTGGTTAGTGTTGTGGAGACCATTGGCGCTCAGCCTATGTGCAAAACGGTGTATGACAGTATGAAAGTGCAATATCCACATGTGAGCGGATGGATGGTATTGGCTGGGTGAGAGTTTCTGATATGGACATGCTAAAGCACCTGCACACGTCAGGATGAGTTTTCCTCAAAAAGGCGAAGGGAGCAATATCATGTACTATAGTCACCATCAACTGTGATTTCAGTTAAGTTGTAAATATAAAATGTTTTCAATAAAAACATCTTTTTATTACGAATGTATTGGAATTTCCTTTGATGTTTTGTTAATGGGTATCTACCTCAAAGCTGCATCTATGCTGTTAGCTTGGTCTTCCCCATTCCCCTGTAACGTGATGGTAAGTGCAGGACAGTTTCTAAATGTCACTGTACTGCAGGGGTGGGGAACCTGCAGTACTGTATGTCTCAAGGGCTGTTTACGGCCCTTGAGGCAGTCTTATCCCATCACTGATATTTTATTGTTGTGCAGTTTCACATGAAATTACATGTTTTGTAATAAAATGTAATAAATTACATTCGCAATACAATTAAGTAATATTTTCCGGGGACTTAATGAAGGTGGGGTTTGTTGTAAAGGCGGCTGCCTTCAATATACTGTAGGTCTGAAGTGCAGAGGGAAATCCTGGTTTGTGTTCATAGTATGGCCCTTGGAGGAGTTCAAATTTGAAGTGGCCCCTTAAATGAAAAATGTTTCCCACCCCTGCTGTACAGACACAGGTTTTCCACACACCGACATACATGCCAGTTTAATGTCAAGTTACATACCGTCAGAAATTGTCTAAGCTATGAGATAGGCGTCTCTCATTGGCTCCCATTATAGCCCCGTTGGCGAACGCAGCCAAGTAAAAGATGAATGGGAGCCTATTGGGCTAAATGGCTCAGCAGGGATTTGTGACGGTTCTGTTCTCTGGTTTGTAAAGATGTGTGCACATTCTGTACCTTATCATGAACGTTGTATTAGAAGTGAAGTTAAAGGTTCCTGACATGGCTTTGTTCTCCCAAAGACGTGTTAGTTTTGTCCTGCAACACGCTAGCATTCGGCTAATACCTGCTGGCTGAGGAATCTTTGCGACTATTCACGACCAGAGCTGACGAGAGACGTACTCTGACTGATCCTAGCAGAGACATCTACGGTCACACACCTCAAAACCCCCCACCGCCGTCCAACATGTTAATTGAAGGTGCCCAAATTCTTAAGGATGAGCGCAGTCATTTCCTTTACCCCATGTACACATGCCGCTTTTCCACCACCTTAAATGCAATAAATAACAGGTGTCCGCAACAATCCTAACATAACTTTAAACACATCGACATCTGAAGTCAGACTTAAAACTACAAAACAAATGGCGTAGTGCCGTAAAGTCGATTGTCACGTGTTATGTCATTGCTATAGTTGAAATAAGGGTCATTTTCACGAATGTAACACTTGACAAGATGCAAACGTGTCGGCAAATGCTTTCACTTACTCATATCTATCGAACGCGACTCCATTGTTTCCAGGGAAAAATTCACACGGGCAGATAATTCTATGAGAAGCGTACAGCCCCATTGGCATCCATTCATTATTTACTTGGCTGTGATAACATAGCTGCAGTGCCACTCCTGGCCACACCAGCTAGTTGTGGTTCTTGTACAAGATTCCATTTTCTTTGATACCGTGTAGTTACCATTACAAGGGTAACTTGGTTTAAAGGTGCACTGCATAAGATTGTGGCCAGAGTAGGTATTGCAACTATGCTGCTTATTGAAACTGAGCTGCCTGTTGCCAGATTTGATCTTTTCATTAATATTTACAAAGAAACTATTTACGAGTATGACCAAAATACAGTATTTTTTGCAGCAAAAAATGACAATTTCTGGGAATTTCAGAGTGGCAGACCATGGAGAAGATCCCCCTTTTCATGCATCAAAAATGCAATTTTCCAAGTCTACTTAGAATTAGATGGTGGTGGTAAGTATTCATGAAAAAGGTAACATTTGTGAATGGGCAGCATTAATTCTGGGAATAAACTACTAAAAATACTCAGTGCACCGTTAAAAGCTAACCGCCATAAATCTAGTGATTAATGATTAAGGTACCAAGTGTGAAACATGTAAAAGATGCAATTTAAGAAAATGCAAGGCGATTTTATTCAGACCACACTAGAACACAAGACAGAGGAGTGGTCTTTGAACATGATTCAGGTAGGCTGGTCAATACAGACTTTAGCCAATAATGTAACAATGTAAATGTCAGTACAAATCCACATTCCCTTCATTTAGCCAATCCAGTGCAGAAACCTCCTACTATGCAGAATGTACATTAGAGTAGTGCCTTGCAAAGAGTCACATTTAAATACATCTCATCAAAACCACTGACAAACAGCATGACATTGGTGGTCCAGATAAATACTCAGTGGTAAAAAAGATATAAAAAAATAGAGTAAAAAAAGCTCATCGTTCATAGGGTGCATTCCAATATGCGACCTTGCGTCCTCCACTTGTGCTTGTGGCCTCGTACCAGGAAGTAAGTCATAATGACAGCACTAACACCATTATATTTCAATATCGCGCAAAAGCTCAATTGTTTTTCCACAGAGGCGCATCAGCAAAACGTGAGGCCACGAGCCCAAGCGGAAGACGCAAGGTCGCATATTGGAAAGCACACATAGTGTTCAGCTATGGCAGTACAGGAAACAAACATCAACAGCCAGATGCAATTTAAAAAAAATACATGCATGCAACGCATTTCCTGACTGCATCAAACTATATACACAGGCAAGACCCATGGCCACGAGACCGGGCTAAAAGAAACTGTACACAGTCACCCATAAACAACGTCTTTGGAGTCTATGTACATTTAGAGGCAATGGCTTAAGACGACCACTGGGTGGCACTGTGCACCATTGCCATGTGCGTTGGGCTGCCCTCAGCAGCATCCACCCCGGTGCCATCATCAGAGTCGATGCTGGTGTTGCCGGCGGGGGGCATGAAGTTCGCAGGGCTGGGGTACTCGTAATGGTGGGTCACAGGCGGCGGGAGACGCCACTGGCTCTGGGGCCTGGGGGTCGAGGCCTGAGTAGGAGAGTGCGCTCGCATGTAGTTGGGGTAGAATGCTGTATGCTGCTGTTGTTGTTGTTGTTGTTGTTGTTGTTGTTGCTGCTGCTGCTGCTGCAGTGGGGGGCTCTTCTTGAAGACCGTCTCTCTTAGCTGCTGGTTCGAATACAGATCCTGGTGCATCGTTTGAGCATCTGCCTGAAACTGATGAGAGAAGAGGGTTAGGCCACATTCTACAGTTCAGTGGATACTTTTCATGCACAGATTACACACCCGAAGACATTTGATATTTCTTAATTTCAACATGTCTACATTTTAAACTTATACGATGTCGGTGTGTAACGTCCTGCCTTTAAGACAAATGCCATGACTGTGGAAATGCCTCCTGTTGTGGACGCATTTCATTTCCCCCGCATGCTTGCCCCTCCTGCCAGGAGCAAGGCAGGCTGCACACACACTGGGGGACTGAAAAAAAAAATCAGGTTCAGTTTCTGCATTACCTGAGGGAGGGGGGTTGGGGCCACGCCAGGGTATCCGTTGTTGGCGTATCGCTCGTTGACCCAGCCATTCTCCTTCTGGTGCCTCTTCAACTTCATTCGTCTGTTTTGGAACCACGTCTTCACCTTGAAATGATGAAGGGAAAAAAAATAAACACACATGCATCACAAACACAATAGGCTATTCCATAGTATTCACCAGCAAAGTCATGACTGTTTACCTGTTTGTAGGTCAACCCAGTGAAGCCAGCCAGGGTTTTCATCTCTGCAGGGGTGAGGTATTTCTGCATGCTGAACCTGTGGGTCAGGGCGTTCATCTGACCCTCGGAAAAAGCAGTCCTCACTTTGGCCTTTCGGCTCTGCGGTGTCTGCGTCGCTGGCGACTGCGAGATGACTTCAGTTTGTCCTGGCCGCAGGACCTTCAGACTCGGGTCATCCTCCCCCACAGAGAAGGAGCTGGACACGACATCCGTGCAGTCCGGGCTGCCGCTTTCCGTCTCATCGTCGCTTTCCTTCTTGACCCACGTTGTTGGGTTTTCAGGAGGCACACATCCTTCTCGACTGCTTCCCGAGCTCCAAGAATCTACAAGACAGTATCGAACACCGATCAGAATCTTCACTAACAGCTGTAATTATTCCAACCAACCACACAGTGGCGCCAGAGATCTCCAATAGAAGTGATAATAAAGATGGCGAATGCTGTGGGCGATTATTGCTCTTTTGTAGAGCAGATCGCAACTTTGGTACAAGACCCAAGTAAGGTATGTGAAAATGCCTCGAGTGTAGTATGCATGAATAATCTGCTATTAATTTAAGTATTGTCCTGTAAGTGCATATGTATCGTGACGTTAAAACACAATTTTGCCCGCCATCAGTAGACCAGCGTTGCCTAACTTTGGCTAACTAGCTAGCAGTGTCGACATTACCTGGTGTATGTGCCTCGGAGTCACTCGGTGTGTCACTGCTTGGTCGTACACTTTCCTTCGTTTGGTCCTCCTCATAAGATGCAATATTGCGATTTTGGGAGAGAAAGAGTCTGCCATTTTGCGTATGCGTGTCCGAGAAATACAGCACAGGCCCTTGGTAATGCGTCGTCGAGTTCGCCGTGATGGGTTCCGGACTTCCAGGAGGTGATTGCTGCGGCGCCTGCGTCTGGTAGTATCCTCCGTTGACCGCCGGGTGAGTGTAGGTCGTCTCGGGCCAGTTCATGTTGGGGTGGGTCTGTTCAGAGCCAGTCGGATAAAGCAATCCATATGCATACGCGTGGTACGACGGGTTGAAGTTGTAACTCACTGGTACCTTCCAGTCCGCCATGATTCAAACAATTCGCCCAACAAACGTCTCCCCTAAATAAAATTTGCAATGAAGCTGTGCACTGCACACTTGTAGTCTCACCGAGTTACGAATAAAAGCTGAGCACAGCAGGCATAGTTTGGATCCCAAGCCCTCTGTCTAGGCCGCTCCGAGCTCTGGACACAAGCAAACACCTGCATGAAGAAGTTCAAGGCCATTTATCGTCGTGCACCGTCGTGGGGTGTGTCCTTAGATGGAGGTGTTCCTGGTCATTGGGCCAATTAAACTCATCATCTCCAGGTAGTGCAACCACGCCCCTGTGTCAGTGGGGATCGGGGGTCCCTGGGGAGGCGTGTGTGGGTGCTAGGGGGGCCTTGGCAGGTTGGCAGGAAAAGCATGGCAAAACAAAATAAATCTTTCAATGAATTAAATAACTAATGAACATACAACATAAACCAAAGATAAACGTAACAATATTCCCATTAGGTAAGATCTGTATTATAACAGGCGATTGCATCTATGAACATTACTTCTATTATCTACTACTATTACAGACTAAACACTATGGTTGTGAACGGGGATGCACATGAAATAACGGCACAACCCAAGGGGTCCTTGGCTGGAATATACCGGCATATGGGGGACTTTGCAATAGTAAAGTTTGGGAACCCCTGTTTTGGATGATGTACAGGGGTGGGGAACCCTTTTCATTTGAGGGGAAACTTCAGATTCTTCCAAGGGCAGTAAAAGTCCTCAGAGGGCCGTACAAACCAGGATTTCCCCCTGCACTTTAGGCCTACTGGTATATTGAAGGCAGCCACCTTTAACAGCCCCCACCTTCTCTATGACCCCTGAATATAACTTAATTGTACTGCAAATGTAATTTCTAAGATTCCTTTACAAAATATGTCATATTTCATATGAAACTGCATAACATTAAAATTGTGTTGGGCCAGATAAAATGGCCTCACCTCAAGGGCCGTAAATGGCCCTCGAGACATAGGTTCACCCCACCCCCACACCCCCCCAACCCTGATGTACCACAGGGTTCACAGGGTTCACAGGGTTCAAACAAAGACTGTGGGGCCCTGAGTCCAGCTTCTTATCCCAGGTCTATGGTTCAAACCTAAAATGGAAGACAGATGCATCAATTTAACAGTTATCAATTTAACTTCAAGTAATACTCATTCTCATTAAATTAATAATTCCCATTTTATGATATTATCACAGAATTGGTTGCATTTTGAAATGGCACATGGTGTACAACTGTATCTCAAAGTAAAATGCAGTGTATTAATGCTCTCTTGACCTAAAAAATACTTGGCTGTCAGAATGAACCTAAAAATAGCTTGTACAAATCTGCACCCTCCACCTCATCTTCAAGCACAGCCAAAGTATCTGTGACTTTCTGGTATATTTCATCGAAAGAAAAATGTCCCTTACTTTTTGCAAACCCTGTAGTTTAACTTGGAAATGCAGCAGGCCCCCAGATTAAATGCCTATTTTAAACAGATGTAGATTGTATCCAATGTATCGAATGTTAATGTATTAAGCAAGTGGTCAACATACACATGATGAAATGCAAAGTATTTTACTGAAGTATTGTCAATATTCGGGCCAGAATTGGGTTACCATTACATGGTATTAAGTGGGGGACCTTTCAGATTTCTTTGTCCCAGGCTCTGTCAAAGCTGTCAGTGGTCCTGGCTTATCATAACTGGATATGAATGGTCTCTTGAGTTGCACTGGCCTGCGGTGACAAACCAATACCAGACCTTGATAATAGTAAAGCAACATACAACTCACAAGAATGTCTCTCAAAGATCTGTTCAACAATAGGGCTACTCTGGGATGGCGTCATGCATCAGACTTCCAATTTAAAAAAAATCATCTGTTACATATGTGTAATTAGCCAGGCCTGTAAAACATTAGACTTGGAAAGTGCTGTGTTGTGTCAAATTCAGATCACAGTGATGCTACTTGAAAACGTGATTAATTTGAATTATCTGTTCATGGCATCAGTGTGTCTCCAGATGTGGGCTGTGTGTGGCACTCTTCAAACATACCAGATGGAAAACTACTACATGTTTACATCCACATCCTGGGGCATGGCAGACCACCCTTCACTGGGGCCCCTGAATGATCCAGATCTGGTCGGTATTATCATCTAAATGGCTTGTTTGTAGACTACCGCCTTAGCGTTATTAGAATGAGAATGATTCAGACTGAGGCCAAAATATGTGCCAACGATTAGCCTACAGGACGATTAGCAGACGCTAGATCTTGCGGCGGGGGGTAGAAGAGGTGAGAACGGGCGGCAGGTGGGGCAGAGGAGTCTACTCAGCCTGGAAACTTGTCTTTTCCTGAGTGTCCAATGTTTTGCAGGCAATACCTAACCTAGCGTACTTCCCAGACTAATCTATCATATGAATATAACGACATTTGCAACTAAAGAAAAATGCACCACAATCCAAATATTTTAACTGACAGCCAAAGTCGAATCAATTAGCCTGCCTTTTTGCAACCAATTTTGAAGAAAAAAAAATGCCGCATTTAGTACCAAACCCGCATCATAGTAGGCTCTAGTTACTGTAATAGATGCAGACTGCATCTAATACAGCACTTTACTGAATAATGCAATATGTTTGACACATTTTGGTCGGCTACTGCAAAAAAATGCATTTGCCCCATATATACCTATACTGCAGTTTTATTATAAGGGTTATTCTGCTGTTGAACCGAATAAACGTACCTTGAATTTACTTTATAACATGCTGTGACAAATGTACCCCTGGTGCTCTGCGTAATTTGTTTTACCTAGTGTGGAGCAGCTTTTACAAGAGCTATTCATACATAAATGACCCATTAACGCCCAATGATCTGCCCTTTGTCCTACCTCATTGGGCCAATCAATGGGACCAAAACCGGTTTAGTTCATCGAAAGGTTACGTGGAGAAATACATAATTTCATACAGAAATCCATATCATATCAAAATCCATATCCAATCATCTCAAGCACATTTCCCTACACTGGAGAGGGGGGCATGGAAGATGTTGGACATTTTTTCATGACACAGGCACAATAAGTGTGTTTTGTTGCATTAAATGTAATGCTTCATTGCTGATCCAGTCTCATTTTAATAAAACCGTTTTCCCCATGCCTAGAACTAGTGTTTTTATAAGCCCTCCGTTCCTTTGGCTGGCGCTATGAGCTTTGCGAACTGTTCTCTTTGCTATTGTAGAGTGCGGTCCCTTTAAGCGGCGCGCACGAGGATTCCTCAGCGGCAGCGCAGCGGTTCTGTCCCGCGTGGAACTCCCTGATAGAATCCAGACCATTGAGAGTAAATAGAATGGAGGCCAAAATTCTATTTCATTGTTGAAGCCAAGTTGGAGCCAAGGTTGGACCCAAAAAGACCAAAAAATGGCCAAATCCCATTCATTCCTATGAGAGACATAAAACCCTGTATCTCCCTTAAATGCCACTCCAGGGGGATAATTTTTCGCTCAACTAGTAGGTCCCCTTGCTCTCCAACTTACCAGGGTGGTGATTTTTTTGTGGTGATGTTTTGTTTTAGAGAGATATTAAAAGTTAAATTGACCAATGAGCATCAGAACATGGTTTGATTGACCGTTAGAAGTCTTGTTGCTGTCCAATCAGCACCTGCGTTTGGCGTTGCTAAGGTGGAATGTAAATTGGAATGTTCCCAAATCTGGCTTCAAAGCGTTGAATGGCAAATAGCGTTGATTTGGCGTCCATTCTATTTACTGTCAATGATCCAGACAGAGAGCGACACTCAAATTTCAACGGCCAGATTCGGGCACTCTCTGAATAATTATTTTTTGGTACGGATATATTGAAGTCTTCACTGTCACACGTCGCTGGCTTGAATTTTACGAGCGGCGGGTGACAACACCCGTCCTGTCCACGTTGGCTTCACCGGAGCCCCCTGACAACTGTCACATAAGTTGCCATCGTTGTCTTGCCAGCTCGGAGCTGGCCAATTTTGAATAAAAGCTAGAACTAAGATTGGAAGCTGTCCTCTGTCAACATCACCAAAATGACAGAGCAACTGGAACACATCCTTTCGCAGCTAACACAGCCTGACAATGCCATTATTCAGCAGGTAATGTGACTCCACGTTTGCATTTTCAGTAGCGGAATCTGTTATTTTATGCGAAAGATAAAGACTTCGTAGTGTGATCGGTAATACAGTTCAGTGACAGATTGTTCTCACATGTTGGTGAAAATGCCGGTTAGCCTGCTAACGGTGGCTAAGTAACTTGGTTACGTCACGACTCAGGGTGGTGGTGTCCTGTCCATCAGTTCCCTCTGGCTGTGCCCTGGATATGGATTTAGGATTGATTGTATCATCATGCAAGTTTGCAGTTCATCAGCCACAAATACTAATAGTTTCTGTTTATGTTGCATTAGGCCACGGCGGAGTTGAAGAAGGCGTTTAAAGATCCAGCCATTATCCCTGCACTATGTGCAGTCATGACAGGTTCTCAGAACCCGCAGGTATGTCTACCTTGTTGTTGTACTGGTATACTTTGGCTGTCATTTTAAATCCCTAAATATAATGGTGTATGTCTTTTCTTCTAGATCCGTCAATCTGCAGCGGTCATGTTGAGAATGAGGGTGAAGAAGCACTGGAAGAAAATAAGTCCAGACCACCGGGAGAGGTGAGTGTACAAGAGCTTCCTTTGACATCCATGAAAACAGTCACAGATAAAAGGACAAAAAAAAACTTGAGATAAAAATGCCAACTTTTATTTTATTTTTCAGTTTAAAAGCTGTGGTCCTTCAAGCCTTCCAACAAGAGACAGAGTAAGTTTAATCTTCAACGTTGTTGTCAAATGCATGCATCAGTTGATATATGATATGATTTATTTTATTTTAGGGAATTATTTTTTCCCCTCAATCACATGCACGTTTCAATTCATTTTTTCAATTATTGTGCAGGCACACAGTGCGTCACTCTCTCTCGCAGCTCAGTGCTGTGATGGTCAAGCATGAGACACCTGACCGCTGGCCAGCTCTGCTGACTTTACTCAACCAGTCTACGCACAGCAACAACCCGCAGGACAGACAGGTGGGCTCAATATACAGTCAGCAAGCATATGTTTTAAAACATTGTCCATCTGTTTTGAAATGGCCGAGTTATTTATTAAAGCAGTTAATTGATTTTGAAGTCAGAGTTAGGAAAACCACTGTATTTTTAAACACATGTACAGTATTTATTTCACTGTTGACATAATTTAATTAATAAAAGTACAGCCTTACCCTACAGTTGGAGCTTTGAATAAGTTGTATTGATATGCATTTTGACATGTTTTTGTCTATCTTCTGGCCAGGTGGGTCTTCTGCTGTTGAGCAAAGTGGTGGAGTCGAACCCGGAGCCCTTCAAGCAGCACTACAAGCAGCTGCTGCAGCTGTTTGGCACTGTGCTCCAGGATCTGAGCAACCCCACCGCTATCTACTACTGTATCCTCACCCTCACTGCCATCACCCCCTACACGGGCTCCGACGAGATGGTGAGGACACTCAGTCCGATGCAGTCACTTTTCACTTGGTGTCAATCTAGAGTTGCTTTGTTTATGCATGCCACTGCCATTTTGCTGCTGCATCTTCAGTGTTAGTGTGATTTTCATAAATGGGAAGAGAGGAGGTAAAACTGCAAACACAACGGTCAACTTTTTTTGTTAAGCAATATGTTGGCCAGAGACGTGCATCTTGAATTAAGAGCAGATGTCATAGGAAGAACGGGTCCCCTTTATGTTATGTTTATGTCTAACTCTAATCCTTACCAGGCTTTTTATAGAAATTTTTGGCATGAGGTAGCATCATGGCAGGTTGCGGGCCCCCGTGACAGAGAAATTTACTAGGGGCGCTCAAAAAAATAATTTATACATTTAAAAAAAAAAGAAGTATGAGGGCGCACCCGCGGAGGTATGAGGGTGGAGCACCCCTATTTCCCCGTTCAGAAAAAGCCCTGCTTACCCTTACTGATTAATGAGATCAAAAAAGGTCTGTTGACCACGAAATGACGCTGTATGCCTTTCAAATGAATTATGCGGGTGTGGTTGAAGAAGAGCCATTCGATAGGCTTCAAACTACAATCTGATCACAAACCTGTTGTAAGGAATGTGTTATTGGCTTACCTCTTTCTTTGTGTGCATTTGTAATTAACTTTTTGTTTGTTTGTTTGTTTTAGAATATCATGCGTTCCCTTGTCCCAAGACTGCTCACTGCCCTGAAGGCCCTAATCAAATCTGACGAGGTGAGGAGAAGTCTGGCCGTGTCTGCAGTATGTCATTGCTTATTGAATGATGGGATGACTTGTGCATCATATTTGCATTGATCTGTGTGCCACAGAACCAGGCCAGTGAGGCCATGGAGGTACTGGATGAGCTCATGGAGAGCGAGGTGTCCATCATCGTTCCTCACCTGGCCGAGATTGTACGCTTCTGTCTTGAGGTAGACACCAAAAATAAACCAACCTTTGGTAACCACACCAAAAGCTATACAGAAACAATATTTAATCTTATCTCGTATTATTTACCATATTTTATTCAGTTTATGGTAGCTACCAGGGGTGGAACTTAAAAAAAAATCCCACCAGTCACTGTGGCAGGTAGATTCTAAAATCTACCAGTCACTCAAAATTTTTACCAGTCACCATTTTTTACCAGTTCATATTCAACTGTTCCAAACATTGTAATGCCAAGTAAGATACTTTTCAGATCAGTACTTTTGTTTCAGAAGTCATTGAGTTTTCATTCAGTTATTGTGATGCCAATAACTCTTCATTACCAATTTGCTTAAACCTTTGATGTTGGATGCTGCGTATAATTCAGCATTAACCCGGGTGCCTGTAGAAAATTTTCACCCGTCAAGGTGACTGGTGGGTTGACACATTTTACCTGCAAAAGGCCAAATTCACCGTCATTGGGAGGGAAAGTAATCTCATCGCCCCCTGCTGGCAACGTTCCAAGCCCCTGCAACAAATGAATGGGTTTTTTCTTTGAAAAATTACATCTCGGCCCTGACAAAGAAGTAGAAGTAGTGGCAGTCATATAATATGCATGTTGACCCGTTTTATCGAATCGGGTGGTAAAATGTTCGGTTTTTCACTGATTTGAACTGATTTTAATATTCTTTAAAAAGCTAATACAGAACTACACTGACTGGTATGTGTGACGTGTTTACTCCATGTAATTAGCATAGCCAAATTAGCATAGCCAAACATGAGCCAGAGAGGTGGTTACTCGTCACCACAGAGCCATCATATCTACTAGAGAAGTTAAAACCAAACCAAAATAATCGCGTGTGTATATATGTGTAATAAGAAGACAACGTGGAACTCGCAGGATTACAAGAATGTGAAGATATGTGAAGAACTTGTGTTCATTCGCGTTCATTTGTTTCTCTGTGTTGTCAACGAGGCGCGAAGCAGAGCATGCTGGGAGCTCTAGTCCGTTTCCGACCAGATTGGCACAATTTCTATTTTTCTTAAAAGGGCAAAAAATGACTTAGGATTTTCACAGGTAGTAGTTCATCCTATTGTGTACGCTGAAAAATGTGTCTGGTGTTATAGTTCCTAGTCATATCTTTGTGGGTTTTTTTTAGAAACTCGTCTATGGGAGTTTCAATAGGGTCGCCCTGGTGTTTGGAACGTAACCGCTAGGATCGCTGTTTTCCACTTTCCCTCCCAATTGGCAGGTGGACAGGTGCTTATTTCCATCCCTGGTAGCTACACTAGGTATGTCAGTTGTTGTAGTTTATGGTTGAAGCACTCTCATCTTGTGTAGTTCCACAGTGGATCCCATCAAACATAGCCTCACAGACTTGTGTGAATGTACTTGAATATGTTTTTGTCCCTGTAAGATCGGTGCAGATGCTTCCCTCAGTGATTCTGTACGGGTCAGGGCCCTCTCCTGCATCTCCGTTCTCATCAGACTGAAGAGCAAGGTAAAGGAGATTCACTGTATTATGTCATACTGTTGATGAATATATTTTTGCTGTGGCCAATAAATTGTATATGTCATACACCTTCAATCACCTTGTCTTCCTTGCAGGCAGTAATAAAGCAGAAGCTGCTCAACCCCATCCTGCAGACGGTCTTCCCTGTGCTGGCTGCAGCGCCACCACCAGGTGAGGAGGACCCAGAAGACGAGGAGAGCGAAGACGATGACCAGGATAATGAGAACCCCAAACACCTGGCGGCCCAGGTCAGACATTCTTGTACTCAAGAGAGTGTATCACATATCTGCATTTTAAAATGTTCAGTTTTGTGAATAAAGAAAGTGGTAATATTTCCTGGCTGCAGACCACCGAAATGGCTGACATTTGATTACATTTTGTCGTTTTCTGGTTCAGGTCATTGACACCATGGCTCTCCATATGCCCCCAGAGAAGCTCTTCCACCAGCTGGTTGGTGTTCTTCTTTCTTGGCATCTATTTTTACATCGATGAGGCATTGTTTTAACACTGCACTCAGCAGCATGGGTATTATCTTCTCAGGAGTGTTGCCATTTGTTTGGTTCTAGATGCCGCTGGCACAGGCTTGCCTGACCAGTCAGGACCCGTATCAGCGCAAAGGAGGACTGATGTGTCTGGCTGTGCTGGCTGAGGGCTGTGCCGACCACATCCGCACCAAGTAACTATCTCTCATCAGGCACTATAAGAATATCCTGTTAAAATGGCTAGGGATGCACCGATACACATTTTTTCACTTCCGATCCGATCCCGATATCTAAATTTGGATATCTACCGATACTACTCCGATCCTATACCAGGGTGGCCGCGGGTCCTTAAAAGGTCTTAAAAAGTCTTAAATGTCATTTTCGCCAAATAAGGCCTTGAAAAGTCTTATTTTGTCTTAAATTTTCAACCCAAATGTCTTAAATTTGTGGAGCTTAATTTAGGGAGGAATAATTATGTCAGACATGTGATGAGCTTCGCAACGGAAATCGGGAGTTGTAGCCATGTAGTGTAATTTAGAACGCATTATTGAATTTTATTTAGTGTACAGTTTCATTGTGTATAGTTTTGTGTTTTCAAACGGCTACATTAATGTAAATAACCAATTGGTTTTTGTGCTTCATTTGAACCTGTGTATGATCTTGCGAGTTGGTCCTAATTTCATTTGGAAAATGGTATTGAAAAGTCTTAAAATGTCTTAATTTTGACTTGGTCAAACCTGTAGACACCCTGTATACCAAAACCACATATGCCTGGGTTTCAACTTGAGGTAGGCCCAAGTAGACTATTTGGTCAGAAAAGGAAGTCAGAAGAACAGGAAACCAATTAATAAGTAAAAAGTAACAAGTAAAAAAGTAACAATCTCATCCTGAAAACTAATATGCAAGTGAAATTAACATTACACCTGGTTCAATGTCAGTATCAGGAAAATTCCGATACTTTGGGAAAATTCCGATCAGATCCGATCTCTGAATTATGTTGATATCTGAAACCGATACACCGATATCCCATCCCTAAAAATGGCACTAAATTCTGTTTTAATATTCTGTATTTCATATTCTGTATGGCACTATATTCTGCCATTTTTGTAGTCCATTCATCAATTTGTAACTTCTTGAAAGACCGTTCTGAATTGGCGTCGTGTTGGGTGTGAGAAGGCTATCTCTCTGTAGTTCAAATGAGGGGTGATGCCTGCCACATCCAACCTGTCGGGTGACTGGAGCAGAGCACTGCCCAGTGTCGCTTTCATGTAAATGTCTGCTGTTAGCTAGTGCTTGGGAGACAATCGTCCCTGTATACAGTAAACAATAGATGAAGCTGATTACCACGCCTCACCTAATGCCTTCTCTATTGATCTAGCTAATCCAGAGATTGTTTAGAGCTGTGTGGTGAGTGAGGGTATGCATTAATAAGCCTTCTGTCTGTGTGTTTGTGTCTGTGTTGTGTGTGTCTGCTAGGATGCTGTCCTCCATGTTGCAGACGGTGTGCCAGAGTCTGTCTGACAGTAACCAGGTGGTGCGCAGCGCAGGTCTGTTTGCCCTCGGACAGTTCTCCGAGCACCTGCAGGTCAGTGTTATTCTGCCCCTCGTCAGTAATACATGCTTAAAGTTGCATAGTGTTTTGAGCCCCCTTTCAGTAGTCATTACACTGTTTTCCATCAGACAGTAGCTGGGCACTGTAAGGAAGGCACACATAGTTGTACTTGATGTAAACAATGTACATGGGGTGTGTATTAGTGGTAACTCATGTGGCACGTACTAAACAGTGGCCAGTTCCATTTATTTACTTAAAATTTAAATTATTATTTTTTAAATCTATTTCTTTCCTATCAGTATCATCTTCATGCTTCTCTGTAGGCAGGTCTGTGCGATGTGTTCTGCTGATGAGTTTAACTCATCTGCTTTATGTGACAGTGTGACAAATGACGATGAACCACGATCAATGCTTTTGCAAATATCTTCTACTGTATATCTCCCTTCAGACTTTGCTAGTACTTGCACTTTTATGTAAAACACACACACACACACACACACACACACACACACACACACACACACACACACACACACACACACACACACACACACACACACACACACACATCACATTTTGTATTGGTGGATGTCTGCGCTTCAAATTGTTTTGGAAAACCAAAGAGACCAGGAAATAATTTCCACCTGCAAAAAAATGGCAAGTCGGCATTTCTAAACTCTGGAGTGAAAAAACTGGGGCAGCAGTTGGTCTTTCAAAGTCATGTGTAGGTTCTAGAATTTTCTCGGATGCCAGTGTTGAATTTCTTGTGGGCCTTCGCCAAAGGTGTTATTAGTGTTAGTTAAGACGGTGTGAGCCTTCTCTAAACATCTGTATCCCATGTGCTCTATCTGTTCAGCCTGAAGTGAGTAAGTACCATGCTGAGCTCATGCCCCTTCTAATGGCCTACATGGCCAGCCTGAACCAAGCCAAAGTTGGACACGTCACCAAGGCCTTCTACGCCCTGGAGAACTTTGTGGAGAATTTAGGTATGTGTTTACCACAACCACACCTCTTTGTTTTGTCTTTCTGTTCCCCACATCATCTGAAAATATGTCTCTTACATTTTGTATAGTTTCTGCTTTTCTTTTATCTTATTTGTTGTCCCATTTTCTTGTGTATTCATCTCTTCCTCCTCTTATCTGATCTGCACTCCCCCCCTCTCTCTTTTCCTCTCTCTGTTTCTCCATCCTCCGCTCAGGTGATGAAATTCGTCTCTATCTCCCCACTCTGATGGAGACGATGCTGTCCACTCTGCTGAATAATGAGAGCCTTAGGATAAAGGAGTTGGCTGTCAGTGCCATTGGAGCTATTGGTAATCAACATGCCGCAAGCGTCACCACTTCCTCTATTCTCTTGCGCTGTAGATTTCAGACTGACATCTGATTGGCTGTGCGGTACATGTAACCCCACCCACCTCTACCTGTTTCAGCCAATGCCGCCAAAGAGCAGCTGGTGCCTTACTTCTCGCCGATCATCGAGAGTCTGAAGGGATTCCTGACTGACACCCGTGATGAGATGAGAGCTGTGCAGGTCCAATCCCTGGGTACAGCACATTAATCTACTACCTCCACCTCTCATTTCCACCCACATCTGCCCACACAGTTATATTCCACCTACGCCGCCATAGGCGAAACAGCTCAGCCAAGCATATTATGATTCTAAGTCTAGAGTTAAATTCTTTTGCGAATTCTTTTTTTTTCATTGTAGTTTTCAGGTTTTGTTATGCAGTTATTATAAAGTTAATGTGGGTTAAAGACACGCTTTTAACATGGTTTATCTCCGGTCATTCTTTAGCCGTGCTAGCCTATTTTTAATATGTGTGGCCTAGATTCCATGCCACAATTACCTCAGTGGCAAGTTTCAGACATGAAGTTTGCCCACTACTGTGATAGGTTCTGGAGAGCCTGTCCACTTCTTAGCCCACGCGCAACGTCTTTAAAAGTGGGTTATTAACACTGCCAGGTAGAAAAAAGGTCAAATTGTCCCGCTGCTGAAAATGATGCCGGAAATGAGGATTCATACGATAGCTCCCCAGGTTTTTTTTTTTTCTCTGACCTAGATACCTTATTACTCAGAGCAAAGGCCATAGAGCTTAGAAGTGCAGACCCTTTGAACATTTAATGCAAAAACAATACAAAATGTAAATGTTCTCAATTTATTTTGAAATTAGCGGTACTTTTGCTATTGGAACATATATGTAGTATATATTGTGAACAAGTAAAACACGAATAATCAAAGCTGAAATGGTCAGTCTCGATGTACACCCTTTTTTTTATTATTGTGGTAAATGGATGTTGTTGCTTCCCTCCTCTCCAGACACGCTGGCGGTGCTGGCGCGCACTGTAGGTAAGGAGGTGTTCAGCCCGCTGGCCGCAGAGTGTGTGCAGTTGGGGCTCAACCTGAGCGACGCTGTGGACGATCCTGACGTGCGCCGCTGCACGTAAGAACCAGATATTACATTTTTATCCAAGGCGACGTAGTTATTTACAGGCTATTGTTTACAGCCCCAGGAGCAGTGTGGGGTTATGTGCGTTGCTCAATGGTACTTCAGCCATGGATGGAGGTGTAAGGAGAGGTAAGGGTGGGATTGCAACCTGCAACTGTTTGATCTTAAAGGGTAATGTTTAGGTTAAATTTATAACTAAATCTATACAGGATGTTGTCAGAAGAGGTGTTTTGAAACATATATGTGAAATTCACAGTCTGTAACAATGCCAAACTGCAATATTTTCATGAAAATGTATCATTTGAAAGCCACTTCTGAAATGTTGGGCTTCTCGCTGGCAGAGCCTCTATGACGTAGATAGAGGGAGTCCAGCTAAGGTTCTGGTTCAGCTCTCGCTTGTTGATGTAGGCTTACCAACAGTTTTGGTTGTAGTAGCCTATATCTTTCCAATGCTTTCACAAGAGAGTGACATTTTATATGCCTATCTAAAACAGTCTCATAGTAGACCGTTACTAGAAATAGCGACTATTTTAATATCTTTCCCGAAAACGATGCCCGTGGAGTAACGAGACCTTCATGTCCCCCGCCACAATGACTTGCGCCCTCTGTCCATGGTGCTGAAATCGCGGCATTCTGTGAAGCACGTTTACAATGTCATGAGGGAATACAGTTATTTGTGTTGTCCATAGTTATACCAACGAAAAAAGTAGGCGGTGATAAATACGCCAGGTCCAAATTACTAAAATAAAAAGTATATTGTAACAGCCTACCAGCTGCCTCCTCAGGAGTGAGAGCGCAGAGTTACCCCGTGTGCACTAGGCTATACTTCCCATCTCACCACGCAGCCTCTAAAATGGGTTTGAGATTGTCAGGATCGCAACAACCATGAGCCGAGTGAGCAAGCCAGAAGGAATCATGAAGTGTGTGCACCAATTCTGAATCGCTGAAGCCAGAAACTGATGTGCGCTGTTCCAAATTGAGACCGAGCGCGCAAGTCTGCAAACAAGGGTTTGCAAAAGTGCACTAAATAATAAGACTAATAAGAAAAGATATTCGTTGTGTTGATCTGTTTTATTTCTTATGTGTTCGTCAGTGGGTTTTTTTTTCATATTTGGAAAGGTAACGAAGGCTAGGCCTATACCAACGGCAGTCTTATTGCTGCCTGGTGCCCAACTCATAACCTCTAAAACTTAAAAATACAGTCGATTGCACAGTTACAATATGGACGACGTTTTAAAATGGATAACAGTAATTTAAACATTAGTAAGCTTTTTCAACGTCATTTGAGAGTCTTAGATTTCGCTTGGCCCACCGCGCCCAAAAAGGAAACCTGCTTGCATTGCGTTGAGTTTGGGAGATGTCTTTAGTGGGAGTAGGCCTATTTGAATGTGTAAAACACGTTGGACATACTGGGCATTTTCAGTAGGCTCTGGGGAAGTAGATTATTATTTGCATGCGTCATTGTTTCACCGTCGACCTTGCACCAGCATGCCAACGTTAGGCTACATTTGCCAAACTAACGTTGATGTGGTCCTGACATTTTGATGAATAGCAATAGCATAATATCTCTACAAAATCGGGAGTAAATTGAATTGAATTGAAGTCTCCCAACATGTCTTGTCAATCCATGAGGATACGAAAATCAGCAGACCACACGCGGAGAAAGCGTTCCTTTGATAGAGGGGATACCTGCGTCTTTGTAAAGTGCTGCGCGCACGTTTGATTGCCGGTTTTACAAATTACGGGGATAAACATGCCAGGTCCAAATTACTAACAGGAAAAGAGGGACGATGACAAAGGGGATGAATCGCCAGGAAGACAGGGATGATCTTTCTCGCAGAGCAATGTTGTCTGCCAGAGCGAGTCTCGCCTGGTTTTGTGTAGGCTATGGTTACGACACGCAATCCACCACTGGCCCAGCTGGCTATCAGCAATCGCCGCAAGAATCAAACCTGTTTCAAATCCTGCTCATCTCTCGTGAGTGTAGGGTACTGCATATAGGTTAGTTAAAACTTTGCTACGACCCAATTTGGAACACTGTCCACTCCATGCGCAAAAGACACACCGTCAGAAAAAAAGATGGAAATGTGGATATGCTATGTAGGCCTGGAGAAAGAGGTTCACTCTCTCCAGCAGTTCAAACCCACCGTCAGGTTATGCTTCGGAAGCATATCGTTTTGTTTTTTTTTCGACAAAAACGAAGCGCCATAAAGTCACAGTCAAGTTTCTAGGCTAGGCCAGCACAGCAGCGTTAATAAACTCCAAAAAAGTAATGTGACGTACCCTAATGACAATCTTACTGTGCAAACTGGGGCAATAAAAACAGTCGGTGGTGGTGGTAGTGCGCGATAGCTCTGTGATGGGGAGGGGGATTCTTTTGGCTACATCTAACCTACCCAACTCAGGACTCTGGATCCAACCGAGAATCTCCACAATGAGGGAAACACATCGAAAATATAAAATTAAATATGCTATATGCACAAATAGAGTTTATATCAATCAGACATTCTATTAGGTTAACAATGTTATTTTGAAACCTAATGAAGTGCCACATAGCCTAATAACGGTCTGGCACACCCTCATGGCGCTACTGCAGCGCATTGACATGGAGGAAACCTACAAAAAAATATTATTATTTTAAATAATAAAATGGTTCAGACGGTATCTGGTGGATACTGCCACTGTTTAAGGCCATTTAACTTGTTGAAATTTAGCCTATAGGTCTGGAAAGGTGTTACAATATTATAATCTGGCCTATTCTCTGCGGTCTTTAGTATGTCTGTGGAACGCAGCGACTCCCTCTATCTACGTCGGATTCTAAATGTTTGTTTAAAAGAAGCCGCCGTTATTTTTGACAAAGTTTTCTGAAAATGTTGTTTATGCAATAATTCGGTATTTTGACATATATCACATCTAAATTTATGTATTGAGGCTCTTAAAATGAGATTTAGTGGTGTTTAACCTGCAAGTTACACTTTAAGACCACCTTCCAAACTATTAGGCTATGGTTGCCCCTATTAGGCCACAGTTGTCCCAATTACATTACATTGTATTACATTACATTTAGCAGACTCTTATCCAGGGAGACTTAAAAGCAAGGACATAATTAGCGGCATGTAACATGTGGGGAAATGCAGAATATAAAAGGCTAGTGCAGATGAGGAGTTGTGTGTGTGTGTTTGTTATCTGTAGGTATGATTTCAACCTCAGTCCTCTACATCGCCCTGAGCTGCTTTTGTTTCGGGGCTACAGTTTGTACAGTTTTTACATGTTTGTGTCCTTTGTATCTCTCTCTCTCTCTCTCTCTCTCTCTCTCTCTCTCTCTCTCTCTCTCTCTCTCTCTCTCTCTCTCTCTCTCTCTCTCTCTCTCTCTCTCTCCCTCTCTCCAGTTTCAGTTTGTACTCTGCAGTGTCCACAGTGAGTCCTGACTGCCTGGTGCCCCACCTGCCCACCATCTCCACCATCATACTGATGTCCCTCAAGTCCACCGAGGGAGTGACGGTCAGTGTCACTGGGCCAGGAGGTTCAGTTAGCTCCACCACTCATTAGCACACTACTGCACATGATCCACTTACCACAGGCCTACTGCACAGGACCGTGTGTGTGTGTGTGTGTCAGGAGTAGAAATTGCCTGTAAAAACTGTGAATCTTCACCAGCCAGGGGGCAAATTAATGGTACAGTTCACTAAATGCGCTACGGTAAATTAACATTCTGTGGGCAGGCGTGGTCAAATGGTTAGGGAGTCTGTCTTGCAAATTTGAATAATCCCATACCATGACTACCATACCATTGCCCCTGAGCAAGGCAACAATCCCCCAATTGCTCCCCAAAACAAAACAAAAACCCTTAGCTTACTCTTCTTTGCATGTGCACTGGTTGTTCTGTATATTTCCTGTGAACTTTGTATCTGTTAGTGATGCTGGCTATGATTTTGTCCTCTTTGTAAGTCGCTTTGGTTATAAAGCGTCTGCCAAATGCAATGTGATGTAATGTAATAATGCTCCAGGGGATGTAACCAATTTCGATAAATATGAAGGCTTCAGTTTACTAACTAATGTAATGGCATATAAATTCTGCCTGCACTTTTATACTTAAACTTCCATTGGCTGTTGGTTGCTACCAATTTACATGACCTATACAGTATACAGCGATCAGGCAGGCTGGAGCCTAATTGTTGTGGACTTTCAACCAGGCTTTGACCTGTTATGTTTTCCAAAACTAAAAAAAAGAAAAGATAGTAAAATAGATCCAATTGTCTGTCTCCTTTCTGGTGTTTTTTGTCATGTGTGTGTGTGCATGTGCATGTGCGTGTGTGTGTGTGTGTGTTACAGGAGCATCTGGATGAGGAGAAGCAGTTTGTGCTGCTGGACGATGAGGATGACGATGATGATGATGAGGATGGAGCAGGAGACACCGCCTTAGGGGACGACCCTGACGATGACACAGCCGCCCAGAATGTTGCCGGGTACAATACCTCCCCATCCATACCTGTGCCATCTCTCTCTCTCTCGCTCTCTCTCGCTCTCTCTCTCTCCCTCGCTCTCTCTCTCCTATATGGTGTTGAATGTTGTAGTAACTATGGCTACTTATTATTGTCCAGGTTCAGTGTGGAGAATGCTTACATTGATGAGAAAGAGGACGCCTGCGATGCCTTGGGAGAGATTGCTTTCAACACAGGGTAAGAATTTTCACTCACTCACTCATTCTAACTCTGCCTCTAACTCTCTCTCTCACACACACATACTTATTCCTATTCGCTGTTCAAATACAGACTGAGGTCAGTTTCGTACAGAGTACCATAGCTTACTACAGCACGTTAGCTATGTATGTTGCCAGATCCTGAGTGTTATTCCCTCCTCCTGTCTTGCTGTCTAGGATTGCCTTCCTGCCCTTCCTGGAGCCCAGCTTCCAGCAGATCTACGAGCTGCGCGATGTAAGTCCATCCTCCATGATAGTTGTGTAACTTTTTCATTTTGTGAGTACGTTGCTAGGCTAGGTTTAATTGGTAGCATTGCTAGTTTTGTTGTCAGATTGTGTGTATTCAAACCAGATGAAGTACTGCTGTTGAACCACTACTGCTAAACTGAATATTTGTTTCACTATAATGACATCACTGGTAGTGTCTGTGGCTGGTGATGAAAAAAATGAAATAGTCCTGATGCCATCCCCCGTGTTTGAAATCTTGTACATCACGCCAGTAACTTTTTGAGCACTAGAAAAGTCTCAGTACACAACTCGAAACCGTAGTTGTTAGGCAGTTAGGCCGTTAGCAACTTGGGTAGCTATTACGGTTTTGAGAAATGCACTGGTATCTTGTTATTAATATGTGTACGTGCTTGTGTGTTTTAAACCAACGTCCCTGTGCTATCCTGCAGTTTCCACATGGGGATGTGCGTAGGGCCGCGTTCGGGGCCTTGGGACACTTTTGTCGCGCTCAGCACAAGGTGTGGCAAGCCAACCCTACAGAGGAAAATCACCAGGGTAAGCACACACATGCATACACACACGCTCGCATACACACGCACGCGCGCGCGCACACACACACACACACACACACCAGGGTGTATGCAGGGTTGTAAAAAGTATTAAAAGGTGATAAATTAAAAAGCCAAAAATTAATGGCATTAAAAGTTTTAAATTGCCTCAATAGGTTTTATTTTTGGAAAAACAAGGTTTTTTTTTTTTACTTACACCATTTTGATACAAAAAAAATCTTTGTTTATTCACCGTTTATCACAGTTTTTTCATACATCAGTGATTCGCACAACAGTAGCCACCTGACCTAGTGCATAGCAGAGTCGTGCCATAGGTCTATGCCGTAGAAAGCAGATTGTTGAACAGTATGGCCTACTCTGGAATCGCACTGCTCCCTTTCGGTCGTCGAAAGTGTAATGTAATGTCAAGTTAATGTTAAGAAATTAAGAAAGATGTCTTGTCAATACTGGCATCGGAATGTCGTGATGGTTGTAAAAACAATCTAAAGGTAGTGAAAAGGGTATTAAATGGTAGTAAATTTGACTTCAAGATAGGTGTATATACCCTGACACACACACACACACACACACACACACACACACACACCCCAGTGCTCTAAATTAACTTTTTTCATCACCAGCCAAATGGCTGGTAGATGTTAATCTTACTGGCCAAACACACACTCACTGATGGGTCAAAGTGGCTAGTAAGTTGGTCTTTTCTACCAGCCAAACAGAAATTTCACCAGCATTTGGCTGGTTGGCTGGTGTTAATTTAGAGCCCACACACACACACACACACACACACACACACACACACACACACACACACACACACACACACACACACACACACACACACACGCAGAGTGAACAGCTACTCTGTCATACTTGCATGTATGCAGGCAAATATGGATGCACCGCATTGCAAGCATATTCACTCCAGGGTCATACTGCCACAACTACACATATGCACACATGCAGTCACGCTTACAATCCTTACTAATAAATGCATTTGCTCTTGTGCTCTTGCCTGCCATATCCCCTATAGCTCACACACACATAGACACACACACAAATCTGTTTTTCACATATACACGGTAACACACACATCAAGGCATGCATAGTAACATAAAGTCACATGGTAGCGTCTTGCAAGCAAAAGTACACATTAGCTCATACAAACAAAACACACTGCTTTCTTTTGTTCTGTTGTTGCCTTTGTAAGGGCCACCCCCACACACCCCTCTCCCATCCTCTCTTTCTTCATCCTCTCCTTCTCCTCCTCCTCTTGAATATTCGCTCGCTCATTACTCTCTCCTCTCGCTGTCTCTTCTTCCCCTTTCATCTTCTTCAGCCTCCCATTCCACAGCAGGAAGAGGTTTCTGAAGGAACCAGTACAGTAAGCACTTTCATAGAAAAAGATCACAGCTCCCTTTGAACGCTGACACCAGCAGCTGAACAAGGAAACTCACATCAGCAATGTCTCTCTCTCTCTCTCTCTCTCTCTCTCTCTCTCTCTCTCTCTCTCTCTCTCTCTCTCTCTCTCTCTCTCTCTCTCTTCATCTTTTCATTTTTTTCCCCTCTCTTCTTATTTTTCAGTACAAAGCTGTAAGTCGAAGCACCCCATATCATACCTGGGCAGTGTTAAAATTCTTAAGTTGCCATTTTGTCGTCTTGTTGAGGAGACTCTTCAATAGCCAGCAGCAGCAGAAGCAGCGTGTCCTGCGGTGTCATTATATTTTTAGTTGGTCCTTTATGGACGGCTCATCTCTGCTATGCTGTGTTGTGGTGTGCTCGGCCCCTTCATGTTAGTTTCCATTTGTTATTTGGTGTGTAAAATCACAAGAGGGTGTTGGCTTGGCTGAGCAGGCCTGATATGAATGCAATCGGTGCGTCTACTGTACTGTACTGACACCCCCCTCCCCCCCTCCTGTTTCCTATCAGAGACTAGCCAAGCGTAGCTGCCCTTTTCCCCTCTTCCTCCTCGTGTTTACCAAAACAACTCATCCACGCCTCTGCTGCACTGCTGTTTTCATTCCCTCCAGGCACTTTAAAACTTTTTTTTAGTGCAGTGAAAGTGCACTCTATTTGAGAATAATTTCTGTGTCCTGTTACAAGAGCAGTAGCTTCTTGTATGTTAATGATGCAGATTATGCATTCTGTTGTTCACATACACTGTGGTTGCGTGGTTTAGCAGAATGCAATCAAAGGGGGTTTTCTTTGACGTCTCCACACTGTATTACTCCTACAAGCAGCTCTTCCTCCGCATCAGTCCTTCAGTCTTCCTCTTCATTCCAAGAGTGCACCCTGGCTCCATCTCCCACATTCTATCTCTTCTTCTCTTAGTCAGAGTGATGGTTGTTCGCAACAACAGCAGTTGGTGCAACCCATGCTACATTCGGACCTAAAGCTCTTAGTCTACTTCAGTGGTTCTGAACCTTTTTTAAACAAAGGCCCCCTTGAACTCATCATAAGTCTCCCAATGCCCCATTGAGCTCATAAGCCAGGCAACACCCCACTTAGTATTGGAAAATAAAATAGACTAATGCACCCCAATGGTAACTAAGCCCCGCCCACACTCAGCTGTATCCTTCTCAACGCCCTCCCTAGGGCTCCCCAATGCCCTCTAGGGGGCTGTAGAGCCCCCGTTGAGAAACATTAGTCTACTTCATATCTCCTGATGTGAAAGGAGCATCAGCAACAACTTCTTTATTTCAGGCTCATGGTCCAAGTTCCAAAAAAACAAACACATAGCTACAAAAAAAAAACATGACATGCACATCATTTGAACTCTGATACACTTTGATCGAGCAGACTCTTCTTCGACTTCTTCATCTCGGTCAGTTTTATTAAAGGCGGTATGGCTAGCTCAGATTTAAGTTTTCATGAGGATCTGTTAGTGGGATTGATTTTTCCATCAGTTGCCGATGTTAAAGCGGACCATACCACAGTGTGTACTCTGCCTTTGCAACTAATTCACTGCCTGCATACCAAATAATCAAAACAAGTCTCCTAAATTCTCAACGAACCTTCTTTAAAAGGGACCAGCTCTGATCCTTTATCTGTTTCTGTCCCTCCTCTATCCATAGCTCTGCAAAATTTGCTGGGCAATGAAACGAGCAACCCTAGGATATGAACCGTAATGTATGAAGCAACCCTAGCACTGAATTTCAAGTTTTCCTGGGCCCCTTCACCTAGGGTGGCAGATTCAGGGTGTTGCACTGTTCCTTACCCGTAGCAGCAGGAACAATGTGTGTGGTGTCCCTGCACCCTCATATATGGCAGAAGTGTCCTTTAGCAAGGCCCTTAACCCCGCACCTCATCTCGCCCTAACACCTGCCCCTCATGTCTCTGAATCTTTCTATATATCTGTCTCTGTAGCCCTGCATCTGATGTCTCTGTAACCCTGCATCTGATGTCTCTGTAACCCTGCATCTTATGTCTCAGTAACCCTGCATCTGATGTCTCAGTAACCCTGCATCTGATGTCTCAGTAACCCTGCATCTGATGTCTCAGTAACCCTGCATCTGATGTCTCAGTAACCTGCATCTGATGTAGAGGTGCACCGAAAATTCGGCCGCCGAAAATATTCGTCCGAAAACGCAAAAAAAGACACTTTCGGTATTCGGCCAAGTGATTCATTATTTTTCGGTTTCGGTTTCGGCCACAAATTTTCATTTCGGTGCACTTCTAATCTGATGTCTCTGTAACCCTGCATCTGATGTCTCAGTAACCCTGCATCTTATGTCTCTGTAACCCTGCATCTTATGTCTCAGTAAAGCTGCGTGTGCACCAGAAGCAACCTACGCTACCAGAGTAGTCGCTGAAGGGCGCTGAAAAGTGTTGCTGTGAAATCTCTTTATTCGCTCTGGAAATGTTTGATTTAGCTAATCACATAACGGCTCTGGCTTGTCAGTCTGAGACATTTGAAAATTTGCAATCGGTTTTCGCCAAACTACGTCACAGCTCATTACCATAATTTTACCGTAGCTTGACTTCAATCACTGAAATTCGCTCTGGTTGCCCAGGTCACTTGACTCTTGGCGAATTATTTTCGGTCGCTTTTATTCAGGGACCCTCCATAGAGAAACAATGGTCAGGTAACACTCAGGTAGTGTAGGTCGCACTCGGTGTACTCGTATCTTAACCATTTCGTGTCTCCGCACCTCTTTATCTCCACAGCGCTGCATAAGCTGCTGGGCGTGGTGCTGCCGTGCTTCATGGAGGCGGTGCGCAGTGAGAAGGAGCGGCAGGTGGTCATGGGCGTGCTGGAGGCCCTGAACAGTGTCATCAAGTCCTGCCAGGCCGAGGCGGTGCAGGCACCTGGACGACTCCAGGAGATCAGCCACGTCATCAGAGACGTGCTCAAGAAGAAGGTCAGCGAGGAGATGTTAGCAGGCGCACGGCCCATTGCACACGCGCTGTGTGTGCGTGTGCGTGTGCGTGTGCGTGTGCGTGTGTGTGTGTGTGTGTGTGTGTGTGTGTGTGTGTGTGTGTGTGTGTGTGTGTGTGTGTGTCTGACAGCTGTGGAGCACCTCTTTGATTTTCAGCGAGCAGTCCCAGCTGTCCCTGAAAACACTCTTCTCTTCTCGCTCAGACTTTTTGTGTTTTCTGTGTTTATATTCATTCATTATTTCTGCATTTATTTATTATAATGGACAATGCCGGTTAATAGACTGGCCCATTTACGCCAGACCTTTAAATGTACCCAATTTAGTCGGGCTAATGTTCATATATAGCGTCTGGCAGGTTGATGTAACGTGGGCCCTGGAATGGGTCTGTATCCAGTGCAGTGTAGCAATACTCTTGCATCCTCAGGATACTAGATGGAGCCTGATGGTCTACACCAGTGGTTCTCAACCTTTTTTGAACAAACGCCCCTTGACCTCAAGGGCCCCGCCCCCACAAGCTGTGTCCTTGTGGGGCTGTAACGCCCCGGTTGAGAAACTCTAGTCTACATAGTGTATGAATGTGATTGGGGCAGAGGGCAGAGTGTTGATGGGCACTCTTGTTTGAAAGTGACCTCTGCGTACCCCCAGAGAGGATTTATAGAGGAGAGACCAAACTGGCAGCTTCTTCCGGGTGGTACTGTCCACGAGGCGGCGATGTTCAAGCAGAGGAGAGCCGTCAGAATGAATGGGGGTCCTATGAAGCTCCACAATAGACGCAACTGATGTGTCGGATATGGAAGGTCACCGGTTTTCATTTTATTTTTCCTAAAGGAAGTGTAAATTGTCCTTCCAAATGGCACTTGGTTTGATTTTTTAAACTCACTGCATTTTTTTAAAAACACGCATTTTGTGCATGAATAACGTGAAACTCAATTACCCAGAATGCTGCACGTGAGCTCTCTACCTGGGTGATTCTGGAAAACAAACATGGCGGCAACTCGCTTTACTACCTTAAGAATGTGTTAATCCGACGCTAGATTTCTTAACTGATGAAAATCGAAGGCAGAAATCAACATTGTAGTGTCTAAATATGAGGTCGATTGGTCTATTTGTGGCGTACATCACGATCGGCTGAGTTGTTGGCCTCACGTTTGTCAGTTAGCTTGTGGCTAGGCTACGTCTCGCAGACGTTAGCATCCGGTTTAGTTCCCCAATCACCAGTCGGATGTCGTCATTTCCTTAGCTAGAAGCTAGTGAAGACTGACTCACAAATGTCGAAGCTGTAAGAAACTAGACGGATATAACTCCTAGGTTACTGTGTTTTTAATTTTAATGTTTAATTTGCAGTCAGAGACGACCGTAATATGTTCAGGTTTCAGCTGCTAGGGAGGACTTATTGTGGGCGATTAGCCCCAGCCCAATAGGGGAACCCCAATCTGCTCTGTCTGAACAGCGCCCCTAATGCAAATCCATTGAACTGCGGCCAAATTTTGTATAATGGGGCGAATAGCATGTGGGACGGCTATAGGTAGAAAGGCTATGGTACCCCCAGTAGATCAGCTGAACGTATTGACCCCACTGCGCTCCTCTGCATGGTTGGCTGTGCTATGCGCATGTAAGCCAGTGGTTACAGATATTTGCAGTGATTTTGTCTACAGCAGCAATTGGTCTAATGCTCTCTCTCTCTCTCTCTCTCTCTCTCTCTCTCTCTCTCTCTCTCTCTCTCTCTCTCTCTCTCTCTCTCTCTCTCTCTCTCTCTCTCTCTCATGTCTTTCTCTTTTCCCCCTCTCTCTCTTCTCTCTCTCTCTCTCCTTTCTTTCTCTTTTTCTCTTCTCTCTTGATCTCTCTCTCCCCCTCCTCTACACCCTCCCCTCTCTTCTTTCCTCATCCATCTTCCTCTCTCCTCTTCCCCCTGTTGTCACCAGATGGTGTGCCAGGACGGAGGTGGGGATGCGGACGACGATGATGAGCAGCAGGTGATTAATTTGGTGCCCGCCACTCGGGCCGGCAGCATCCCCACAGGACCCAGATCATTACTGTCATTAGTCTGTGTTGACACACTTCAGCCCCGTAATTGCCAAATGACGCCGTGATGCGGCAGCCAAGTATCTGGGTGATTTTTGCATAATCAGCTCTGTGTGTGACATGACTCAGTGTTTGCAGCAGACTGATGTGCTTGGGTGGCTCCTGCAGGGGAAGAATAAGCCACTTCAGTGCAGCAGGGGATGCCTGTGGAGCCACTAAACTGTTGTTTATGTTTGTTTAAGGGATCAGATCCCTCTAAGCCACAGGTTGGGATTTTGTCACCAAGCAGTTGTTCTGTAGTAATTCAGTGGCTAGACTGGGCTGCTAATTTAATCGTTTAAAAACAAAAAATATATACTTTTATCAACCAAGTGTACAGTATATCTGTCAAAGCTGGAAAATAACATTATGCCATACCGATCACACACGCCCACGTATCCTCATTTCTATTCAAGATAAAAATGATAATTTCCTTGGTTGTGAAGACTGACTATCCTAATGCTTACCATACACCTGTGAGCCTTCAATTCACTCATATGCTTTATTAAGAAAATAATCCATACTTTGGTAAGCCATTAGGCTAATTTAGCATGATCTGAATGTGGCCTGTGTGTGTGTGCCCGTGCCCTCAGGCGGAGTATGATGCCATGCTGCAGGAGTTTGCAGGGGAGGGCATCCCTCTGCTGGCCTCCTCTGTACCCGCCGACACCTTCATGCCCTTCCTCAACGAGCTGCTGCCCCTCATCATCAACAAGGCGGTGAGTGGCAAGTTGCAACCACACACACACACACACACACACACACACACACACACTGCTGCCATGGGAAGTGTGCTAACCTGTTTGTGTGCAGCAACAACACACTCAGTCATACGCAATGCAGTGGGCGAATTCAGATCAGATCACACTATAGTACAGTGCTTCAATATATTCTGTACAATTATAGCATATGATTCTACTGAATCTTGGGGGTAATTGGTAAAAAAAAAAATAGGCTATTCTGTAACATAGAGTTACTGTAACAATTCAGTAGTACAGTTATAGTAAGGTCGCCAAATTCTGCCCACTTCACTGATCACTTCACTGAAAACGTGATAATATCACTATTTCAAATACTATTTAATTGTGCTATCGTATATATTTGGATAGCGGCAACTGTGTAGATGACGTAATGAGCAATATTAGCTAACATTGGTAGCCCTTTCTATCGTAATTTGGCGATAACGTCCAGCATGTCCAAAATCTAGTTTCAGTACAATTCACCGACCGCTTGATTTCAGGTCACGTCGGTATTTCCGTTACTTTATTATTCCTTCATGCTATTGTGCTGATTTTGTTCACACTTGTAGTCCTGGCTTTACCGATGCAGGAACTGTGATTAGTTTGGCCGTTACTGTGGAAACGGTTGAATAATTTTGGTCCTAATCGAAACAGTGAAGCGGCCAAGGCGAGTTTTAGCCAGAATGTCGTCGTGAAATTAAAGTTCCATGCTGCCGTTACGACACCCTTCATTACAATGCTGTTTATGGCCGTTTGACTCGGTTTTAAATGTCATCACAGTCTCAAATTGTAAGCATACAAACTCTGTATCATGCCGACATCCATTCCTGACTTAAACAGTGGATACATAAGTAACTATCATCACTTATAAGTAGGCGGGCGGAATTGGGGGACGGGCGGAATTAGGCGACTTGGCTATACTGTATTACTGTTGAGTGCGGGTGAGGTATGGCTGCAATTATAATCAGTTTTTAATGCAATGATGACTGTTTTTTTTAAATTATTTTACTTATCATGATTTTAATTAAGAGTTGATGAGATAGTAACACTGGCTAATGGAAGCAGCCTCAGCCTTCACTGTGTGCCAGTGGCCTGACCTGCGTTTGCTCTTACGTACAGAAGTCCTCATGTACGGTGGCTGACCGCTCCTTCTCGGTGGGAACGCTTGGCGAGACTCTGCACGCGCTCACTAAGGTGCAGGGTGGCAGGGGCGTAGCTGGGCGTCTGTCCAATCGCCTGCTGCCGGTGCTGGTGGGCGGAGTTAAGGACCAGGACCCTGAGGTGCGCAACAACAGTGTGTTCGGACTGGGAGCCCTGGCACAGGCCGCCGGGCCCATCGTCGCCAAGTATCTTTTACCAAGAACAGCGTGTGTGTGTGTGTACGGTGTGGTTTTGCGAGAGTGAAGAAATTCAGTGAGTAGGAAAAAAATGAAGAACTTAGTTGGAGGAATAATCTGAGTATGCAGTTGCCTCATCAAACGACTATTTACTGGCTACAGGCAGCAACACATATCGGGC
This sequence comes from Engraulis encrasicolus, assembly GCF_034702125.1. Lineage (NCBI taxonomy): Eukaryota > Metazoa > Chordata > Actinopteri > Clupeiformes > Engraulidae > Engraulis > Engraulis encrasicolus. The sequence goes on from NC_085865.1 coordinate 42,207,600, forward strand.
ATACAGCTTTCATCACAGGACACAAGCTGTGATCCAAGCTGTACTCCATCTAACTTTCTACACTTCATCAAAGTCACAGTTGTCACTTCTCATAAAGTGTATTTGTGAGTTTCACTCACACCAGTTTGCATTCACTGTGCTAGTCAGGGCCTCCACAAAACATGCCTGCTCTCAGTCGATGGCAGCATACTGTACTATGTCTTCAAGACTAGTCATCAGTGTGGCCTGGGTGATACTGCAGTGCAATCATATGGAACTTGGCCTGGGTTTGAGACTTGGAACTGGGCTCTTATGTCTGTTAATCCACTTAATTACACCACACATTTCAACATTTGATGTGCTCTCCCAGAATTTCTTGTCTGCTAGTTCTGGTTAGTTGGCGTGTCTTTATGATTTTAGCAAACGCTAGCAAAATAGTAGTTGTGGCACCCTTGTGGATTGCGAGGTGGGTAGGGAGTGTTTCCTTGACCGTAGCTCAGTGATTACCCCATGATGCTGTCCCTCTTCTCCAACTTGCTGTCCAAGGAGTCTGACCGCCGCGTCATCGACAACCTGTGTGCCGCACTGTGCCGTATGATCATGACCAACATGGAGTGCGTGCCAGTTGACCAGGTACTGTACATCCTGTGTGTGTGTGTGTGTGCGTGTGTGCGTGCGGTGCGTGCGTGTGTGTGCGTGTGCGTGTCTGTGTGTCTGCAGCCGGGCTCCTTGTCTCTTCCAACGCCGGACAGCCATTTTAGTTTCCTCTGAACTAGCAAGTGACCTGAGACATGTCAGCGATGTCTAGTTAATACAACAAGAGCTGTCAGTTGAGTTGAATTGTTCCTTTATTATCTGTGAAAGATCTACTTCCCATACCCACACTGTAAGAAAGTGGAGTCAGGGGGCACAGTACTTCAACAAGCTGGCACGCCATTCCATTATGCCGGTGACCTGGGTTCGATTCTGGCCCGAGGTCCTATGCCGATCCTTCCCCTCTCTCTCCCACTCATTTCTTGTCATACTCTCTCACTGTCCTGTCCCTAATAAAGGCATAAAAGCCCTAAAAACGTATCTTTTTTTGGCTGCTTTTTGGTCTTTTATTATTACAGGACATTATAAGAGTAGACAGGAAACGATTGGGAGAGAGATGGGGCAGGGCAGGGAAATTACCCTGTCCGGACTCGAACTGGGGTCCCCGTGAGTATGACAGCCCAAATGTGGGGGGCATAGTGTGCTGCGCGCCCCCCTAAAAACATATCTTAAAAGAAAGAAAGAAAGCGGAGTCAATAGACACTGTGGTCAGTAGCGTACAATAGCTTCTGCAAAGCAGCCTTCCATATTTCCAGTGCTCCTCTCCTCGCTTCACCTCCACCATTCTCTCTTTCTGCCTTTCTTCTCAGGTCTTCCCAGCCCTTATAGCACAACTGCCCTTGAAGGAGGACTTGGAGGAGAACAAGACAGTCTACCAGTGCCTAGCCTTCCTCTACGCCAACAACCCTGCTCTGGTACGCCAACATCTCTCTGTCCCCTCCCTCTAGACTCTCAGTCCTTCGACTTGATGAAAGTATGATTAATAAATATTGATTTGCCTGCCCTCTGTAGTGCTTACTGTGCTGTTGAGATGTCTAATGGAAAGACGATGTTCTCCTTTAATAGATTGTAGGCCAACTGAAGACCATCGTAGCTGCTTCCAACCATGTTTTGGGAACTAAGGACATAGATGAAGGTACATAAGCAACATTATACCGTAATGGACGTACTGTATGATTTGAATGACTGATTTATTTCTCTTCACACAGTCATTTTGACTTTCTGTGACATGTCATGTAAAGTTTTAACAGTATGGAAAGAAGGGTCCTCAACTGAAGCTAAATGTACGCTTCTAAACCAGGGCCCAAATGATGATGATGATGATGATGATGATGACGACAATGGTGGTGATGAGGAGGAGGAGGATGATTATAGTGATAAATGGTACCATTTTAAAATGTGTTGTTTTTCTTTCCCTGTGTTATAGAGACCCAGAACACATTGCTCCTGCTGCTGAGAGACATTGCCCAGAGCCACGCCCAGGAGTTCCAGGGTGCAGTGATGTCATTGCCTGCGGACCAGCAGCCTAGGATGACTGCAGCTGTCACTCAGGCATAGCTGCTCACCTTCAGACTTCCACTCTGGAGAACACTAGCCAAATTTGTTATAGAATTTTTTTAATATGCCACAGAAAAGGACAAAAAAAAAACTCAAACAGGAAACATCCATCACAAGCCAAATACAGTCTATTTCAGCACTTCACCACAAAAATAGCCAAAATTGTATTACACCAGAAAATGTTAACCCAGTCATATGTTCAGTGTTACTATTTTTTTGTTTTTATTAATTTATATGCTTACATAACGGTTTTGAAGTGTATTGTTACTGCTATTAATATTTTTTTTCTATTATTGTTTTCATTAAGTAACTTTAATGTTTTCCATTGGTTTGCTTTCAGACCCTCTCAACAATTCCATGATATTCTGGCTTGGCTAGTTGATGTGAGATGCTATGAATTTATCAAAAATTATAAATGAATTTCAGACATGCAGTTGGCCTCTCTTTGCTTTTTTTGTGAAAAAGGCTGTCATCTTTTATGAAGGATGATTTATGGAAGTGTTTCCCTCACCAGTCCAGTGGGCAGAACAACTCCAGGCTCAGAAACAGCTTCATCATTTTTATTAGATGGAACACAATACAGTCCAGTACTCAGCTCCGAATACAGCACTGAAGAAGGCGGGGGGAGCCATGCATTTCTTCCCACTTTTCAGTCATTCCACTCTCACACAGTCTACGCTCTTATCAAAAAAATAGGCATCACAGTAGCTGTTTAGTTCTTTAGCAGTGTGAATGATTATCTCTACGTACTATAAAACACCACTGATAGTCGTTCTTGGCATCCTTCACACAAGACAGACAAGCATGCAGGACTAGCTTCTTCAATCTTGACAATATTGTCTACACTTGAGCTTTCCTTTGGTACATAAAGCAGCGGAGTATGACCATAGCACCATGTTTTAAAACCCTGATGTTAAAACAGATGACTGGTGTCACATTGGCATGCAAGGCCTGTCTGTTACAACAAGATTTCTCTAAGCAAAAGAAAAGAAAGTTGTGCTTGGCAGCTGAAGTGTTCACTCCTCCATAGCCTGGCTGTCGATGACCAACGGCAGCGTCATCTCCACTGGGGCATAGCTACTCTCCGACTGGGTCTCAGACTCTGAAACGAAATCAAACATTCAACAGCAATCAACCTCAGTAATATGACAGGAATTAAAATGGCAAGTTTTCACAAAACATCATACGGCTTCATTCATAACATCGTTGTTTTGTTAAAGTTTTAATTTTGTCCCAATGCCACTCTTGTCATTTCTAAATTCAACATCAAAGGACCACAATGGAAATAAGCTTCCGAGCTATATTGTGTTATAATTACTTTTTTTCTTCTTTATTTAAAAATGTGGTGGGGGCCGGTGTATATGAAACTTAATAATGTATTTATTTTTTATATAAGAACTGAGAATCACTGCGTTTACATGACGTTTTTAATTCCGAAATAGTTCAGTCGAGTTTACTTTGATCTTTCATTTAATTCCAAATTGTGAAGTGTTCACATGATGTTTTCAAATGGGAATTAAGCTTAAAGTAACGTCCCTGTGCACAACCACTTGTCCAGGTGCTGGTGATGTGCAGTAAGAGTAATCCAAGTAAATGAAGGATGAATCACCGCACACTGGTATCTTTTGCTGGTAGTTTATTTGGTGAACAACGCGTTTCGCTATTGCTTCATCAGGTTCACTCTGGGAATTAAGCTTTATTCAGAATTAAAGTGAGTTAATTCCAAATAAAATTTCTGATGGAAACATAGCAAATGTCAAGTCAAATCATTCATTCAGCATTCAGAGCAGAGAGACACGCTTAGTAGCAGAGAGTAGTAGTAGTTGTTCTACATGATTGGAGTTTGTAATCAGGACTGCGTGAGCAGCAGGGTTCTGCATCCAGCCAAAGCCAAAGCTGCCTGCCTCTGCTGACTGGACAAATGCCTCACATCACATTCTGACTGACTCAGCCCTGCACAGCACGCTGCACCGTTCACGTTCAGCTTGCTGGACCTACAGCAGTGGATCCCAAACTTTTTCTGCTGGGACCCCCTGTTGGATCTAATATTATTTTCCTGACCTACCCCCGTCACCCAATTCTGAAATGACAAAACATTTCTTGTTGTCCCTTAAAATTGCTACATCACAGGAAAAGAAAATACATGTAATCACAGTACAAGTGAAAACTGTTACGAACCCATTTTATGGAATGATTATATTATATGAAAACAAATAGGTGTATATTCAAGGTTTGTACAAATAGTCCCCTCTCTTTTGTGATTCCCTTACGAGTCCCAACCCCCAGTTTGGGAACCTCTAACCTATAGGCTGCATGCCGTCGTTCTGGTCTGACAGCCTATAAGTGAGGGGTGCTGAGATCATTCTTATCACCATCTTGACGTTGAGGAATGGAGTCTGGCGCACAGCAGAGTGAGAATATTCATCGGCATGCGAATTCATGACAGAGTTGAGCATTTGTCACATTAGGGAATGAGGGAGAGGTCAGATGTGATGTGACGTGATGTGATTCTTTTTCCCTCTCTCGTGTGGCCGTGTGTCGACTATGGAATGTGGCAGAGGGCAGTTGAGCCTCACAAAAACCACAAGCAGAGCCAGTAGCAGCTTGGCAGGGGCCCAAGACAAGGTCATCTGAAAGGGCCTCCCACTAAATACATACAATATGACCCAATTTTGCACCCTACCTCCAGGGGCCTGGTACAACTAACCCCTTTTTCCCCCCTTTCGGCTTCCCTGACCGCAAGTATGACTTCATTACACATCACAGTCTTACTAGTGACAAAATTATATCGGACAGTATCTCATATATTTATATAAATTATTTTAGCCATCTCAATTACATCAAGGTTTATTTTAGCCATCTTGATTTAATCAAGGTCTTTCATAAAACATAACTTACTGTTAAAGATCCCTGTGTTTTCTATTAGTGTTTTTGATTACTACTGTACATGTCCCATGCTTTGTGTAGAAATTCGACCCTCCTCATAACATGAGTATATGTTACAGGTTTTTTTTTTTTTTAACCTCCCTTTCACCAGAAGCAAGGAGTAAGACACAGACCACAATTGACCGTACTGGCAGTATCCACCGCCATCAGGAGTGAGAGGAGATGAGAGCTGATGCTATCTGATCTTCTTAGGTGTGTTCAGGGGAGCTGACAGTGGAGGACAAGAGGGTCAGTTGTCCCGGGCCCAGGGACAGAGAGGCCTCAGAATTGGATCCTCATTAAATTGTAGCCTATGTTTAGGGAGGGAGGGCCTTTTCAGATGACTTAAGCCCCGGGCCCTGCCAAAGTTGTCACTGGCCCTGGGTGTGTTACACAGAGAGAAGGCAAGTCAGGCCAGCCTGTCACTGGAATACCTGACTCAGGAGAAAGCAGAGCAGTATATTCGGACTTTATGGATTAGCTGATCAGCACTATGTCACAGGCCAGAGCGGATAAGCATTGATGCACAGTCAAGCCAGTTAGTCAGGCGTCAATTGGAGGCCCTTTGCCAAGGCTGACAAGAAAGATGGGACTAAGACCTTGTAAGATCCCAAAACGTAATAACTGCCCATAAGGTAATAATTTGGGCCCATTTAAAACGTAGTAAAGCCCATAACGTAATAACTTGCCCATAACATAATAACACTTCCCTACCCATAACATAAAAACATTCTGCCCATGATGTAATAAGTTATTACTTTCTGCTAATAACATAATAAGGAATTTGGCAGATCATTATGTTATTTGCCTTAAATAACTTTAAAAAAGCTTTCATAACTGTTTTACTTTTAAAGAAAAAAGACTAAATATTTCCTCTTTAAAATAGAGTTGAACAAAAATGATGTCTGCCTGCATTATTAGCCTACTACATTATTGGCAGGTTATTCAGAGGTATATGTAGCACAGATGACTTCAGTATTTGCAATGCACTTTACTGTTTTACTTTTCATATTTCGTCTCACCTCTATCCAGTATTGTCGCAGCACATAACAGTGACTGGATTTTAATCTGTTATCCTCTGCATTTCCTACGTATGAAATCAAATTGTCTTACTATTTCGTTTTTAGTTATCATAATAATGACAAACATATACAGTATTCTCAATTTCATCAGTAAAATAGCCTTTTAGTGTAAAAATAAGTTAAACGTAACTTATTACATTATGGGCAGAATGTTATTACATTACAGGTAGAAGCGTTATTACGTTATGGGCAAGTTATTACGTTATGGGCTTTATTACATTTCAAATGGGCCCAAATTATTACATTATGGGTTGTTATTACGTTATGGGCAGTTATTACGTTTTGGGTTCTTACAGACCTTAAGTCACAATAGAGTGAAGAAGCGTCAGATTTGTTTTTAAACGTGTGTAAATCTGGATCTCAACACCCTTCCCCCCTCGTCGTCTGCAATATGCACAGATGAAAACGAATGAACGATGAGATGAATTAACTGAAGAGGCTGACTGAAGTGTTACCCTCTGGCTTCCCCCTGCTTTTGTCATGAAGGCAATAAGCCGTCACTGTCTCAATGATTAACAGTGACAAGGCCACTTCTCTGGTCCAGGCAGGCAGAGGCGGTGCTAGAGTCTGTTAGGGCCCTGGGCAAAAAGAAACTCTATAATTTCCACTGTAAGATGTATTGCCACAACACAACTCCAGTTTGAGGTTTTGCTGCCCTCAGGGGCACTATAGTGGCCTGGGGGCCCCTAGCTGGTGTCTGACCGTCTGACTTTGAAGCCATATTTCTACAGGTAGGTAGTAGTGGATCAATTGGCTTCCAGAAGAACTATTCAATGTAATGACGGGGCCATTGCTGCCTCTTCATCACTCACCGTGGTCCATATTATAATCTAATGTGGGGGTCAAAGGGGCCAGTTGTCCCGGGCCCAGGGAGAAGGAAGGGGCAGAAATGGGCCCTCATTACATTGAATGTATTAAGTTGGGGGGCCTTTCAGATTATTGTCGGGTTTTTCTCCCTGTATTAAAAGATTCCTTCAAATTGCAGCCTGCCCCTATTTGCCCAATATTTCCAATATTGGTCCAGGATTTGTTTGTATTTTGTTATTGTTGACAGTAGCCCCAGCTTATTGCTTCGGGTAATACATTAACTCTGCTGGTTCCTTCACGTTGAGCTGGGTGTGCAATATTTCCAATACTGGTACAATATTTTTTTTCATATTTTTTGTTAATAGTAGTAGCCTCAGCTATTGCGTCAGGTAATGCGTTAGCTCACCTGGTTCCTCCACGTTGGGCTGGGTGTGCCGCCAGGGGTTGATGTCGACTCCGCTGCGCGTGAAGTGGCGGTCGGTGTGTGACTCGGTGGAGTAGAGCACCTCCTGGCTCTGCTTGTCTCCGGGGTGCTTGGCCTTCACACGCACCTCCAGCAGGGTCACCTCCTTCTCCTTCACCTTACCGGCCTTGGTCCTCACCTGGGTACGCTTAGTGTCCACCCACACCACACGCTCCTTCACTGAAGACCTACGAGAGCGCAAACGCATGCACACATACACGCACACATACACGCATGCATACACACACACACGCACGCACACACATAGACACACACACACACACACACACATACATGCACACACACACACACACACACACACACACACACACACACACACACACACACACACACACACACACACACACACACACACACACACACATAGAGTGAGAGTGAGAAAGATCTGAGTGCTGAGGTCATTTCTAATGCTTGTCATTATTGGCGGCATACTTCACAGTGCCACAGCACAGCATCAATCATCCTCTGGACATCTGCCAGGCGGCTCTCGCAGTACATCTACACAACGCGTGATCTTGTCTCTCTCTCTCTCTCTCCAGATTCACACTCACGGAGTTAGCTGAATATTGTGGGTTTATTCCTAGAGATGATCCTTTCTTTTACAAACGCTTTTTTATATTAGCGGCACATCATTTATGTTCACATGTACCAGTACACATGTACAGCGGTTGGACATTATCCCCAAGATAGTAATGATAGAGGAACATTAGAAAAATGAATGTTCTATTTTAATCATATCTTTTTAATTATGATATCGGCGACTATGCTCTCCATATAATTTTGGAGAATTTTGCAAAGTCTTACAGACTTCTGGAACACATTGTTCTATAGAAGATTTAATCAAAACCTCCCCATCCCAAGAGCATAGTCTATGTGCAGATGACACCCCCCCCAGCAGACCCACTCACTTTTTGCAGAAAAGCCTCAACTACATTATAGAAATATGGCTATGACATTACCAAGAGTCTTAAGTGACAAATTCAGACTTGGTCACTACCATTTTGGTGACCGTAGGGTTATATAACAGAGGCAAAGGGAAAATGGCTTAAAGGAATAAGTTGCACCTACTTCTTTATACCCAGTGTATAGACTGAAACATTCAATCCAAAGTCTCCCCATCCCCCTACACCCCTATCACCAGATAGAAAACAACACTACCCCATCCCTACAGGGCACCTACTCGTCTATGCCAAGTCCGGCCAGGGTGCTGTTCAGGAAGGGGAAGGCCTGGTCTGGGCTGAGGACCTCGATGGGCAGCGAGACGGACAGGGGCACCTCCCACATGAGCTTGGAGAGCTGCGACACCCCTGAGTTGTCGATGGCGCCCCCCGTTCCCGTCCCCGATCCCGGGCCTGCCTCCCCGTTCACCTGGGGCTGCTGCTGCTGCTGCTGTCCATCCCCCTCCCCCTGGTCATGAAGTGGCCCTTCCTGGCCTGCCAGCTTGACCCGCTACTCAGACGACCACACGAAACGAAAAACGGGAAAAAGGGACGAGGTGTCCACACCACGGAGTCAGGTCAGGTCCACAGCCTGCTCAACGTTGCCTGCTTCCGCTGTCTGTAGGGCTTCCTTGAAGACTCTCTGTCCCTCCTCAGGTGAAGGTGGGTTTTGTGTCTTGTCACAGCCTCTTCAGCCTCTGTGCTTAGTTCCTTTGGGGTTCAGTGTGTCTTCAGGTCTTCTGTATGTCTTCAGGAATCTCCTCTCGTGCTGGAATCACCCTGCTGCTCTGAGGAAGATGTCAGCGTGGTCTAAGCCTTGTCAGGGAGTCTCCGTGTTGTGGTCGTGATTTTGACCTCCCTCTCTCTCTCTCTCTCTCTCTCTCTCTCACACTCTCTCTGTGTCACTGTGTGTCTCTGTCCGTCACTGTCTGTCTCTCGCTCTACTATGATGAGCTCATGGGTTGCTCGCCCCCTCCTGAGGCCTTAAATACTCTGAGCGGCGGTGTGCTATGTGGCGGCGAGACGTGAAGTTTATTAGGCTGTCATGGTGCTGACAAACAGCCTTGTTGTGCCTTTTATTTATTTATTTTCCTTCCTCATTTTTCTGTAATGATGAGGGAATCCTCCATGACCAATGGCCTCTGTCCGTCTTGACCTCTCCCATCTCTCTCTCTCTCTCCATCCCGTCCTCCCTCTCTCTCTCTCAGAATATACATTGAGTGTCTGAGTTCTGAGAGTGTGTTCACACAAGAGGTCAACCATAATGTTCTCTGCATACATCAAGAAGACATCATTCACCTCCATGAGAGAATCTGGACAGGGCCAGTGGTGGGACATGTCTGGGCGAGTGTTGGCAGGGAAACAGACAGGCCGGGGCCAAAGGGGTCAGTTGTCCCGAACCCAGGGAGAGGGGGTGCCACAGAATTGGGTACCCAATTACATTGTATGTAGTGAATGCGGGGGGGGGGGTTCAGACGACTTGGACTTTATCAGCAGCCCAGAGTGGTTGGGTACAGTATGTCTGTAAATGAAGAGGGGCTGGGGTGCATAAGAATTCTTCACAGAAATTCCAATCAGCATTCATTTAATTTGCCTGCATTTATTAAGTCATTTTACCATACAAACCACCAACTGAACCATACAATTAACCACTTGCTGAAACAGTTTACTTTGTGTGTATACAGAAACAGTGTACGAGGGTATCATATACTTTATGATGTGTATTGGTCCTTTTCATTACGTTATTGTTCCCCAATCTCTTGCAAATGCAGGCTAATGTGATGTAATGTAATTGGCAATTTGGGAATTTACATATTTTTCAAAGCTGTAACAATTCATCTCAATGAAAAGTCATCAAAATCAAAAATGCAAAGTGGGCGTTACAAACACAGTACAAAGACAAACAGCTAATTGTTTATTCATGTGAGTGATTTATGAGAGATGATAATTAAAAACATCTCATTCATCATAAGCACTGCAAACTGCTTTGGTATGGCATAAATATTTAGACCCTGACTGCTGATCTTACGTCCATTCCCCTATCTACTTCAAACCCCAACCTCAACGCCACTCGAAACACACACACACACACACACACACACGCACTCACACACACGCGCACACACACACACACACCACTCCCTCCATCTCCCTCGCTTTGCTCCGTGCCTATCTGACAGCCACGTACGGGTCATGATGGATGTCCGGGTCGCTCACAGCAAGGCGTCACATATTCAAAAGCAGCAAAAACACAACTCTGCATCATAACTCTTTACGGCCTTAGCATGTCCCGTGGCCCCCCTCCGTGTCAGGGCCCCGTGTAATGTCCCCGTCTGGTGCCACTGCTCTGTCAACCAATAGTGTGTTAACGTAGCCCAAGCCCTCGGAGGGTGCCTTATAGTGTTTGGAAGCTGGACAGATAGCTCATATTAACATGACACCACATGTAGACTCCAAGCGTAAGTAAAACCCCCCCCACCTCGCCGATGTGCACTGTGGATGTGCTAACCGTACCCAGGGCCGGATTAACGCACAGGCTAGATATGGCTGCAGCCTAGGGGTCTCCACCTGCCAGGGGCTCCCCTGATTGGCCAAAAGTGAAAAATTACAAAATTGTGAAAAGATGCAATATCGAAATATTCATCTGTGGTGTTGAGTACAGTCGGTAGACATGTTATCCCTAATTCCTAGCTCGTAATTATGGCACTGTGTATGTACATTTGTCATGAAATTTGGCCTCCAGGGGGCCCCACAGCAACCTGTACCCTAGGGGCCCCAGTCCACCTCAATCCGGCCCTGACCATACCGTGTGACATATCTGCTCGTCTCAGCAGCACACGGAACCATCTCCATGGATACCAATATACATACATAAAACAATGACCTCAAGCATCAGTGTGGCTCGAAGAGTTCACGAGCATCTCTCCCCTTCGCGGTGCACACGTCCCAATCAAAACAACTCGCATTCCACAGGCTATTACTAAAAATTCTTGAAGCGCACAAATGATAAGAATAGCAGGCATGCGTCCATATAAAGTCAATTAATTTATGATTGAGACATAGCGTACGAACAAAGAGGCCTACACTGTAAATCTGACAAAGTTGCCATCTTGAGGAGAGCAGGCCAACAGTAGGCTCACGTAGAATGCCGTGCGACCTTGTAGTGTTAATTACAGCCAATCAATCACACCTGTCCACCCAGTCCACTCATGGATGAGTCCAGGGACGCCTCCCCAACCCTGGGCCAGATGGCAGCTCTAGCTCTGGCCTTCACTGGCTATGCCCGTGTGGGCCTGCTCCTGGCACAGTGAGCGTGGAGGGCGTGTGTGTGTGTGTGTGTGCGTGTGTGGTGCCAACATCTGATGGCAGTGCCCAGGAGCTGTGCCAGGGCGTTATGTCAACCTATGACGTCCATCGCGGGCACGGGCCGAGCGAGACGCCACACCTGAGTGACACGTTTGGCAGTGCCTATCCAGTACATGAGCTCCTCCAGGCTTGTTTGGCAGCCAGTGCATGAGCTGCTCTCCTGAGGGACATTTACGTAAACGTTCTCAAGCATGTTCTCAGCCTGGGCCTGAGGCCAAGGGCCTTTTCATTGGGGTTGGCCATACATTGTCCGGAGGACCTCAGATGGGATTCTACCAATGACTGCATTGTATGCGGCATACAGCCATTGGAATCTACAGTGTGTTGTGGCCTCAAGAAAAAACAGAAGTCTACAACGTCTGTGCAAAAGGATGGAACTACTGCTGTTTTAGAGCTGGTCTGCCCTGGGGATCTTGTGGTTTCCTGTTGGTCTAACACAGTTTGCTGTGTCTCCTGCTGATATGCCTTCTATGGAAATCACACAGACCAAATAACAGTTAGAAACGTGTTTTTTGCATAAAACTCAGGCTTGCTTTTACTCCATAAACAACTGAAGTAAACATCAACTTCACACAAACTCCAAACCTCTACTTTATCTTCAAATACATGTAGGCGTTTCTCAATTTTAAAAAAGGCTAAGAAAGGACTTCCATCTAACTTTTACAGGTATCCAAGAAGGTTTGCAGCACAAGAGGGATATAGGCAAGTAGGGAAGGATATACAGTATTTCCTCCTAACTGTGGCATCCATAAGAACATCATATTAAATCTGCTCATGTAGTTCAGATGAGGGACCACAACCGACCCCCCCTTCTGTACACCAGTGCTCTTGACTGCTCAGTTGTCTGGTTCAGGATGCTATACAGTAGTCACTAAGCTGATGTGAAAGGCAGTGTGCGCTTTCCACTCTTTGTTTATTGCAGCGGGCCGCTACATTTCCGCGCTGCGTCGTAATTCTGCTGCGGTGTAATTGACTGAGGTCACTCGGGCGTGACATCTCTTGTTGTGCTTTCTGCCGGGGTGGCACAACGGCCGCCAGCGCGCGCGGAGGGGACACTGAGGCCACAAGGTCATGCAGCGGGGGCACAGGAGGCACAAGGTCACTTGCCGGGTGGGATTACGACACCATCCCGACAGACAAGGGCTTGACAGCAATATAGCCGAAAACAAATCTCCCAACAAGGGCGTACGTCACACCCATATGGCCAACAGCTTATTTTAATAAAAAGTCGACTCACATCAGTTGTACAGATGTTTAAGGTCGATTAGATATAATATTCATGTCATTGTGGGTTGAATGTGTCCAGAAAGGTAAATGAGAGCATAGCAATAAAGTTAAAGATGAATAAAGAAAAACAACCCTGAACGATTATATTAAAATACACAATAGAGGAATTAGATTAAAAATGTGACTGTTTGAAAGAAAGATGCTGACAACAAAGATACAGCTAAAACATTTCTACATTTTGCATAGCTTGTGCTACATTACTGAACTGTGACAGACATTTTCAAAGGCATAATTTTCAGTGGAGACACTGCACATGTGACGTTCATGAAAGGAAAAACTCTCTCAGTGAAAGTGTAATCAATAGTGTGCAGGTGTACGTCATGGACAGGATCAAAAAAGGACAGTTGTCCCAAATCCCAGTCCAGCTGCACTCGGATCCTCTGCGGCTTCTGCTTCACAGTCAGGAGAACGGGTGCTCCCGGTGTGGACCCGACTCGGTACTGTCCGTTGTAGTACCAGATCCTCCACAGGCCCGATCCAGAGGTGATGTTGCCTCTCCTTGGTGTGGACGCAGCCATCACCCCCAGGGCCCAGTTGCTGCTCTCCCCAACCTTCACGTCCCAGCTGTGCACTCCTGAGCAGAAGCTCTCCGAGCCCAGCACCACAGCACTGGAGTCAAACCTGTCTGGACCGGGAGGGCCGCCCATAGAGGTGTCGGAGAACCTCACGGTGGTCAGGTCATTTGTCAGAGACAGCCGGCAGTGAGCTGTGTTGGGGTCCAAAATCACAGGAGCTGGGAAGGAAACAACAAACTTTAGTCAACTCTTGGTAGTATTAAAACCATTCCTCATTGGCGTCAATGTGACGGATGGCAACTAGCAGTTTGGCATAGAACATTAGTAAACCTCCCTCCTGAAGCCTCATACAGTATTGTTAGCACTAAGCTATTAGTCTGGCCCTTTGGCCTTGCAGTATTGTGCTGTGCCTCAGTGGTAAAGTCTACTTTTTTGTGGTGGATATACTGTATATTTGAGCATTTTGAGGTGGGTATACTGTATATATTTGTCCTATTGTAAATAATGGATCAATCAATTTAGGTGGATATACTGAAATCCCCCAAAAATTGAGGTGAGTATACTGCGTATACCTGCATTCTGCGTAGACTACACCACTGCTGTGCCTCCCATGCCCGACCTGGTAGGTTGTGGGTTTGAGCCCCAAGTGGTGAACTAGCGCAGGTGACCTCAGTTACATCAACAATATGAAAACATGGATCATCCATCCTGCCTTGTGTCAACAGTTACGGCTGGTGGTGGAATGAGGTTATTTGCACACTTTGGGTCCCTCAGTACCAATTGAACACCATTGAACATCAACAACCACAGTCTACCTGATTATTGTTGCAGGCAGTTAAGGCTGTTCTGAAGGAAAACGGGGGTCCAACCCAGTACTAGCAAGATGTATCTAATGATGTCGGTGGTATATGCCTCAGTAGAGCACTACCAGGTAGCCAGACTGAATTTGGTTGCGGAATTTTATACAGTGTACTTTTGAAGTACACTATGTATAGTGCAGTGTACTTTTGAAGTATGGGTGGGTCAGGCAATAAATAGGTGATTCTTAGAAAATATGTTCTTTTTGGCCTCAGAAATTTTTGAAAATAAAATATACTGTATGTTTGGGGTAATATTTTTTCATATGTTTTAATTCTCCATCAGGTGTAGAAACACACTATGTAAGTGGTTGAGCTTACATTATTTAAATAATGTGTATTTTTTTACTGTTTTGTTTAACAAGTGTCATTTCCATCACACTGCAAGAAATGTGTTGTACAAGCAATACTATGAATATGATCATTGAGTTGAAGCCATGGCTGTATAAATATCAAAACATCAAAATTTCATTATTGTGGCAATCATATTTCTTTTCTTTAACCCCAAAAATGTATGGTGTGATAGAAATGACATTGTGGTGGAAATGACATTGTGTGGTGGAAATGACCACATGGTTGGACACACAAACATGCTTAACAAAGTTGCCCTTTGTTATTTTTGAAATATTAAACATCAGTCTTAACATTGCAAAACAACACTATTGATCAACATCAGTGAGATGGTAGACAAATTGATTGTAACAATTTTATAGCCAAAAATCAGCATGAATGTCATCTCCACCACACCACTGTCATTTCCACCATAATGTGGTGGATATGACTGTGATGGAAATCACATTTTTAAGGTTTTTTTCAAAAAAATGCAAATTTGCCCGAGTGGTTGGTTTTAATTGATACTTGGTGGTGAAAATTCCTTCCATATCCAATTTGTGCTTTGAATTCACTGTACTTTCCCAAAGACAACATGCATTGAAAGGCTCACAATTTTCTTTACATTGACAATTTCGATGCTGTGGTGGCGATGACGCTGATACTGTGCGACAGCTATATTTTGGATAAAAAATGATATTGCCGGCCAACTCAAATGTATTAGAACTATAATGTATTTTTATTATTTAACTGATACTTTATTAATTTACATAATGTCTAAAGTCTGAAAGTCTGGGTGTGTGACAAGAAGAAAACAGTAGTTTTGACAATATCAAAATAGAACAGTGTTGATTTTTTTCAGAGGTGGTTTTACGCTGAAGTTAACATATAAAGTGAAATAATTCCAAAATTATGTATATTTTTAAAAATGGACCCCATGAACAGGAAAAGTACACATTCTCCAAGAATTACCCAAAATTATATGTAATTTGCATTAGACGCTCTCTTAATGCCATTGATAAATTAGATCACTGTTAGGCCTACCTAAAATATGGCCCAATGCTATGCTATGGCCAATGCTATTCATACTGTAGTAAGAGATGTAGTATGAGTATCTACCCTACAAGTACTGTAGATGTCATATTATGAATACCCACTATAATTGGCAATGTTCTGCATCTTCTCCCAGACTTTGAACTTGAGGTTCCCCAGGTGCTGGGACACCTGTATGAGGGCTCCAGAAGGCATCTCTGGGCTCTGCAGTGTACATTGGGCCCTGGAATGAAATGAAAAAACATTATGATGACCTAGGAACAATATAACATTGTCTTTCTTGAATCATCAAGTGCTTTTGACATGGGTTCAGGGTGACTCAATATCACCAAGTCATTACCTTTCTGCAATGGTCTTGTAATTCTGAAAAACAAAATAGTCAAAAGGATTCATTAATTGGTATCCTAGCCCATTAGATCTCTGAGGGTGAATGAGTCACATGCTTAAATATTAAAGGTGCACTGTAATATTTTTAGCAGCTTCTTTCCAGAATTCATGCTGCCCATTCACAAATATTTTTCACGAATACTTACCACCACCATCAAATTCATTATGACTGGGAAAAATGCAATTTTCCTACATGAAGATGTGGATCTGCAATTATTAATTTCCAAAAATATACTATTTAGCAGCAAAACGCACTGTATTTTGGTCATACTAGTAAACATTTGTTTATTACTTATATTAATTAATGAAAAGATCTAATTTGGCATAGGCAGCTAATGACCAGCTAGTGTCAATACTTTGGCCACAATCCTACACAGTACACCTTTAAACAATAGGCTACCCCTCACCTCCAGAAATGAGATATCATCAGTTTCCATCTGCTCCGCAATGTCTTTTATTATCTTTGAAAGACACAAAATGTCTTCACTGATCTTCTCAATCTTGTCCTTCATTATCTTGCTCTTCTGTATCTTTTCAGTCCTCAGCACAGTTATCTTGGCAGCCTCCTCATCTCTTAGAAACTGGTGGAGCTTCTCAAACTCCTCTTTGATGATGGCCTCAGTTTGCTCCGCTTGAAACTGCAATAAACATACCACATCTTAAAAGTGCTCCCTTGTCAATATTACAGCTGTATCACCGTGTGTTTTGATTCAATGTGCAAAGTAATATTGCTGTGCTTGAATGCAAAACACAAACCAAGTGCATTGATATAGACCTAAAAAAAATAAATAAAAAAAGTTCAAAGAGCTAAGGTCTGTTGGTTGGTCATAAGCATTATGAAAGCTGATAGGCTGTGACTAGCCAACTATACTCTGCTCTTAAAAATCTCCTTATTTATTATTTCAATGTGGGAGGACCGACCTTGAAACACCTCAGTGTTTCATTTTTAAACAAAACTTGTTATTCAAGGCCACTGTAACTTATCACCATCAGCATCTCTAACTTTATGCAAGGTAGGCCTAAAGCAAGGAAAGTTTATCACATTGACACATTGGCACATAAGAGGCAAAAGGGCACACCATGTAGCAGACATCAGTGGGGCACACAGTAAAAATGCTGTGTTAATTCATCACTTAGGCTACAGTAGTGTTTCTCAACAGGGGTGGTACAGCCCTCCAGGGGAGCTCTAGGGGGGCGTTGAGAAGGATACAGCTGAGAGGGGGCGGTGCTTAATTTCCCTTGGGAGGCTTTATAGCTCGTTCAAAAAGTCGAGAATCCCAAGAAAGCCGACCTAAAACCTCGGGAAAGTGGGAGTGAACATTTGGTGACGCAATGTCAGATCGATAATTATCGAGGTTGATCTCAGGCGGAAGTATAGAACAACGAGTTCCCGAGCTTATGTTTTGTGTGACGACACACGCATCATCAACATGGTGCCCATTCATCCAACTGGCATGTAAACAGTATCATAAATGCTTAAATATCATCTTGTAATCACTATCAATAACACCAGTTGCTGTCATTCAATTGCAGATGCACAGCAATGCTGGTCTGTTTAATTTAGCTTATTTCAGCTAAAATGATATGTCGTGGGTGTGGATGTGAAAAAAAGAAAAGAGAACCAAAACAAAACACACATGATTCCCGATTGTTCCGGGATCAGTGGCGTTCATGCGCCAAAGTCCAGCACTCGGTTGTCACATGAGCAGTGTCGTCAGCTGTCTCGAGAGGTCCCGAGATCGCACAGCAAATTCTGCAGTGCTCATTTAACACTCAGAGAGTTGATTTGACATAATTTGGACTTATATGAACTCTCTAAGTGTTGAATTAACACCGCAACATTTAGGCCTACTGTGCGTGAAGGCACCATTAGTCCATTTAATACTAAGGGGGCTTTGTCAAGCTTATGATGAGGTCAAGGGGGTGTTTGTTCAAAAAAAAGTTGAGAACCACTGGGCTACAGAGTCCATTTAGCTTATTCTAGATTGAAGACTATTTGGTCCAAGAGTAATTACTGAACAGGCTTACTTTAATAGGCCTGCTATGCTATAGAATAGACACATGGAAATATGTGTTCAAATACATTTTATATTCAATCAAATTGGAGATTGATGCATGTTGCTGAAAACATGTATAAAATAGCTTAGGCCCCAAGCCATCATATGTTTTAAACATAAGAAGGCATTTTGCATTGAGTCAGTCAGTGCATGATCTTAAAATTAATTCACCTGAATATGCTGCGACGTTTTCTCAAAACTGACTTGATGGTTTCCGAGGTCTGTCAGTTTTTCCTGAAGAGGCTTCAATTTTAGCTCGAGTTCATCCTGAAATGAATGTACAAACCATCTTAATTAATTAAAATATAGCCTACTAGGCGTAAAGCCATCGTAGGCTTATTAAAATGTCCAGATTAGCCTACCTTGCGATCCACCACGACCTCTTCGATGAGACTAAAGTTATGTCCTTTATGCAATTTTGAGTCCCGACACAGTAAACACAGAAGTGTTTGGTCCTCATGACAGAAGAGTCGGAGTTTCTTCTTGTGCTGACTACAGTGCACTTTGGGCCCAGCAGCAGGTGCACTGTAAATGTCTGCGTCGCCATCTTTCGAGAACGCGTCGCACAGGTTCTTCAAAGCCAAGTTCGGTACGAAGTCGTCGCTCTTGGAACACCTTCTTTCACAAACTGGACATTGCCTGGCGGTTTTCGTTTCCCAGAATTTCTGCAAACAGGTTTTGCAAAAGCTATGACTGCACGTTAGGATAACAGGATCGTTGTAGATGTGAAGACATATCGGACAGGATAAATCGTGTACCAGGGAAGCCATGACCTCGCCAACATTTATCGATTGACTCACTGTTGCTTTCACTTTCTGTTGTAGAAGGCTATACGGAAGGGAATGCACCATCTTCCTGAATACAGGAACATGTCAGTTAAAGGCAAGCAGTCACACATATGGATGGATAGGCTAGATGTCTGAAAACATCCAGAACCTGGCCTATTAGACCTATAGCAGCACAATGGCTATATTTCATTCAAGATTGTGTGCGACAGTGTGCAGAGTGAAATTAAACCTCAGGGACAAAAATATAGCTGTCCTCATTAATTAGTAGCTCACCTGCCGATATCACATCAGTGTGTGTGTGTGTGTGTGTGTGTGTGTGTGTGTGTGTGTGTGTGAGAGAGAGAGAGAGAGAGAGAGAGAGAGAGAGAGAGAGAGAGAGAGAGAGAGAGAGAGAGAGAGAGAGAGATCGCAAGTATAGTATGACATCTGTCTAAAAATGGCTGTGATGAGGCTGAAGAGTATGGAATGCACCATGGAGAGAGAGAGAGAGAGTGTGTGTGTGTGTGTGTGTGTGTGTGTGTGTGTGTGTGTGTGTGTGTGTGTGTGTGTGTGTGTGTGTGTGTGTGTGTGTGTTTGAGAGAGAGAGAGATAGGGAGAGGGAGTGTGCACGAGTGATATTATTTGAGTGGTTATCTGGATGCCATTCATGAGATGTGAATGCTCTTTTGCAGAGTGCACCAGGCTTACGTAATGTATAACTTTCTGCTGACCCCAATTAGGCTACTTTATTTTTGGCTGTACCCCCGCTGCCCAGCGTGCCCTCTCACCCTGTTCAATGTAATGCTTTATAAAAAATATAAAACACATGTTTAAGGTCAATTAGATATAATATCCATTGTGGGTTGAATGTGTCCAGAAAGGCAAATGAGGGCATAAATAATAAATCAATGGCAATTAAGTTTAAAATGAATAAAGAACAAAAAGAAGCGAAAGATTACTTTAAAATACACAAAAGGAATTACAAATATTTTTTTTTTTATAAATAGTCAGATAATTAAGATCCTAGAAGCCCTCTATACCAAACCCAGAGCCAGATTAAAAATCAATGGCGTGCTTAGTGATACATTTCACCTGGAAAGATCCACTAGGCAAGGATGCCCATTGAGCCCCCTGTTATTTGGACTTTTTATAGAACCCTTAGCACAATGGATAAGACAAAATGACTCAATCACAGGCATACAACTGGGCTCAAAAGAACAGAAATTGGCCCTTTTCGCGGATGATGTCCTCATTTACCTTACTGATCCCACAAACTCCCTCCCAAGTTTAATGTCGGTCTTGGAAGAATAAGGGTCCTTCTCAGGATACAGGATAAATACACAGAAAACCCAGGTGCTAAAATTCTATTATGAGCCTCCACACTCCCTACGTTCAAGCTACCAGCTTGACTGGGACAAAGAGTGTATTAAATGTCTAGGTATTACCATACCCTCTGACCTAGCCAAACTACAAGAGTCTAACTATGGTTCCTTAGGGCAATCATTATAGATGACATAAATAGATGGAGCAGGATTCCTTATCCAAATATCTATTCACGCATAGATATAATCAAAATGAATATATTGCCACGATTTCTGTATGTATTCCAATCTATACCCATAGATAAACCCAACCACTACTTCATAGAATGGGACAAACTTCTAGCAAGATTTGTTTGGGCAGGGAAAAAACCCAGAGTGAGATTTAAAACGCTTCAGCTACCCAAAGATAGGGGTGGACTTGCCCTACCCAGTCTCTGTGACTATTATAAGGCTGCCAAACTCCGATTTCTGGTTGGATGGTGTAATCCTAGTTATGAGTCGAGATGGAAAGATATTGAATGTTCCTTGAGTAAGAAATATCCTCTCGGTATGCTAATAGGGGATTTTTCTCTTGTCAATCAAAGTCCAATCTCACGCACATCCAGATGCTTTCGGGTGCAGGTTCAAAAGACGTTAAGTTCATAGAATAATGAAAAAAGAAGAACCGCAACACCGATGCTCCCATTTACTTCATTTTAATCTTTTGACGTTTCGGGCCACCCTGGCCCTTGAGGAAGGGTCAGGGTGGCCCGAAACGTCACAGGAGGAGGAGAGGAGATTCTATAGTTGGAAAAATATTATCAGATTCTTTTGCACACCGGCACAGAAAGCCAGCTTTTCCACACAAACACACTGTTGGAGATGCTGTGGTTGTGATCACGCTGATCATTACCACATATTTTGGGACTGCCCCTCCATGACTCCCTTCTGGAAAGGGGTACATAGTGACCTGCAGGAGGCATTACGCATGGAAATCAACCTGGACTTTAAAACCATGTACTTGTGCGATCTTGAAGACCTGGACTGTGGTAAAGTGGTGAAATATCTGCTGAGGGTTTTGCTGGTGGCAGCAAAGAAGGCCATAACAAGGAGGTGGCTTCAAAAAGACCCACTTAGTATAAATGAATGGATAGATGTGGTGTACGAAGTGTTTAAAATGGAAAGGATTACCTTTGTAATGAAAAACCAACAAGATAAGTTTAATCATGACTGGATGATATGGCTTTACTTTGTGGCACGTAAGAGACCAGATTTTATTTAAAGATCTTGTTTTTATTTTCCTCCTCAGAATGGATATACTCATTGTCTTTGTGTAAATCCCCTGGTTCCATGTGGTTACATTTCTTTGTTTTTCTTCTCCTTATGTGGAGAACACTTGTGCTTTAAGGAAAAAGAAAAATCAATAAAAATGTAAATTACAAAAAAAAAAAAATTCAAATAAAGATGCTGCCACTAGAATGAAGATAGGCCTACAAATAAACATTTTAATATTTTCCATAGCTTGTGTTTTCTATTGGTTCAAAGATATGCATGATGATGCATAACCGTAACAGACGTTTTCAAAGGCATAATTTTCAGTGGAGACACTTCACATGTGACGTTGATGAAAGGAAAAACTCTCTCAGTGAAAGTGTAATCAATAGTGTGCAGGTGTACGTCATGGACAGGATCAAAGAAGGACAGTTGTCCCAAATCCCAGTCCAGCTGCACTCGGATCCTCTGCGGCTTCTGCTCCACAGTCAGGAGAACGGGTGCTCCCGGTGTGGACCCGACTCGGTACTGTCCGTTGTAGTACCAGATCCTCCACAGGCCCGATCCAGAGGTGAGGTTGCCTCTCCTTGGTGTGGACTCGGCCATTACCCCAAGGGCCCAGTTGCTGCTCTCCCCAACCTTCACGTCCCAGCTGTGAGACCCTGAGCAGAAGCTCTCCGAGCCCAGCACCACAGCACTGGAGTCAAACCTGTCTGGACCGGGAGGGCCGCCCATAGATGTCTCAGAGAACCTCACGGTGGTCAGGTCATTTGACAGAGATAGACGGCAGTGAGCTGTGTTGGGGTCCAAAATCACAGGAGCTGGGAAGGAAGAAGATGAGAAACGGAGACAAACAGAGAAAATGAGCAGACATGTTTCTTTTAGAATAGATTTATATGTCACATTGTTAAGATCCATACAGCCACTCCGGTATTTACCAAATACCTGAACACTATGTAATGCACAGTATACTGTTTTGTATAAATCCTTCAGACGTCTGTTTATATGGATCTAATGGATATATGCCATGGATGTCATGTTACATGTATGTGTTATACCCTCCATAATTGGCAAATGGAGAAGATGAGAAATGGAGCCAAAAACCGAGAAAATGAGCAAACATGCTTCATATAGTATGTACATTGGATTGTTTGCAATTGCATTGCATTTTTAAGTTAAATGACTATACTCACTATAATTGGCAATGTTCTGCATCTTCTCCCAGACGTTGAACTTGAGGTTCCCCAGGTGCTGGGACACCTGTATGAGGGCTGCAGAAGTTGGCTCTGGGTTCTGCAGTGTACATTGGACCCTCAAATGAAAACACATTTTGTTGGATAAGTAGTGAAATTAATCAGATTTTCACAGATGTAACATAGTCACGAAATGATTGTTGTTTCAGACAACAATGGTGGCTCAGATCAAAGTCTCATTTCAACTTCATATTGAACATCCACATATTGAAATGAACAGAGAAATGCAAATGAATGAATTTAAGTATGGACAAGTGGCTGATAAAGTTATGCCTTCTGAAAACAAATCCAATGCTTCTCTCCAGTTTTTCTGTAGAGCTCTGTGGCACTACATACACGTCGACCTAGTGAGAGCCAGGTAACCAAATGTTAACTTGAAACATACAGTTTGCTCAAAATGAAGGGGTGATAAGTTATGACTTCTTTCATTGGTTAGGGTCTTGGCCAGAAATCTGTTTCCGCGGCTACTAGATCATAACCCCAAAGGAGACAGAACAGAGAATCGGAATAGTTATGACTTACTTCTCTTCAATCTTGTGGTAGTTCTGTGGGGAACAAGTCAGAACAAAGAGATGTTAATTGTATAGTATCCCTGTGAATTATCCTGTAAATCTGGCCTGGTTTTACCATACCATCATGGTAAGTTCAGGGAAATGTATATTGACCGGAGTTACACGAATGGCAAGGGCAGGCTTCAGAGAAAATCTCTTGATAGCAATGAACAATGATTGTAACATGAAAATGTCCACTCACCTGCAGGAATGAGATATCATCTCCTGCCATGGTCTCCTCAATGGCACTTATAATGTCAGTTAGAGACGCTATGTCTCTGGTAATGTTCTCGATCTTCTCCCTCAGTGTGCGAATCTTCTGCAACTCCTCCGTCCTCAGCTCCACTATCCTGGCCGCCTCCTCATCTCTCAGAAACTGGTGGAGCTTCTCAAACTCCTGCTTCATGATGGCCTCTGTGTGGTCACCCTGAAGCTGCGATTATGTAATTATGAGACTGTCTATGTAAATTTGTCACAAAAAATTCCCTCCAGGGCGTCCAGAAGCAACCTAGCCTAGGGGCCCTGGGCCATCTTAATCCGGCCCTGCCTGTGATCAGGGAACAGGAATCCTGTTTTGCAACCAGAGGTGTCAAAAGTAGAATGAATCCATAATGTACTGTGAGTGCACTAGCACATGATATTACATAACTGTTACACCATTTGTTCCATTGTACCTTCTGAGGTAGATAGACTGTGTTGTTACTAAAACACTGAAAATCCACCACAAATTAGATGTAACCAGAGGAGTAGATGCAACCAGTAAGACAAGTACACAGGTCTGTTGGTTACTCAAATAAGTTACCTGTGTTGGAGGGAAACAGTGTTTCTGTTTTTGCATTTTGAAAAGGGACAGAGTTGTTAGCCAAACTAAAGTTCGATATTCTTGATAGTTGGTTAGTCAATATGCCACTTGTAGGCTACAGTCATGTCTGTGATACAGTAGTACCTGAGTGAGATAGTAGTACCTACCTCAATATGCTGTGCCATTTGCTCACATTTCACTTTGACACTTTCAAAGTCTCTCAGCTTTTCCTGAAGAGGCTTCAATTTCAGTTTGAGTCCCTCCTAAAAAGAATACACAGTAACATATAATACAATACATAACTAAGATAACTATAGATGAGTTTTCATTTGTCTCAATGACATGCAGACTGCCATACCTTTCGATCAGCCACAGCCTCATCGATGAGGCTAAAGTTGTGCCCTTGGTGCAGTTTTGAGTCTCGACAAAGTAAACACACAGGCTGTTGGTCCTCATGACAGAATACCCGAAGTTTCTTTCTGTGCGGACCACAGAGTTCCTCAGAAGAAGCTCTTGAAGAACCCTCCTTTAGGAAAGCCTCACACAGGTTCCTTAAAGCCAAGTTCAGTGGATAGTGGGTCTGGGTAGAAATTCCTTTGCAAACCGGGCACTGCTTGATGGTGTTGCTTTGCCATGCTTGCTGCAAGCATGTTTTACAAAAGCTGTGACTGCATTCCAGGAGAATGGGATCCTTGAATATTTCGAGACATATTGGGCAGGACAAGTCATCTGCCATGGAAGCCATCCTGTCTCACCAGACCGGCTGCTCTTGCCCGTGTTCAACTTCACAGTGACTTTTAAGCGTTGATGACTGAAGCTTTCAGTTTCTGTTCTACGGAACAAGGTGTGTTGCTTCCTCTAAATCATTTCTATGAGAAAGAGCCAGACTCCTTTGCATAAAAGGACAAGAACAAAGAATAAAACCATCAAGCGTTTAGCCTAACCATAAAAGCAGTCAGCCATTTATTCCATGGCTGTTGTATGAAAACGAATGGACCTAATGGCCTACATTCATTAGTAAGACTTTGTACAGTGGCCATGTCTTCTGTAGATTTGGACGGTGAAGAGTGATATTAAACCTGAGGGACAAAACTTGTCTTGTCCCATTAATCAGCAGCTCACCTGCAGTAAGATGAGGGGATGTGTGTGTGTGTGTGTGTCTCTGTGTGTATGTGTGTGTGTGTGTGTGTGTGTGTGTGTGTGTGTGTGTGTGTGTGTGTGTCTCTGTGTGTATGTGCTTTCTATTTCCGTCACTCAGGTGAAGGATTTGACAGCCCTGACCGGGCTTCTCCATTAGTCATGTCAAATTGTGTGTGTGTGTGTGTGTTTTATCTCAATCTTTACAGAGTGAAAGATGTAGGCCTACAAAAAGCAGGTAGCTTTGAAATCAACTACTGTGTCACTTCCACAAGTTGGCAGGTGAAAAGTGTGTTTGTGGGGAGATGTTGAAGATGATTATGGACTATGAACACTACGCACTGGTGTGTGTGTGTGTGTGTGTGTGTGTGTGTGTGTGTGTGTGTGTGTGTGTGTGTGTGTGTGTGTGACATTGCAGCCCACTGTGTGAAGCATGATTTGACCTCATCTGACCATGGGCAAATTACTCAACAACTGTAATACATTACTAATTACTGTCTTTTTAAAGTAATGCATTACATTACCATATTATTGTTTAAAATGTAAATATGGATCTGCTGATTTGCAGAGTTAATCAAGTTCATGAAATGCCGTCAGTAGGTGTTTTGACAGCTACACACTGAACACCATTCAAATCCGGATTGAAGTATAATGCATTACCTAAGTTACTAGCATTGACTAAGTACATTGTTGCAATGAGAGAGAGAGAGAGAGAGAGAGAGAGAGAGAGAGAGAGAGAGAGAGAGATGGGGTGCAGGGAACGGGAAAGAGAGAGAGAGAGATTTGAGCAGTTGTCTGCATGACATTTATGAAATATGAATGCTCTTTAGCAGATAACCGCTCAAATCTATCTCCCCCTCTCTCTAGTATACTATTTGGGTGGTTATCTGCATGGCATTCATGAGATGTGAGTGCTCTTTTGCAGAGAGCTCCAGGCTTACGTAATGTATAACTTTCTGCTGACCCCAATTAGGCTACTTTATTTCTGGCTGTGCCCCCGCTGTCCAGCATGCCCTCTCAGCCTGTTCAATGTAATGCCTTATAAAAAAAATATAAAATGCATGTCCTCTATGCACTGGGGATCAATGTCTTACAGGCTACAGACAAATTGTATATGCTCATTCTCAAGCCCCATCTGCTCGGCAGCCCATACACAGCAGCCTACGTTTGTATAGTGACGTGAAAGCCCAACTGGGAAACTCCAACTCCCATTGTCATTGTGACACAGCACTCCACAGCACACAAGTGAACACTGCACACAACGAAACTGCATTTAGGCCTCACCCGTGCAAGGGGGCAGCTCCCAATGGCGCCCCAAGGGAGCAGTGTGGCGGGACGGTACCATGCTCAGGGTACCTTAGTCATGGAGGAGGATGGGGGAGAGTAGTCGTTAATTACTCCCCCCACCAACCTGGCGGGTCGGGAGTCGGACTGGCAACCTTTGGGATACAAGTCTGATATTCAGGGTGTATCAAAATGTTTACACTTCAATGTAATGTAAATTCAGTGTAATGCAGTATAAAACACCTCTCTAAGTGAATGCAACACTATATACAAACTGTACATATTATATAGAATAAAATAATTGCCCTCTTTGCACCTGGGTTCAATGTCTTACAGGCTACAGACATGTAGTACATTCTCAACACAGAACGTACCAAAAACTGAAGTTACACTTAGCTAAAACTTTTATCCAAAGCGAATTGGTTATGTACAGGGTATAATAGTTAGTCCCTGGAGCAGTATGGGGTTAGGTGCTTTGCCCAAGAGCACTTCAACCTTGGATGGAGGTGTAGGGAGAGGTGTGTGTACTAACTTTGGGATGTCCTGAAGGCCTACATGAACAACAAGTGCTGTGTGTAAGTCTATGGTGTACACTCGCCTCCAAAAGAGTTGTCGCCTACCCATCTGTTTGGAATAACAGCTAATAACCTGACTTTCAATTAATCACTTGGCTTCAGAAGTCACTCATATGAAAGCTACAACCCTCTCGAATGACTGTGAATGTACAAAAATAAATTTCATGCACCAAAGAAAGATTGACCCTTTAATGAACACAGACAGGGCAGATTTTGACAAGACAAAAGTTTTGTCGCCTATCGAACATAATGTGAAAATGAGCAGATAAGTCACTTCAAAACACTTCAAATACGCTGATTGGGTGTCATACTTAATCACTGATTCACACACACCTCTCCAGAAAATAAACTTTGGCCTTAGGTGTATGTTTAGGGTCATTGTAATCATGGAAAGCAACACAATGAAAATCAATGGAGTTCAATGAGAGATGGTGACATATTTGCTATTCGTAGAGCAATACATTTTTAACTTCATGATGTAATCAATGATAAAAGCCCTCACACACCAGCAGCATGCATGCAGCTCCACATAAGAGCTGTATCCCCTCCCATGTTTGACTTTAGGCGCCATGTATTTTTCCAAATTCTTCACCTTTAACACCAAAGAAGTCTCTCCCACTGTCCTGTCTCAAAAAAGCCAGCCAAGAGTATGTCAGGCCTAATTCTGACAAAAATGAAGGCTAATGGGACTCATACTCTGAAGTCAAGATCCCAAGATCAACCATTTTAGAACTGATAGCATCAAAACTATATGGTGTTGGAGATGAAGAATATGAAAAAAGAGAAATGGTGCATAAAGTGAACCATGGTACAGATACAGCTCTTATGAGGAGCTGCATGCATGCTGCAGGTGTTTGAGGGCTTTTATCATTGATTAAACCATGAAGTTAAACATGTATTGCTCTACGAATAGCGAATCACTGATTCTTGAAAGTTTGGCAAAAACATGTCCCTGCAGTAAAATATTAATTCTGTTGAAAATCAACTAAATTTTCACAAACAAAATGAACCCAGGTAATGGCCAAGGGGTCTGTCACACGAATACACAGTTGTTTGAAATATTTAAGTGTAATTTTATTACTTTTCATGGCTATAAACCTGTCCACACCCTGTAAAAACGCCTGTCCCAAGGACTGGCATCATCATTTCAATTGACTTAAAATACAAAAATCACTAACAGAATTGAACAATATCACCATGATGTGGAAGACCATATTAAAGTGGTTCTACAGATGTGCACATAGTGGATGTAAAACAATATTTACTATTATTTACTAATTGCTCAAAATGTGTCCAGCATATTGGTCACCACCGTCAGATTTTTTTCTAAAAGACAATAAAATCAGGTATGCACAAGGTCATTTTCATTACTGAGGACCCCTTTTCAAACCTTTAGCTCTACTGCATGCGTCACCATCACCGAATCTCCAGTAAGTTTACTATTTTGTCCTCAATTTGTTAATTTGTTTGGACACTGGTACTGTCCCAACCATAAACTGTCAACACCGTCGGGGGTTTTAACAGTATTGTATTACATTAATGTTAATAAATATAATTTTTTTCAGAAAAGGTATGAAGCACCCAAGAAACAGAGCGAAAATGAAATGGCTAATGTGAACAAACAATGCATAATATTGCATGAGTGTTTTTTTGTCTCACACCGTCAGATGTCACCACCGTCAGATTTTGTTCTGCTCATCATGTTGTTCCATATTTTACTAAATTGTGCTGGTTAAACATTACTAGGCATGTTAGTAATAATTGTGATCCAAAATGATACTCTAGCCACCACTGAGGTGCATTTGGAGGTTTTTTTGTCAGAAACCTGACGGTGGTGACATCTGATGGAGTTCACCAAAAAACACATGTTTTACGTGTTTTTGACATGTTTTAAGAATATGCATACAATAAGTATCTACAGTTATGTTAAAGTAATGTTAAAGTAATTCACTTTAATACAGTAAACATGTGTTTTTACTTCTAATTCTGTCTGCTGCTGTTGACAAAACAAGAAAGAGCCCATTTTATGAAAAATGAATGTTAAACATGGGGAGCTTGGCCATGCATTCCCTGCACAGCCAAGACCTACATCTATGATAATACACCTCTTTATTTTGGATTTGAACAACTTAAAAGCTGTTTTTACCACATTTTCAACAACCAGTGGCTTACTTCCTAGATAATCTAACTAATGAAGTAAAAACACATGCTCATACTGTGCACACACAAAAATAAAGTGTTTATGCAAGATGCCATTGACTTGAGAGGGCTATTTATTTTGCTAAATGCAGTTACTAATTAGGCCACTTTCACCACTCTCAGATTACTGTCACCACCGTCAGTTCTTAAGTCACCACCGTAAGAAGGAGTTTTGGTCATTTTAAAGGAATGTGCTTACAACATTTTCCTTAGGAGTTGTTGAAATATCAAAGTAATAGCCAATTGAAGCCTACACGAATATTTGTGAAAATTACAACAAAATTGTTTGTTGTATTTAGGCGTTAGATAGGCATTGTATGACGGTACATATTTGAAAATTAGAACACATGAAACAGTATTAAAATAGAACAAAAGTGAATTTTCAACATTTAAAGGCATATGTGTGAACCAGAAAATACACATAATCACTTAAAAACTCCAGATACATATGCAACCAAATCAATACAATTTTAATAACTTTTAATTGTGTCTGACGGTGTTGACAAAAAACAAGGTATGATCGGAGAAAAGCCTGATTTCTGAAAAAAATACATAATGGGGAGATTGGCCTTGTGCATTTCTGAAAAGCAAAGACCTTAGTCTACGAGGATATACCATAACATTTTGTAATTCACTTTGTTTTTTTCTGTCAACATTACAACCTGTTTTAGCCACTTTCTCAAGAATCAGTGGAATATGTCACCATCTCTCATTGAACTCCATTGATTTTCATTGTGTTGCTTTCCATGATTACAATGACCCTAAACATACACCTAAGGCCAAAGTTGATTTTCTGGAGAGGTGAGAGTGATTCAGTGATTAAGTATGACACCCAATCTGCGTATTTGAAGTGTTTTGAAGTGACTTATCTGCTCATTTTCACATTATGTTCGATAGGCGACAAAACTTTTGTATTGTGAAAATCTGCCCTGTCTGTGTTCAATAAAGGGTCAATCTTTCGTTGGTGCATGAAATTTATTTTTGTACATACATTTTCATTTGGGAGGGTTGTAGCTTTCATATGAGTGACTTCTGAAGCCAAGTGATTAATTGAAAGTCAGGTTATTGGCTGTTATTCCAAACAGATGGATAGGCGACAACTCTTTTGGAGGCGAGTGTAGAGCAGTGTTTCTCAACAGGGGTGCCGCGGAAACGTGGCTGATAAATAAATTGTAATATAATACATATTTGTCTGAATTGATAAGTTAATGCTAGTCAGCGGAATCTTTCATCTGCCATTTATGCACAATAAAGTAAATATAGGTCGCCCCAGTCAGCTGCAACTTCGAACGTAGGTCGTGTGATGTCTCCAAATG
Source organism: Engraulis encrasicolus (assembly GCF_034702125.1). Lineage (NCBI taxonomy): Eukaryota > Metazoa > Chordata > Actinopteri > Clupeiformes > Engraulidae > Engraulis > Engraulis encrasicolus. Next base: position 42,238,275 of record NC_085865.1, read on the forward strand.
TGTTACTTTTCTAAGCTTTTGTGGTATCGGATGCGATGCCATGTTACGGCTTGTTGGTTTGGGGTGCCTTGAAATTTTTCATGAATTGAAAGGGTGCCTCGCCTAAAAAAAGGTTGAGAAACACTAGTGTAGAGTAGCTGACAGCTGACATAGGGAGGAAGGTCCAGGCTGTCAGCACAACAGGTGGCAGTGCCATGACAGTCCTCTACCGCCAACTAGAGTTCAGCTTGGAGTACAACAGGCCTGTCAACATCCAAAATCAGTAAGTCTCAACCACTCAGGACTTTGTGACAACCATTCAGGACATCCAAAATAGTGAAAAGTAGGGTCTGTTTTCTGAAGATAGGTTTCCTGACTATAATACGTAGCCTACTACAGTATCAGTATTCTACAGTATTTGCTTCTCCAGACCAAATGATATACCACACGTCTAAATAAATAGATAAATAAATACATTTATTCATAAATATAACTCACATTATATAACAGTAGAAAATACAAGTAGAAAATGAACAATTCAAATATATCAAATTCTGAAGTAGATACATGGTATCCAATGTATAAAATAAACAATGGAACACATGGCAGTTCAGATGACTGCAAAATACAAAATATAAAATGTGAAATTCATTAACTGTCTGAAAGAAGTTCTGATAACCATAGTTTGAATAGTAATAAATAAAGTAATAAATAAATATATACATAAATAAACAATAAATAACACTAAATATGTATAAATACAAATGTAAACACAACACTGAATATTAAAATCAAACACTACATATTAACTCAAACAACAAATACCTGGCCATGGATATAAGTTAATGCATAAAATACAAGGTATAACTCTCAGTTTAACACTGAATTTCTCCAAAATTCATGGTATAAATAATGAACATGTAAAAAAACAAAAGTGCATCAATCGCCATTATATAAAAGGAAACTATGTAAAAAATACCTGATGGACATTTAATGTGTGGGTGTGTATCTGTGTATGTAAGAGAGAGCATGGTTTAGGACAGTAATGTTTGTGATAGAAAAGAAGGAGAACTGTGTGTGTGTGTCTGTATGTGTGTGTGTGTGTGTGTGTGTGTGTGTGTGTGTGTGTGTGTGTGTGCGTGCGCGTGTGTATGTGATCAAGCCAAGGTCAAGATGATGGGGTCGAAAGGCTTGGGCTGACGGACTTTCATCTTCCCCTGTTTCACCAGCTCTGTAATATATAAAACACACACACACACACACACACACACACACACACACACACACACACACACACACACACACACACACACACACACACACACGCACAATACATCAATATGTGCAATTTGTCAACCCCTTCTAAAATCACATATATTTGATATAAATAAATAGCCATATCATATCCAGTCTCACCCCTTAAACATACACACAACCACGCACTCACACATCGACATGCCAGAGCAAGACAAGTAAACAAAACAGCACACTGAGTCACGCTCACCTCCCACACAATAACACACACACACACACACACACACACACACACACACACACACACACACACACACACACACACACACACACACACACACACACAAACAAAGTAACCACATACACTCACACACACACACAAGCAAAGTAACCACATACACACATACACACACTTTTAGCATACCAAGCATCTTGTAGAAGGTTTGCGCCGCAGTGCGTCGGTTGGCCTCCGGGGGCAGTAGTGACTCAAATGAGGTGTCCCTCTGCTGGGATCCCAGCAGGAGACTGTGGGCCGCTCTGCAACAGCAAGAGAAGACGTGTTGATAATATAAAACACTGAGTCAGATGCACATGAAATGGCAAACAAACCCACCACTTAAACCCACACACACACAGACACACGCACACACAGTGATATATTCACACACACACACACACACACACACACACACACACACACACACACACACACACACACACACACACACACACACACACACACACACACACACACACACACAGTGAAACTCACATGGCGTGCATGGCATTCCAAGGCTGTGCCCTATAGGAATACTGAACTAAGCATGACATGTGCAACCCACACACACACAAAAGTGCACATTAATATTTCAGCAGAGCCAAGAGTTGAGCTCTAAACCCCTGTACCATAATTATACAGTCATACCTCTCCCACTCACACACACAGAAACACGCACACAGACACACTCGCTGACACACACACACAAACACACACACACTCACACACACAAACACAAACACACTCACAGACACACTCACACACACAAACACAAACACACTCACAGACACACATACACACAAGCAAACACACAACCACACATGCATACCCAATAATATGCGCCTTTCTTCTTTTCTGTTCACACATACACACACACACAAACACACAATTGCAGAGACACACATACACAACTCACACACACTCGCAAACACACATATACACACACACATGCAAACATGCAACCGCACATGCATACCCACACACAAACACACTCACACACAGACACAAATATATACACACACACACACACACACGAGCACACACACACACACACACACACACACACACACACACACACACACACACAGACACAGACACACACACACTGTGTACCTGTAGAGGCTGTCTGTGGTGACCTCGGTGGTGTCTCCCTCTTCAGGCAGCTCGGGGGGTAGTGCCGTCATGGCGTCCTCCATCAACATCTCCTCCTGGATGGGCTCCATGGGCGGGAGAGGCACCGGCACCTCCACGCTGCACACACAACACATTATATACTGTATTATGGAAGGTAGTAACGGTGGTTCAACAAATGAGTTACGCCCCCGGGCCACGCCCCCTCCGACACCACGCCACGCTTGAACGGCAGACGGTATGATTTTCTCCTTTTTCGGCAATTCATGATTCCAATAACTTTAAAGTTCATAATACAATGTCTTCTTCCTGCAGTTCATCACAATTATGACCAGTGGTGTAGTCTACTTTTTTGTGGTGGGTATACTGTATATATTTGTGCTATTCTAAATAATGGATCAATACATTTTAGGTGGGTATACTGCGTTCTATGTAGACTACACCACTGATTATGACAATGATTATGGCCTAGAGGCTGAACATTTTGGGCAGTTCAGCAGTTTTCCAAGTGTCAAAATAAACTGACGTTGCTAGGTAACAGACGTTGTGTCCGTTGCCATTGACCGCTAGGTAACTAACCAACATTCTGTCTGTTGCCATTGACAGAGATCTACTGTTTTATAGACAAACACATCTGTTATACAGAGAGAGATGTGTGAACGTTGGGGAGCCCAATTCAGAGACGATCTAACAACATTACCTCTGCCCATTCAAGTGAACGGCACATTCTACAGAATGACATCGAGCCATGGAAGAAATACTATGTATGTACTACAACACAGCCTGCTATTCACTACTACTGCCCATTAGAGCAAGGATGGGCTCTATTGGGACCACACACACACACACACACACACACACACACACACACAGCACAACACGCACGCACAAACGCACACACACACACACACACACACACACACACACACACACACACACACACACACACACACTTACATGTACACACACAAACACACAGAGCACACCACACCATACACAAACACTCACTCACACCCACACACACTGCACAGCACAGCAGTACAGCACTCTATCAGCAGGGAAAGATGAGCTGAGCTGCTGAGCTCATTCAACCATACTGCACACACACACACACACACACACACACACACACACACACACACACACACACACACACACACACACACACACACACACACACAGAATACCCCCTCCACCACTACGACACGCACTCCCTCTCACTGGCACTACTCAAACTCTCTCTCTGGGACGAACATGGCACGTGTCCCTAAAAATAGTGCTTTAGAAGGCTCTTCAGGTAGAGTTTCACCCCGTGGCCCTGATAGCAGTGGCAGCAGTAGTAGCACAGCACTCTACTCTACTCTACTACTCACCCATGGCCCATTGGCACTCTACTCTACTGTACTCTACTACTCACCCATGGCCCATTGGCACTCTACTCTACTGTACTCTACTCTGCTACTCACCCATGGCCCATTGGCACTCTACTCTACTGTACTGTACTCTGCTACTCACCCATGGCCCATTGGCACTCTACTCTACTGTACTGTACTCTGCTACTCACCCATGGCCCTTTGGCACTCTACTCTACTGTACTCTACTCTACTGTACTCTACTACTCACCCATGGCCCATTGGCACTCTACTCTACAACTCACCCATGGCCCATTGGCACTCTACTCTACTGTACTGTACTCTACTCTACTCTGCTACTCACCCATGGCCCATTGGCACTCTACTCTACTGTACTGTACTCTGCTACTCACCCATGGCCCATTGGCACTCTACTCTACTGTACTCTACTCTACTGTACTCTGCTACTCACCCATGGCCCATTGGCACTCTACTCTACTGTACTCTACTACTCACCCATGGCCCATTGGCACTCTACTGCACTCTACTCTACTCTGCTACTCACCCATGGCCCATTGGCACTCTACTCTACTGCACTCTGCTACTCACCCATGGCCCATTGGCACTCTGCTCTACTCTACTGTACTCTACTACTCACCCATGACCCATTGGCACACCACTCCACTACTCCACTCTACTTTACTGTACTCCACTGTATTGTACTCTACTCTAACTATACTAAACATCACATTACTCTACTCTACTGTATTCTACTCTACTCTACACTAGTGTATCCTACTTTACTGTACTCCACTGTATTGTACTCTACTCAACATCACATTACACTATTGTATTCAACTCTACTCTACTCTACTCATCCGTGACCCAGATGCAGACTGCAGGCTACTCCACTGTAATCTGCTCTATTCTTCTCCAGTGTAGTCTACCCTGCTCTGCTCTACACAACTCCACTCCACGGTACTCTACTAACTCCTCTCTACTATACTCAATCTACACCACTCTACTGTATTCTTCTCTATTATGTTCTACCTTACTCTAATCTACCACTCTACTCTAATCTATTGAACTCTACTCTACTGCACTCTGCTACTCACCCATGGCCCATTGGCACTCTACTCTACTCTACTGTACTCTACTACTCACCCATGACCCATTGGCACACCACTCCACTACTCCACTCTACTTTACTGTACTCCACTGTATTGTACTCTACTCTAACTATACTAAACATCACATTACTCTACTCTACTGTATTCTACTCTACTCTACACTAGTGTATCCTACTTTACTGTACTCCACTGTATTGTACTCTACTCAACTATACTCAACATCACATTACACTATTGTATTCAACTCTACTCTACTCTACTCATCCGTGACCCAGATGCAGACGGCAGGCTACTCCACTGTAATCTGCTCTACTCTACTCTAGTGTAGTCTACCCTACTCTGCTCTACACAACTCCACTCCACGGTACTCTACTAACTCCTCTCTACTATACTCAATCTACACCACTCTACTGTATTCTTCTCTACTATGTTCTACCTTACTCTAATCTACCACTCTACTCTAATCTATTGAACTCTACTCTACAGCACCATACTCTATTCTACTCTACTGTAGTGCATTTCATTAAAATGTACTTTACTTACCTCTGGCCCATCGCGTCAAGGCCCCTGCCCTCTTTGGAGACATCTGGGGACACCAACTGGGGATCAGATGGACCTAAAAAGAGGACGAAAAAAAGACTCATGAGAAGAGAGGTGAGGTAGTGAAGAGAAGAGGCAGAGAGGTGGGGGAGTGAAGAGAGGCAGTAGATGCAGTACACAGGGTTCCCACTCTATGGCAGACATACGTGTACATTTCCAGGGTCCTGCCGTGGCCTAACGGTAGGGCACTGGGTTACTACCCTGCCGACCCGGGTTTGATTCCGGCCCAGGTCATTTACCGGGGTTCCCACACCTTTTTCATGAACAAATTCAAGCACTTTTCAAGCACCTTCAAGCACCAAATTTTCAGTTTTCCAGCACCTTTAATAGGTCGCGGGAAGGGGGTATGAGGGTCCTCCCCCAGAAAATGTTGTGCTTTTAAAATGCAATTTCCTGCATTGTAATCAATTTTAAGATGTCAAATGGCAAATCCCATCTGACATATCACTCCTTCAGATTTTTGATGTACCTGAACAATTTATTTCTATTATTTGGTTTACTGAGTTTGACTTGACACAAATTTCAAGCATTTTCAAGCACTTCACCAAAATTCAAGCATTTGTACAACCTTGAAAACACTTAATTGAAATTCAAGCATTTTCAAGGAATTCAAGCACCAGTGGGAACCCTGCAGGTCTCTCCTCCACTGACCTCTCAAAAATAAAGGCAAAAAAACCCCCATAAAATTCCAGGACTTTCCCTGACCATAAAATAGAACTTCCCTGACCTCTCGTAAAACTAAATGCAGAAAAGATTGATAAGAAGAAGACATTTAGATCCGTGGTAAACAATTTGTGAAAGCCAGTCTTTCCATTTGCCATTTTCTTTTTTTCATACTAGTTTATTGTGTTCATTCAAATTTCAGCGAGTTCATAAACAATAATTCATTTATAAACACATTTTCAAAACAGAAATAAAAACAATAATAATAATAATAAGTTTAAAAACAAAACAAACAGAATCACATATATTAAAAAAGAATTGCCATTTTCAGTCAACTCTCTTCAGCAGTTGCCAATCTTGTTTGCCTGAAGTGAGAAGTTTCTTGACGTTTTCGTATTCTATAATGTTGCGGGAAGTATTTTAGACAAAACAAAAGCAAAATACTGTTAAAATGCCATGATATTCCCTGACTGCACATGCAGAATGTTCATATTCAATGACTTTCCAAGAGTGGAAAGACTTCTATTGAATTTCCATGATATTCCAAGAAATCCATGACCAATGGGAACCCTGAGTACAGTAGAGAGGCAGGAAGGCCTCTGGTAACACTTTATTTTAATGTTTCACTATTACAGTGGATCTACCACATAAGGTAGAGTGTAATAACCAGTGTAACAATATTTAATAGCATGTAATACCAGTGTAATACCATGTACCAACCCTTACCCTAACCCTAGATGTAAGTACAAAATTGGTACATGGTGTTACCATGGCATTACATGGTATTAAATATTGTTACCCTAGTTATTACACCGTAACTAATGTGGTAGATCCACAGTAATAGTGAGCCATTAAAATAAAGTGTTACCAAGCCTCCTTAGAGGCAGTGCAGAGAGAGGCAGGGGGAGGTGATGTGGAGAGGAGGGCAGAGTATAGTAGAGTAGAGTAGAGGTCAGACTGCAACACACATGTACTGTACGTAAACACATGTAAACACACATGAATGTACATGCATGAACGCACACACTCGCACGCATGCAAACACACATGCATAACACATGTACCTCCTCATCTCTGCGTGTACACACACTCACACACAGACACACACACACACGCACACACACACACACACACACAGTGAGAAAAACAGCGCCAGCACGATAATAAAAACAGCCTTAGCACACACACAGGGCACACGTATCACCCATTCCCCCTAAATTCGAGGGCACGTGAGGCAAATTATAAATAGTACGAGCCCTCCATTGTCATTTTAAGAAGCATCCATCATGCTCGTCCAAGGGTAACTACTGCAATGGCAAATACACCGTTCTCTCCCCAGCTCTTCTTTCCTCTCCCCCTCTCCGGTTCCCTCTCCTTCTCTCCTCTCCTCCATGATCAACTCCCTTTTCCATTCCTCTCCTCTCCCTTTTTTCTCTTCCCTCTCCACTCCTCCCTTTTCCCTCCTCTCCTCCCCTCCCCTCTCCTCTCCACTCCTACTCCCTCCTCTCCACCCTACTCTCCTCCCCCGTCCTCTCCTCCCAACTCTCACGTGCTCTCCTCTCTTTTCCACTCCTCTCCTCTCCTCTCCCCTGTCGCTGTATCCCGTGCCCCTGTCAACGTGTATTGCAGAGATCATGAGAGGGATTTATGGATCTCCACATTAAGAGTGGCCTCAACCCCGTCCGGTGATGGAGTGCAGTGGGACGATGATAGGGCCTTATTTACCTAGTGTCACTCTTCATTCACAATGCAACCGTCTGACGATGTATAACGGTAGGCGTGTCTGATGCACAAGTTTTCTTTTCATGTTTTTACATACGGTACATACATGTGATGTGATTGACTGCCGGATCCTTTGCTGCTGTCGAAGTTCAACATTTCTTTTTATTCAGTTTTATTTTATGTTTTTTACGTGTTTTTTTATAAATGTGATGTTGTATGCTGGGTATGTGAGCAGTGTATGTAATGCAGTGTGTGAAGCCCAAGACAAATTGCCCCCTGGGAACAATAAAGTACACTCTACTACTCTGTACACACAGGGAGGAGAGGTCACTCACCTGACACCTCTGACGTGTAGAGACCGGACTCAGCAGAGTCTCTAGCAATCTGAGGAGAGAGGAGAATGGGGGGGATGGGGGGAGGGGGAAGAGGAAGAAGAAGATGACGATGAAGAAGCAGATGAAGATGAAGAAGAGGGGGAAGATTTAAGAAGAGGGCGAAGAAGAAGAAGAAAAAAGGAAGGAAAATATGAAGAAGAGAATGAGAAGAGAATTAATAGAGGGAGGAGAGGAAGAGGAGAGGGGGGTGGGAGGAGGAAGACAAAGGCAACGTTAGTGGTCTGAAATCCCATCTATATACATGTAGCTACAGACTACGCCTATGGGTGCAAATCAATATTTGTCCTTCGCTCCTTTTCCTGTGTACTGTGGCCTCTCGCCTGTGCGTCATCCGGCCTCCGTGGAGAGAACAATAAAGTTTCCCTGCTGTCGACCAGAGCAGAGTGACTTGTTGGGAGCTTTCTGCAACTCAACATCCACATGAGAGAATGAGTGCGTATACATGCAGTTCAGTATCCCGAATATCAGGCATATCCCGGTTATGATCATATTCGGGATGAGGTGTTTATATGACCACAAAACGTTATATCCCAGTCTACATTCTTGGCCGTTATAGAATTCTCTTCAAATTCGTGTAGCCTGGATACCAGCTACAGCGTTCTATGGGAAGCCCCTGTATTCGGGATAAGGTGGTTACATGCGTCAGTATCCCGGCTTCTTTCGGAATACTCCACCTAGCATATCCCGATTTCTCAGTATCCCGAATAAGGGCTTATTCGGGATACTGAAGTGTTTATATGCTCAAACACAAATTCGGGATACTTAATATCCCGATCATATTCGGGATACTGAACTGCATGTATACACACTCAATGACTTTTGATTTACATTCTTGTCAAAATACTGAATTAATTAGTGCGCTATGTGAAATTAGAATTCAGTAGCCTATGTATGCATACATCTTCGGTCTTGCTGGAGAACGTGGCTTCTCGTGATCAGGCAGGAGAACGGCTGTCCATGTGGCGGACTGATTATAAAAGTGCTTCACGGGGTCGCAGGACCACTGCACTTGAGGAGCATAGATTGTAATAGCAATGTAGCGCAGGCTATTGACAAGGTCGCTGGCCATGGTGCTGAAGTACTCCCGATCCCGAGTGGCTACAGTTTCCAACTGAGAGCTCTTCCCTGAGAGCTGAGTATATGCACAAGTTCTGAACGGACACCCCCTGGCCGGTTGATGGTAGAGCGAGCAGAACCAAGGAGGGCTGAACTCCGGACAAATCGATCGAGACGGTGTAGGGGGTGAACGGGGCAGATGGTGGGTGCGCGAATTTCTGCCTGGGAGCAGGTGAGCGAGCAATAAAGGCGGTGTAGATAATTGAAGGGCGTGCCAGATGTCATTGCACTTGCAATTCCGTCGAATGGTGGCTGAGAGGTGAATCAGGTGGATAATTAGGCGTGCCTGTCTTACTCACTGAATACCAACAAATGACAGATGAGCAGGGAATAGAGTGCAGGTGTTAATTTAGACCTGTCAAATTTCATTACGCTTCTCCCGAACTTTTGTTTTTAACAAAACGTGCATTAAAACCTTCATCATCGATGACATCAAGCCACAAGTAAAGGCCACAGTAAAAGATGTGAGGGCAATGATTGACTCGCACCCTCTATGTGCTGTGCTGAGGTCCACTCGCATCCTCTATAAAGGGCCGTACACACACGTCGCTGCTAGTTACTCGCTCAGCGAATGAACTCAATAGAATGTCAATGTGTCCCAGCGAGACTCGCAGGCGAGTAGGCAAGTACTGTACAAGCGATGCGATGTGGGCAGATTCCGAGTTGAAAATATTTTATCTTCGAGCGAGGCGAGTAAGCGAGTAACCAATTGGAATGCAGAGTTCGGTACTTCTCGGCTGTCCATTGGCAGTTAAAGCCGCGGGAACTTTCAGCGAACGTTCCATGAAATAGTGGCGAGTAGGCGAGCAAGCGAAAAGCTAGCTTTGTGTGTGTACGCCGCTTAACTTTTTTTTAGGGCGACCAGAACGGCGCCGGTGCCTGTTCCCACACCAGTTACATTCGGCACTGAACTGAAGTGCTCACCTGCAAACCACCCGCATTCATACCAGACTGAACTTTTCCACACTGTGACTGTGTGTTACTGTGTGTGTTACTTGCTGACACCACAGTGTCGTCATGGTTCGTAGAGAAAAATTAAGTATTTTTTCGGTTCACATCGCAAAACAACTTTCCGGTTCTCGAACGTTCAGACTTGCGACGTGAACACGCCAGCCGGTGCGAGATTAGGTGCGGGAGCGGACACCGGCGCGGTTCTCAGTCGACCTGAATCTGAACGCGCCTTATGGGAACATTTACTGGCTTGCAGTGTCCTGCGTCAGGGCAGAGGTGGAGGTCTGTAAAGGATGGAGCAGCTCTATTAACGAGAGAACTCCACAGCGCATGCTGGCTGATCTTACAAAGCAGCGCCGTTTCAGATTGCTACTATAGCAGTAAAACAGCCATTCAGCTCTCTATTAACACTGTCATACACATAAACCAGTGGTTCTTAACCTGGGGTGCGGGCACCCCCTGGGGGTGCGCGAGAGATTCTAGGGGGTGCATGGAATTTTGTTTGTGTACTTGCAAACATTATAATTAAGTCCAAATTAAACAAGTTTTGGTTCCCATTTAAAGTCATTCGGGTACTGATTGTAATGAATCACTCATTTATCATTTTTTAGTGCATATACACATGTAGGAGTTTATGTTGGGGGTGCGCGGCTTGTCTTCGACACAGGTAAGGGGGTGTGCTAAGAAAAAAAGGTTAAGAACCACTGACAAACACACTGCAGACACACTGCAGACACACTGCAGACACACACACACACACACACACACACACACACACACACACACACACACACACACACACACACACACACACACACACACACACACACACACACACACACACACACACAGAGGTCAGCTTGCTCTCTTATTTTTAAGCACTGTTATACAGACAAACACAACAAAGCACAAACACGGATACAAACACAAGCACACGTCATCCATCGTGCTCTTTTTAGAAAAAGCTATGACGCATGCATACAAAAACACACACACACACACACCACAAACACACGCGCACGCACACACCGGACACCACAAACACATGCACACGCACGCCATAAACCCGTGGTGATCCAGGTCTGGAGGCTGTGAGCTCTACCTATTAAGCTGTTTGTGCAGCCCGAGTGTCATAATTAGCGGCCCCAACGACAGAGATGGTCAACGTGAGTAAACACACACACCATTCATTACTACCTCCTGTTTGTGTGTGTGTTCCCTCACGTTTACTACACACACCATTGATTACCACTGTATGCAAGTGTGTGTGTGTGTGTGTGTGTGTGTGTGTGTGTGTGTGTGTGTGTGTGTTTGCGCCCATGTGTCTGTAAGTGACCCCTGCTGAGATGTTAACCGTGAGGGCGTGCACACACACACACACACACACACACACACACACACACACACACACACACACACACACACACACACAATATTGATTTCTGCCTCAGGGGACTTGCTGTTTACCATCCTTTATCAAGCAGCTACCTCCTCCCAGAACAATCAGGGATCATCACAACAACCTCCCCAACCCTCTACGTACGTACAAGCGGAGGTCTGTGTGTGTGTGTGTGTGTGTGTGTGTGTGTGTGTGTGTGTGTGTGTGTGTGTATGTCTATGTATATTCATTCAACGTATACATCTCTTCTTAGTAGTTGGATGTATGTGGACATGTGTGTTTTTGATGTACGATGTAATACATAACATGCTGCTGGAGTCTGACACTTTCATTTCCTTGCATGTTTGTATGTGTGTGTGAGAGAGAGAGAGCGTGAATGAAACAGAGAATTTGTCTCGCGCGCGCGAGATGCCAAAAACAAACCAGCAAGTAAGCTCCACTTCAAGTGGTTGTGTCCCGAACGTCTTTTGAAAAGGCCAACGAATTTTGAATTGTAATGTTTATTTTGAAGAATAGCCTACTACTACTACCACTACTATGCCTTTCAAGGAAGAGTAGCCAGTGGAGAAGAATAGAACGTCAACTTGCCATGCCCGTCTCGCTGCCTTGCATCTGGTTTGACCCTGATTTTATGTGTGTGTGTGTGTGTGTGTGTGTGTGTGTGTGTGTGTGTGTGTGTGTGTGTGTGTGTGTGTGTGTGTGTGTGTGTGTGTGTGTGTGTGTGGAATTCGAGACGATTCGTCTAATGAATTGTTGAGAGGGGACCATTCGAACAAAACGTTGGACCATTCGTAGAAGGCATGGGGCGTTTCGTGCAGTACCTGAGGATTTTTCGTACAAGACCTAAGGACGTTACGTTCAATCCATGCAGACCTTTCGTGTAACTGGGCAGATATTTAGTTTAGTCTGCCTATTTTATTAGCCTATTATTTTTATATTTTATCAAACTTGTGTGCCTACCACCACAATGCAATGAAAACAAAAATCGAAACATGTAGAAAGTGCGTGCGTCTCTATTTTTTTTAATTAATTATTCATTTTAGTTCAGGCTGCTTTTTTATCATTAGGCCTATTTTATAGCCTATTTTATATATACTATATTGTAACGGACTGCCTCTACCTCCTCCGGAGTGAGATAACAGCGTTAGCCCCTGTGAACTACACATGCAGCCTATAAAATGGAGTTAATTTCAAATGGCGGGTGCCGTCAGGAAGCAACAAGCCGAGAGAGCAAGAGAGAGGGAACCATGAAGTGTGCGCCGAGAAGATCACCATTCGCAAGAATCGCTAAAGCCAGACATTGATGTGAGCTGTTCCAAATTGAGAGGGTTTTGCAAAAGTGCACTACTAAACATAAGAAAAGATATTGTGTTGATATGAATTATTTCTAATGTGTTGGTCACTGATTTTTATTCATTTTTGGAAAGGTAACGGCAGTCTTGCTGCCTGGCTGGCGCCCATCTCATAACTACAGTCGTTTGCACCACTACAATATCAACGAAATGTTTTAAAATGTACAACATCAATTTAAAGGTAGGCCTAAGGGATAATGTATTGTCCACACATGACTATAAGAAAATGTTTCCCTACGGGGCGAATAACACCCCCGACGCCGAAGGCGGAGTGCTGTTATCTCTGAAGGGAAATGTATTTTCCGTAGTCACGTGTGGACAATACATTATCCCGCCTTTACCAACATTATAAAGCATACATAGTTAACCATAGTTTATAGCGTGCGCAAAGAAAGATAGTTCGTGGAACGCTCATAATTTAAACAGGTTAACAAGCAACATGATTTGGCTACTTTCTAACTTGTTACAGCCACATTGCGCTTCAAACTGTTTGCAGGCTGCCTCGTTCACCGCGCGATATCTACTAAACTCGGGTTCATAACAGGATCATTTCTATCTAATCGGCGACAGTATTCCAGAAAAAAGCATAGACAACCCAAACACTGATGTGCGCCCTGACCATCATCATTAGCCTATCGATCCTGATACAGGCCTATCAAAGGGCATTGATGGCTATGGACCTTTTCAGTAGCCTATATTGGGGAAGTAGGGTCAACGTCGTGATTCACCGTTGGTGTTTGTATCAGCACGCCAAAAGTTACCTCACTAACGTTAATGATGTGCTTTGCTGAGTAACCTAGCCAAATATATCCAGATAATCGTGAATTATGCAAAATAAAGTCTGCCAACATGTATTGCCATTCTAGGAGCGATAAGGAGAATGCCGCACAGGCGCGGAGAAAGGGTTCCTTTGACACAGAGAATGCTCTGTGTGGCTGCGCGCATGCAGTGTTTAGTTTGCAGGTTTCAGGCAAATAATGGTGATCGATACGCCCTAGGTCCATAAGACTAACAGTAAAACAGGGACAATGACAAAAGGGATGAATTGCTTGAGGAAATCAAAAGGGACAGAGCGAAGTTATGACAACAAATTGACGTGCACCATTATGCAAGGCTACATGTAGTTATGATGGGTAACCAATCAGTTACCGTTGCATTAATAATATGTATGATAAAGATGACTTCAGCGCAGGATATCAGAAATAAACAAGACAGCGCAGATGGGTTTTAATTTTTAATATGGCCACATTCTGCGTCAATACGCCAATGCCTATTAGGCTATTTATCATGAAACCTCAAATCGGAAGTAGCCTATCTTGTACCCAGCACTTTTCAAACCTTACTCGGGTTTATGGTAATTGTCCGGGCCAGCACTTTTGAAATCAAACGGACGCCCTTGCCTGCATGACATGTCATTTGCATGATAAGAGCACGGACGATCATGGACATACGATGGTACACACATAGCCACACACGCACACAACACGGTTCAGTTCAACGTTTATTGACCAGCAAGCGAGCAGCGTAGTAGCCTACCAGCTGATTTGCTCTGGGTTTATTGACCAGCAAGCGAGCAGCGCAGTAGCCTACCAGATGATTTGCTCTGGAATCTCGAAATGAAAACTGGGAAAAGTGTTGCAAGAACATTGAACTCATTTAGTAGGCCTATCATTGTGCCAAGCGTGTGTCGCAATATTGTAGGCTACTGGGGATATGTGTTGGGGAGGGCATTAACATTAGGCCTATGACAAAAACATTATCGGGGAGGATTGAGGATAAATCTTGTTTCCTTATTAATGGAAAATTAATTCCATGCTAATTCCAAGTATTCAAGAACCTAAACAATATGCTCCACAGTTCAAGGGTTAGGCTATTTATTCAGTGAGGTTGTGGATATGACACCTTTCCTCCGCGATCGCGGATAGCCCCCACCTTTGCGCTTCTCATCTGGCTGTCACGATATGGAACGGGAAGAGACAGTTCAAGACAAGCGGCATGACTGCAATTGTCAATACAGTAACCTAAAAAAACTGTTAACTGTTCAGCGGTGTGTAGTCAAATTATCACAGCGGTGGTAGATGATTTTATGAAGACCTGGAGGACAAAAACCAACAGACACAATTGCTGAGTGTGTATGCAGTATTTGTAACGAATGATTCTCCTGCCAGGATAGCGTTGGACTACAGAATAACCCATTTACATGTTGAATGTTGAGAGGAGGCATTTTGAAAAGTCGAAGACCTATTCACGAGGATATCATAGCTACCTTTCCTTGTCCCATGCACTACAAAATATTCCAGAACCTCATCTGCGATAGGCTAAACACAATTTATCCAACAAGCTTGTGGATAATATTGCCACCTTTCCCCTCTCCTGCGGTAGCCAGTTGCCTTCTCAGAAGAAGCAATCTGAATCGGAAAGAGAGCGCACTGTTCAAGACCCGCGGCAAGACTGCAATGTCATCTGGTTTGTGGTATCAACCTTCAGCCAAAACGGTGACAGACCCTTTTTTATAAGATAGACCTACCTTAT
>NC_085865.1:42261627-42286627 GCF_034702125.1 Engraulis encrasicolus
CAGTGCTCTAGCTGTTTGAGCCATGGCCAGGGTCGGATTAAGATGGCTCGGGGTCCCTAGGCTACATGATGCTGCAAATAAATAACACAGGCAGAGCTAGAAATGAAGGATCTGTCTGTCAACTATGACACGACAGATACATTTGTCAAGATCACCTCTTGTCAAAATGTTAGATGTTTGGCAAATTAGGGATCCCTGGTCCACTGATCTTGTGTATTAGGATTTTTTTCTAATTACATTTTGCTATTATCTTTCATGCATACTGTATAAAGAGTGTGGCACTTCCAATTGACAACTGAATTAATTGTTCATCGGTGAAAGTGTATATCTGTGGCCAGGCTGCGCCCTCCTTCGGCGTTGCTACTAGTCAGGTCAACAGCAATGCGAGTACTTTCTGTGCTCAGGAGAGCTCGGGAACTCCACCCACTTAGTCGGGAAGCGATCAACTTTGAGCAGCTCCAACGGCCTTGGGAAGAGGCTTGTTCAAAGCAGTGATGTGGTTTAGGCAGAGATGTTTTATTGGGACTAAGAAAATGTTTGGTTTAGACTTAGGCACTCAAAGACGCTGAAGAAGGCTTAGGCCGAAACGTCTGTCTGTCTGCCATGCTAACCCAGTATTGAAACTGCAAGAAATTGATCCGGGAGTGCGGCTTTTTTGCTATACATGGTTTAGACTTAGGCACAGCCTCTTCTGGCCTCCACCAGTAGCAAACCAAAGGAGGTGGGTCAACCATGCTGTTTGAGAAACGTTAATTGTTATGCTCTAGGTCAGACCAAGTCTCGAAGAGATTTGAAAGTCGACGATAATCAGGCTAGAACATGTGTGCCATGACAACAAAAAGCACACTTGCTTTACTGTGCTTTTCTTCTTCTATTCTCTTCTTCTAATTAAGCGGGCTTGCGGAGCAAGGACCATGCAGAGCATGGCCCTTGCAGAGCAAGGCCCGATTATAGTAATCTCTAAGTCCTGTTTCTTTCTTTTATTATTATTGGTCTTGTGCAGGGGCAGTAAAAATAGAAAATGGATCTCCTCCTAGGCCTTTCGAGATAGAGACACCGTTCAAACACTAAAACGACCGGCTCGGCTTGGAGATCGCGTACAGTTATAGGCTTCTCTGTGTCTCTTGTCGTTTTCCCATTTTTGGCGATTTTGTGAAAGCCTGGGTCCCCATTCAAAACCATGGTGGAACCTTCATGAACGACAGTTCCGCCACTCTAGAGATTAGAGTGTAGGAGGCTTTTTCGGTCATAAAACATCAACACTTTCACCTAGAAGTTTAGTTGACGCGTTGTTAGCGAGCTCTATGGGATGTCTCCAAATTTTCAAAGTTTCATCTCCCAACTCCCAATACTTTTTAAATGGCAGGTTTGTAAAAAAAACAGGCCTGGGTCTATGGAGAATCCCAGTCTTTCGAAAAGCGCATTTTTCAAGAGATCAGCGCATGTCCCACACGGAGGTCCATTTGTGCCTGAAAAATTTAACCTATAAACTTCATTCAAAGACTGTTAGAGAGATCACAAGCATGACTCCGATCTGTGAAAAGGACACGTGCCAACTCCTTTTAGTTTTTTTACAACGATGTTGTAAAGACAAAAAACTCATTCTCATTTTCTCCCCAGTTTAGAGCTCAATACTAACTGTCTTTCAGTCAATCACAACAGGTGCAGCCAGTGAAGGGTTCCATTTCAACTGTCACTGTCTCAAGATTCCATTCTTAACGAGCAGGTGCGAGCAACCATTCTAGAAGTCTATTGTTCAGCTCTGCAATGCCATGTAATATAGTCTTGCTGGACTATGAATGACAATTAGCTGCTTGGCTTAGTGGTAATGCATGCCGCTGCATTAGAGATATGGAGGTTGAGGGTTCGAATCCCACCCGAAGCCATGTTGATTTTCTAAATTGTATCATATGCAGCGTTCCTTGGCCGACTTAAAATGCCATGTATATCATTTAGTATGGATGGCAAATGTGCTGAATTACAGATATTGAGGTTGAGGGTTCGAAACCCAGTCAAAGCCATGTTGATTTTCAAAATTATATCATATGCAGTGTTCCTTGGCCAACTTAAAATGCCATGTATGTCATTTAGTATGCATGGCAAATGTGCTGAATTACAGATATTGAGGTTGGGGGTTCGAAACCCAGTCAAAGCCATGTTGATTTTCAAAATTATATCATATGCAGTGTTCCTTGGCCAGCTTAAAATGCCATGTATGTCATTTAGTATGCATGGCAAATGTGCTGGATTACAGATATGGAGGTTGGGGTTCGAATCCCAGTCAAAGCCATGTTGATTTTCAAAATTATATCATATGCAGTGTTCCTTGGCCAACTTAAAATGCCATGTATGTCATTTAGTATGAATGGCAAATGTGCTGAATTAGGGATATGGGGGTTGGATGTTCGAACCCCAGTCGAAGCCATGTTGATTTTCAAAATTATATCTTATGCAGTGTTCCTTAGCCAACTTAAAATACCATGTATGTCATTTAGTATATCCCCAAAACGCAGAGCTACAACACTTTCAAGATGGCTGAATCCAAGATGGCTGAATTGTTTGGCCCATATCTTCTGACTGGGTGGATGGAGTTTTTCCAAGATTTCTTTTAGCTTTGTTTTCTCAATAGTACTTTGTTTCATCTCTGCCCCAAAAGGCAAGCCCGCTTCCAGCATTTTCTGTGAGAATGCATTTCTAGTTTTCATTTAAGGATTTAAGGTGCTTCTAAATATATCCCCACACTTCCCAAGTGAGTCAGTGCAGGTGAAGAGGATGCTATTCTGGTAGATCCTCCATTCCCCCAAGACAGCTTCTCCTGTTTCACGAGATTAATGTTCATTTGAGCACCGCTCCTGTTTTAAATAAATAAATTCAATTACAAAAAATCCATCTGTCTTGTGACTTTTGCAGAAAAGGAGGGGATTTAGAGAGCCAGCAAGAGAGAGACAGAGAGAGAGAGGGAGAGAGAGGATGGTGAAAGCTGATTTAATGGAGAGTAGATTATACGCAGTCTGGCATACGTCCATTCCAGAATCAGCTCTTTCCCAAGCAGTGATTAAACACTCCGGATCAAACTGCAGTACACTTTGTGTGTGTGCGTGCGCGTGTGTGTATGTTTGTGTGTGTGTAACAGTAGTACAGCACTTTAATGCTACTGAAGTTAGAGATAGGGACAAATGAACACTACTCTTTCTGCCTCTTTCCTCACTACATATACCACTGTCTTTGAGTTCTTAAGAGTGGGGTATAGAAGGCTATATCGACGCTGGCACCGGAAAGAAGAGGCCCGCAGAGGGAGAACAACAAAACCTAATTAAATCTTTGGGGTGTCTTCATTGCAAAATGTTTCAAAGCCAGTACATTGTGTAAGGTGAGACAAAGAGAGTGGGAATGTGCAAAATAGTGAATTACGAGTAAAGTAGAAAGAAAGAAAATGCAGACGTTGGCATTTGGACTGTTCAGCCAGTCCACAACTACAATGAAAAAAACCCAGCATCAGTTTTTATCAGTGTTCTCCATCGCATCTATCACTGACATGGACAGATGCTTTTACAGCAGAACAGAGCCTCTTGCCCCTGCACTATGTGGAGCAGCCTGACACACACACACACACACAGACACACACACACACACCTCTGGGAAACGACCTGCAATCAGAGATGGATGGTGTATGTGTGTGTGTGTGTGTGAGTGTGTGTGTGTGTGAGCGCGCGTACGTCTGTGTGCGCGCTTGTGTGTCACTGTCAAGCCCTGAGCTAAACGCTAAGGAGGCCAGTAGTTGATCTACTTTGCTCCCAAAATGTGGGTTTATATTACACGGTGCATCTCTCATCTGGTGACTTCGCTTGAGAATCATCACATGCTCTGATGCCACTTTTTAAAAATTCTTTGTGGTGCCAAATGTGTATAAGTGTCCCAGTGCCAGGGGCTACCGCGTTGGCACCGCGAAACACTAACGGAGTGCAGAGTGTTATTATCGGCCTCATGTATTTCTGGCTGTGAAATGGATGGGTCGCTTTGCCAAAACAAGGCTGCACTTTAAATTGCGGCAAAATAAAATAAATAAATAAAATAAATAAATAAAAAATGGTAGTAGGTGGTGAGAAGTACGTTTTGTGCCATTGCACCACGGCAAGGCAAGGCAGTTTATTGGCACAGTGAGGTTTTCAGGTAGTGTATTGTACAGTCTCCCTCCCTACTTCCAGGAGCTTTTTGAGGAGTATATTAACTGTATATAAACTGCTGCACTGCATGACGAGCAGGGAAGCCAAAAGGGGGGGAAGGGGGCCCAAATAGGTCAGGTATCCCGGGCCCAAGAACATGAAGGGGCCCTAGAATTGATTCCCTCTTATATTGTGTGGATTGAGAGGGGGCCCGCTTCAGATGATTTTGTCCCGGGCTTGGCCTAAGCTGTCAGATGGCCCTGATGACAAGGCTCACTGCGCTTAAGCTGTATGGATTTTTCGCCTCCAGCATGCTCGTGGGAGGCTGCTCACCATTACCACAACAGTACGGCCACGATTTGGTTTTAGATTATATTCACCCATCTTCACCTTTAGCCTACAATCTAGGCCCTAGATGCTTGACGGCTACAGTGTCTGTAGTTTTTGCTGTGTGGGCTTCTGCTGATAACATAGTTCAAGTGATGTCAGCATCAGTGGCGGCTGGTAGTCTGTCAAACAGGGGAGGCTGTTCAATTACAATATGTCCAGAACGCAAAAAAAAGGGGGGGCAATTTTGACACACATCTTACATTGGTCCTGAGCCACATATGGCCTGCCTCACACTAAGGACTCTTGTTGAAACAAATTTGTTAATCATTATCCCCCTTGTAGCCTATTCATAGGGAAATGTTATTATTAGGGCCCGAGCACCGAAGGCGCGAGGCCCTATTGTTCTTGCTCGGATTATTATTATTTTTCTTTGTCCTCCGTGTTCGGGCTGCTCATTTTGTCTGGGAAATACTTGGTGGCTCGCCCTTTTGCACGGTGATTGGAAATGCTTCCCGCTACTCAGAACCGGAAGCTCTGATCCGGATTGACCCCGGGCACAGAATAGCGCCCCCTATCGCGTTGAAGTTCCTGGCTGATATATAGTTTGTCGTTGGGCCACGAAAAAAAATATGCATATGTATCTCACTAAACCAAACAAATTTGCTATGCCAACCCATTAGCCACGCCCAACAGGAAGTGAGATAATTGGGCTTTTTCCAAATTTACATGTAATGGGATTTGAAACACTCCTCCTAAACCGTACATCGCACTCTCTTTATATTCGTTGTACATGAGCTCAAGGCATTGACGATGACAAATTGCGAAGGAATTTTTGATATCTTGTAATTTGACAAGATGGCGGCTTAATGAATTTAGGCATCTAATTTTAAAACAGGAAGTTGGCCACCATTTCAGTTTGGAGTGTTTTCAAAAGGTGCAAACTCACACATGTATGAATATGATGACTATTAACTTTTGTATATGCCTGAAATGGAGGCCACGCCCCCATATACGTTTAGGGGCGGGGCTAACATCTACTTTGAGCTACAGACTCGGGAGTTTTTTTAAGTTGTGTATCTCAATAAGGTGAGCAATAAAGTCCATACAACGATATGGCCACGCCCAACAGGAAGTGAGATATTTTGACTTTTTTGGCATTTTAAAACAGGAAGTTGGCCACCATTTCAGTTTGGAGTGTTTTGTAACAGTGCAAATGCACAAATGTATGGATAAAATGAATACTAACTTCTGTATATGCCTGAAATTGAGGCCACGCCCCAAATCACTTTTAGGGGCGGGGCCAACATCTACTTTGAGCTACAGACTCGGGAGTTTTTTTAAGTTGTGTATCTCACTAAGGCGAACAATAAAGTCCATACAACGATATGGCCACGCCCAACAGGAAGTGAGATATTTTGACTTTTTTGGCATTTTAAAACAGGAAGTTGGCCACCATTTCAGTTTGGAGTGTTTTAAAACAGTGCAAAGCACACATGTATGCACATAATGAACACTAACTCTTCTATAAGCCTGAAATGTACATAAGGTATAGCGCCACCAAGTGGTAGGCAAAGGAACTGCAGGAAAAGTGTCATTCTTCAATATCTTGGGAACTGAATGTCGTACAGACTCCATTTTTGTTTTAGGGGGTCATAGCAACATGCTAATCATGACAATGCTAATGCTAATTTTGAATGCTAATTCATGCTAATTAGTTTTTCTTCAATATCTCGTGAACCGAACGTCGTACACACTCAATTTTTTAGGGGGGGGCATAGCAACATGCTACGTGGCATGCCCCGCCCCTGCAATGTACGTGCGAGGGCCCGTCATCGCCGCTTGCGGCTTTAATTATTATTATTATTATTATTCATTAGGCCTACCTCCGCCACATAATGATGTGATTGAGTTTGCCTTCGTTGTCTTTGTTAATTACTGGGTGCACGGCTGAACTTACCACTAGAGGTCGCAAAATCTTTAATTATTTACCAGACATTGCCAACACAGTAGGAAACAAGGACTCGCCACTCACGGGACTTGACAGTTAACCAGTTGATCAGACAACACGAAAGCTCAAAAGAAACGTGTGTTCTTCCCTACCTTTTTCACCAAGTCAATATTAGGCAGTGCTCTGCTCTGCTCCTTGATATTCATTTTCTCCTCATAAGGACGACTGGAATTCGCCAGAATTTAATCCACAATGCTTGGCATTTTGCATAGCTCTCTAGCTTTCTTACAAGCTAGCAATAACGAAAAGTAGGCAACCTCAACTTTTGAATTGGGAGATTAAAAAGGATAAGGACGTGCCACTATTAAGACTTTATTCGCAACACTAGGTTTACAAGAATATGTACACAAAACTGGAGTACACCGCAATGAATAGCTTCCCCACTGGTTACCACGACGAAACTTCTCAGTCAAATTAATAACATATCCGCATTTCGAAATGAAATCAACTACTGTAGCCTACTGACACGGGGTTCACCCAATCACAAGTCGGAGCTCCAGTCTCCGGTCCCTCCCCCCTCCTCTCTCTTCTCCATTCACTCCCAGTGAGGCTCAGTCTCAAAATTAAAAAAAATTTCACGGCAATAGCCAATGACCGTTTAGCATTTTGCCATTGAAAAACCGTACAATCCCACATGCCATTGAAGTCCATTGAGACTCGACTCGCTTGCGTTGTCATGAGCGGAAAAAAAACTCGTGCGAGCCTCGGGATCTTATTACAGATTGGTTTAATCTCTAAATTGAGCACATGCATCTATGGAGCTGGGTCTGAAATAGCAATGATATTAAGTCGTGTAAAGCATTAGTTTACATACTATTTCTCCGTGATTTTGGACAGGAGGCGGCGCCTCCCTTGTACTCAAAGAGGAATCGCCTCTGGTCAGCATGCTGCTACAACAGAATGTTTACTTGACATGGCCACCTGGACATCAAACGGAAACGCAATCAAATTACCACATCAAATCTAAATCGAATCCCACTTTATCAGTTGAGATATGAAATATTTCATACAGAGCTGTATTAAATATTGTAAGGCTGTACAGTACAGTATATCGAAAATGAATCGAAATCGCAATATCAAGAGTGGCAATATGCGTATCGCGAAAATGACTTGGTTATCGCTAACAAGTAAAACATTTCTGTGTCGTCGTCCAATCACTGGCTGAATATCAACAAATGCGCAAGAAGCATGCCATGACCAAAGCCACGCCCCCCACACAGACCGACAAGAAAGTCACAAGAAAAACACTCGGCTATATTTCTAAATATCGTTTAAATATTGTTATCAAGGTATTGCATGCTGTTATCAAGTAGCATTTTTTTTTTATTGTGCAGCCCTCATGTACAGTACATCTGGCTTAGGCTTTACTGTATGTTGACAGCAACTGTCTACAGTATGTAATGATTCTCTCCATCTACTGAGTTGGTGGGCTGGCTTGTTGACAGAAAGCTCTGCCACCTCAATAATTGATGAAGAACTCTGAGAACATAATATCAGAATACGAACGCAGTATTAATAAATGATTACAGTATTACAGTGTTTTTAGGAACAGCATACAGGAGAGAGATTGTAAGGTGTAAGGGATATTGCTGGACATTCATATTTGCTGTTTTCCTGTCTGCCTGCCTATTAGTATTATATCAATGGCATTTTTTTCTGTCCATCTCTGTGTATAGATTTGTGTTTGTGTGTGTGTGTGTGCGTGTGAGCTTGTGAGTATGAGTGTGCATGCATGTGTTAGTGTGTAATGTGTGTGTGTGTACCTCGTTGTGGGAGTTCTTCCCCTTCTTTCTCTCCCTCTGATAGCAGCTCCCCCGTGCATGTGTGTGTGTGCCTGTGTGTGCGCGTGTGCACGCGTGCCTGTGTGTGTGTGTGTGCACGCGTGCCTGTGTGTGTGTGTGTGTGTGTGTGTGTGTGTGTGTGTGTGTGTGTGTGTGTGTGTGTGTGTGTGTGTGTGTGTGTGCGTGTGTGCGCCTGTGTGTGTGTGTTTACCTGGTTGTGGAGGCTCCTCCAGCACTCCTGACTCCCTCATCAGCATTTCGATGTCCTGGTCTGTAGGCTCAACCAGCTCCTCACCTTCAAACTGATGCACACACACAAATGCATACACAGACACAGACACAGACACAAACACAAGCATGCACACACATACACACAGACACACACGCATGCTCGGAAAAACACACATACACAAGCATGCAGGCACACACAGACCCACACAGGCACAGCCCACACGCACACAGAGAAAAGGGAATGACAGAAAAAGAGAGAGAGAGAGAGAGAGAGAGAGAGAATGGCACATAAGAAACAAAAACAACAAACAATTTTTTTGTGATGAAAACACAGACGTAACACTATTTAGAGCCGTATTTCTATTGGGAGACTATCACAACAGAGATGCGTTTACCATTAGCAAGACCATTCATCGGCCCCGTTCATTATCAGCCAGGAGGAGAGAAACATTTAGATTGGAAATGAGAAAATAAATGCTTTAATCTAACCGATGGTTTACGGGAATTGAATGCGTGCATTTGCAAAGGATAACTTGTTTTTCACAGGGCTCATTTTCAGTACAAGAGAAACTAAAGGGGCCAATAAATCAGGGTATGCAGAAAAAATAGGCTTGCTTTGCGTAAACACTGGAACAGTTACCGGTACAGTATACACCACAGCTATGCATCACTGTGAACTGGAGAAACGGACAAACTTTATCCTGTCACTTTAATGTCTTTGTTGTCTCTATCAACATATGGATGAGTGAGAAGATACGTTGACCCTTAACTTACAAAGTAAAAGTCTTGATGCTTATTGCTTCTGCCTCTACACGGGTCATTCCACTGATTACCTCCTATGCCCACAGGACAGGTGCAGTCAATTATGTGGAACAAATGGGTGGCAGCACTTTGACTTCATGAATGCGAGAAGTCTGCCACGGTTGTCCACCTGATATTGTAGGATGATAGCCACATGATCATACATGGACCAAGGTATTTGTATGAACCTACTTCTAGTTGTTCTCCATTATACATGGGTTCTAAATTTTGTTTATAACCTGACTGCGCAAACCTAGCTGCGCACAATTCAACCTCTGATTGTTGGAAACTGCTATCGGTCCAAAAATTAGCTCACGTGGTTGGCTGCCAGTGTCTTGCCCCTCCTCATAACATCGTGTTGATAAACACTGAGAACCCATGTATACTGCATGTTATGATTTCTAGTGCTGTCGCAAATGGCCATGTCACCTCTAGTCTAATGTTCTACATCAGTGATGGTAGCCTGGGAAATGCCATGCTGCTTTGCCCAATCGTTTCAATTTAAAAAAAGCATGGATGGTGATAGCCTGAGGTAGGGAGCCAATCTAAGAGCAGGGAGGGGTGGAAAGATGATTACGCGTATTACTCGACAAATGGAAGTTTGCAGTTTGTTTGAATAGAACTGATACAATTGGCTACAGGCTACGTCACACCAAATGATACATTCATAATGGCCAATAAATGTTTGTTTGCAATCAAAAACCACACCTCCCCTACGAAAAATGTAGTAGCCGGTCTCCCTACCATATCCCACTTGTGGTATGGTCTAGTGTGAACCAGGCAAGCAGTGTGGCTCTGCAGCAGAGGCCCTGTAGTGCAGCAAGTCTACTCACCTCAGGGACCTGAAGCTCTGGCACATCCTCCCTCAGGGTGATCGCCTCGGGTAGTGCAATGTGGCCAAGATCAACTATGGCTGTGGAAAGAAGAGAAGAGGAGGGGGGAGGAGAGAGGAGTGGGGAGGAGAAGAGAGGAGAGGAAAGGAGAGGGAGAGAAGGATGAGAGGATGAGAGAAGAGAAGAGAAGAGAAGAGAAGAGAAGAGAAGAGAAGAGAAGAGAAGAGAAGAGAAGAGAAGAGAAAGAGGAAATTAGAGGAGAGGAGAGAAGAGAAGAGGGGAGGAGACAAGATGAGAGAGGAGAGGAAGATTTCAGAAGAGAAGAGAAAAGCAGAGGAGAGGAGAGGACAGGATAAGAGGGGAGAGGAGGAGAAAAAAGTAGAGGGGAGAGGAGAGGATACAAGAGGAGAGTGGACAGCAGAGAATAGAAGAGAGGAGAAGAGAATAGTAGAGAAAAGAGGAGAAGATGATGGAAGAATAGAGGAGAGGAGAGCAGAGAAGACGACAGGACAGCAGAGAAGAGAGAAAAGGGAAGCAGATGAGAGCACAGAAGAGGAGAGGTTGAGGGGAGGAGAGAAGAAGAGAAGAAGAGAGAAGGGGAGAGAAGTATGACATGGGGTTAGGGTAAAATGAAAACATTGGGAGCTCAGTCCTTAAGCATTCTGATGCGTCCATCTTGAGAGTCTGCTGTTTTGAAAGTGTTGGCCGCCAAAAGTTAAATCAGTGTATTTATGTAGCACAAAAGATGTGAAAATCATTCCACCTGTTCAAAAATGACTGCAGAAAAAAAAAATCTGTGCATGCACAAGCTCTCAGACACACGTGCAGATGGACAGGCAAGCAAAAAAGAGAATGTCTCCAGCACCTTCAGGCAGACATAATGAGAGACGGAATGGAGGGAAAGCCAGAACTCATGGGGGTAACCAGCGGAGGACGAGTTAGAGGACACACACACACACACACACACACACACACACACACACACACACACACACACACACACACACGCTTACACATCACACACACACAAAGATAAAGCAGCTCTCACACTTAAATGGCATCTGTTCACACACACACACACACACACACACACAGACAGACAAGTTATCAAGCGAGGAATATCCAAGGACATGACTAGTGTGTCATTGGGTTATTTGGGGAAGCAGCCCCTCCTCTACCCCAATCCCCTCAGCTACCCCCATGCCTACATCTCCCTGTTCTGCCTCTCTGTTGCTGCCTTCAGGCCGACTAGAGCCGTGCCCGTTCACGGAGGGATAGTATGGACTCGATAGGACTGGGGCAGTGGGTTAAGACATCCAATGTTTCTGAGCCTGTACCTTATCTAGCCTAGCTTGTTTTGTATTTCTCAGTGGTAACGTATTGAAAGTGTCTTATATTGGATTTGTTTGGTGGAGACTAATACAGAAACCTAACCTAACCAAACCCAAGGCAGGCTAACCAACCCGGGCAGGCTGAAAGTCATCTTTCAAGTCCCTCTGCATGCAATAGTTGCGCAACAAATAAGATGACAATAGATGATGTTCCTGATCTTGATTTCTGAATCCCAGCCTCACATCCAATCCCTCTCACCTTCCACCACGGGGGAGGGGCTCCTGTGTGGACGAACTGGGCTGGACATCTCCAGAAAACTCCAGGCCTGACAAGACACAGACATACACACACACATATTATACACTACACACAATACAAGATTACATTAAGTTACAGTACACACAACATAACATTACATTATATTACACTACACACCACATAACATTACATGATATACTACACTACACACAATATTACACATTAAGCATGATGTTGTGAGGAGGGGCCAGACACTGTAGGCTAACCACGTGCAGCTAGTGTCGCGCAGTCAGGAGAAAACAAAAATGTAGAACCCATGTATATATTACACAACACAACAATACATTATTACATTACCGTTTATTGCACTAAGTACACCATAAGGGGCAAAACATACCAAAGCGGAACGGAACGGTCGCGGGACGAACGCAGTCTTTCTGCTTAGTTTCGGCCGGTATGTTTTTCTCTGCCTTTCACACTGACAGCGCCGGCGTGCGTGGCCAGTCCTGTTCAAAACCCTCCCCTCAGCCAAAGCTAGCATGCTACTTTGCCATTCATTTGAATGAGACACCGCCGGTCGCCGGCGTGAAAAATACGTTTGAGTTCTATTTTCCAAATGCAGCGCGGCGCGGAGCCAGCTCCCGTGCCGCTGACGCCCGACTACCGCCGGTTGGTGTGTAAGGACAGATAAGTTTCAATGTACTTTCACCGATGCCGGTAAAAAACGCGGCCATTCCGCGACGCTTTACCGCCCTAGTGTGTAAGACCCCTAATGAACATCTTCAGGAAGAGAGACACACAGGAAGAGAGACAAATGCAACACAACATTGCTGTATCACATCACACTACATGTCATTACCACGGCTCCCTCAGCACAATGCTCCACAAATGACACCACATCATTACATTACGCTTAGCTGACAGTTGCATCCAAAGCCAATTGCAGTTAATTAGGTACAGGGGGATTGGTTCCAGCCCCTAGAGCAGTGTGGGGTTTAGGTGGCTTGCTCATGGACACTTCGACCATAAACGATAAGGGATTCAAACCTGCAACCATCCGATGCCAAGACCAACTCTCTCAAAGCATTAGGTCACAGCTCCCTCAACTCACAGCAGCACTCCATAAATCCACATGTCACCACCAGTGGCCGCAGATGAGGGACTAACTGGAGGGGGCAGAGATATTGATCTGCTGCCGTTGCTCCGTCCTTGACTTGTGATTCAAACTGACTGGGCGGGGGCGTGTGTTTGTGTGTGTGTATTTTTGTGTGTGTCTGTGAGAGAGTCTGTGTGCCTGGGTGTGTCTGTATGTGTGTGTGCGTGTGTGTCTATACGTGCGTGTGTGTGTCTGCATGTGTGTAGAGGTGTTCTGCAACGTCTGTCTGCGTATGTCCAGAGGTTAAGTCATCCATTCTGAAAGTGCCCTGCTGCTGCTCTTGGGTGTGTGTGTGTGTGTGTGTGTGTGTGTGTGTGTGTGTGTGTGTGTGTGTGTGTGTGCGCGCGCGCCCTACTACTACTGCTGTTGTGATGGCAGAGAGTGGTGCTCAGGGCTCAGGCTGCATGCTGGATGGCCACTGTGCCCTCTATGTTTGTCTGTCTTTAACTTTTCAACCGGTGCCAAAACTGGCAGTTTATTTAGGGAGTTAAAGGCATTTTTGACGCTGAAAAGACCCAAACCTCAAGGACCTCTAGAGGTCAAGTGAGGTCAGATACCATTCAGCATACTGAATCCAGCATGCCCAAGTTGACAAAGTAAGACTGGTTGCCGACTTTGTCTCAAAAATACCATTGAATGTCACAATTCAAGATTTTGGCACCAATCTATTTGCTTTTCACTGTACATTTCAACAGTTAATTCAACACTTCGAGGGTTGTTGAACAATGTTTGAATCATTAATAAAAGATCATCAATACTCCACCCTTTACTCTACTAATTAGCACTGCAAAATGTGCTGTGTGCCCATCTGACCTGCACCTGTATGCCCTGGTGGTACATGCCCTGGTGTGTGTGTGTGTGTGTGTGTGTGTGTGTGTGTGTGTGTGTGTGTGTGTGTGTGTGTGTGTGTGTGTGTGTGTGTGAGTGTTACCTGCAGGTGAATCTGAGAGGGGCTGGGATGCGAGGAGCTATATTGTGTGTGTGTGTGTGTGTGTGTGTGTGTGTGTGTGTGTGAGTGAGTGTGTGAGAGAGAGTGTGTGTGTGTGTGTGTGTGTGTGTGTGTGTGTGTGTGTGTGTGTGTGTGTGTGTGTGTGTGTGTGTGTGTGTGTGTGTGTGTGCGTGCGTGCGTGCGTGCAGTTGTGTTACCTGGAAGTTCAGCTGGGAGGGGCTGGGGAACGCTGAGCGCATCTCTCCAAAGAAAATGTCCACATCCTCCTCACACAGGGGGTCAGGCATGTCAAGAGCCCCCCTGCAGACCGATGGAGAGACAGAGGGAGATGGAGAGGTAGAGACCACAGGAGATGGAGATGGAGAGATACAGTACAGAGGGAGAGGAGGACGGAGGGAGGAGAGGGGTAATGATCATTTATTCATCTGTTGATCTCAGATGTGTGTTTGTGAACAGAGATGGAAATGAAGATAGATGCCCAGAATAGACAGAAAACAGACAGAGGAGGGATGGAGGAGGGAGATGTGGGGAGGAAAGATGGATGGATAGATAATGGTTGCGTTCGGATCTGAAGGCAATGACTCGATGACTCCCCTCCTACATGAACAGGTCTCTGATCAGACAGGTGAAGTTAGCTGATGAGGCGGTCGTTTCGAACGGCCCTAACTAGTGCGCTGCCCTACGCATTTGATCTTACGGCGATTCCATGGCGGGAGTTACGTTCATCACGTTAGCGCTTAGCTTACGCATGCTATTTGAACGGGGAATGACCACCAGACGGTGCAATCGTAAAATAGGCTATAAATAGATCTAGCGAGGGCATGTTTAGATACTACAATGTTGATTTATTGTTTCAATTCTCAACATCTGTAAGTGTCAGAATAAAGAGCATTATAAGGTGGTAGCTTGGGTAGTAGCCATGTTTGTTTTTTCAGGTTTCCGATTGAGTGGGAGGTGGCGCACAGCATTTTGGGTACAAAGGCAGCGAAGTCAGCATCTGATGGTGCCCTCAAATATCACAGTTACGCCCACAAATGCAGTCAACTGCCAAGGGAGGAAATAAAGCAATTTTTCATTTCGATCCACACTTCATGACTCGATGTCCAGTTAGCTCACTGGAAGGACAACTGCCCCCTGTTTCGAACGGACCCAATGAAGATGTAGTGCAACACAGTACACATATACAGGTAGTATCAGAGGTAAAAATACGGTCCAATATGGATATTTTTTTTCACATTATATATTATGAAGTAATGTGCAAAGAGGATGAATAAAAAAAAGAATGAAAAGGAGAAGCAGCAGAAGGGGAGACACAATGATAGGAGGAAAGCAAGGGAAACAAAGAGCACAATGCTAGCCATCATTAATAAAACTGCCATCCACACACAACAGTGTTGGTGGACACCTGAGGGAAGGTCTGTGTGTGGGAGGGTTTGTGTGTGCACGCACGATGCGTGTGTGATGACTGTGAGAGCACAGCATGTGTGTGGTATGCGTGTGTTTGCTTGCATGTGTGTCTCTCTGTGTGGATTGTCCGTATGTATGTGTGTATGTGGATGTCTGTGTGTGTGTGTGTGTTACTGTGTGTATGTGTGTGAGTGTGCATGGTGCATATGTGTGTGTGTGTTTTCTGTGTGTGTGTGTGTGTGTGTGTGTGTGTGTGTGTGTGTGTGTGTGTGTGTGTGTGTGTGTGTGTGTGTGTGTGTGTGTGTGTGTGTAGGAGGTGAGCGTGACTCAGTATTGCTACTAACTTTTCTTGCTCCGGCATGTCGATGCGGAGATGCCTCTGAACGTGAAGCAACTTCTCAATAGCCTGCTGGATCTCATCTGGAGAGGGAGCGCCAACACACACACACACACACACACACACACACACACAAACACGCCATCGTACACACACACACACACACACACACACACACACACACACACACACACACACACACACACACACACACACATGCACACAGACACACGGCCAGGTCATACAGGACCAGACATATACAATACGTTCATCATTAAAAGCCCATTGCATTTGCATAACCCACTTGTAGCAGACAGCTTCAGCAAATGACCCGATCACACCAGGGCCCTAATTCTATAGCAATTACCTCCATGTGTGTGTGTGTGTGTGTGTGTGTGTGTGTGTGTGTGTGTGTGTGTGTGTGTGTGGTGTGTCTGTGTGTGTCTAATGTCTATATCGGCCCTTTAAAAGCCCTGATAATAGTCGTCTTGAGCAGTCCCTTCAGTTCATTTTCATGATGATTAATGTCAGTGATGTGGAGAGCCCATTGATCTGTTGCACTTATCAGGGATGAATCGATCCAATTACATGCCTTGATGAATGGGCGTGTTTCACTTCTTTTCTTTCTAATCATCAGCGGGAGTAAATGGAGCTATATTCGTTAGAATGGAGGCTAATCAGCGTCTGAGTTCATCTGGGTTCATGTCTTTGGTTCCTGAATGCATTACATGATCAGCAGCAGACATATCACTTTAGCTGGGGAGTCTTGTACTTTGTACAACCAAAGTGCTACTACTACATCTTATCCTGAGCTGAGATGAAGTCAATAGCTGTGTGTGTGTGTGTGTGTGTGTGTGTGTGTGTGTGTGTGTGTGTGTGTGTGTGTGTGTGTGTGTGTGTGTCTGTGTGTGTGAGTAGGGTTTTCTCATGTCTTGACTCCTTGCATTTTCTTTGCTCTCTTGGTGTCTCTGTTTGAACCTGAGTGTGCATAGTATATTGACCAGAGAGTACAGGGCCAATGTGTGGTATTAGTGCTGGGCGAAAAAAAATACGATATGGATTACTTTATATCATGGTAATGATATGTATCATGATATACCACAATTACATATGCGCTACTGGATTTCTGTATTCTTCTAGCCTGGGAAATCCCATGATACTTTGCACAATCGTTCCAATTGGAAAGACAACATGAACACTCGTGGCAAAGCGCTGGCTTGAGATAGGGAGCCAATCAGTGAGTGGGGAGGGGTGGAAAGACGAAGACGCAAACTACTCGACAAACAGAAGCTCACAGGTTGTCTGAATACAACTGACACGATTGGCTTTGGACAACGTATATGCCAAATTATACATTCGTAACGCCTAACTAACGCCCATTGGCATTCGTGAACCACACCTACCCTACGAGAAATTCAGTTGGTGGTCTCCAGACCATATTTCACTTGCCAGACGGGCTGGTGTTTGTCACAGGGTTCATACACTTTTTCACCAATTTTTTTCCATGACTTTTCCATGACTTTTCCAAAACCTTTTTCTGAATTTCCAGGACCGAAAAACCAATGACCAATCGCGCGCGGGGGGTGGGGGCGTATTAGGCTATATTACAGGCTATATTACGTAGCCTATATTATAAATATGTAATTACTGTATATATTTATACTATAGACTATGGCATATTATATTATATATTAAGCTTACATAGCCTATATTACAAATATGTAAACAATAAACATATTCATACTATACGTTATCTTTTACTACAAGCTGTAAGCAACCATTATACTTCATGTTGTATTACATTAATTCTGCTATTATTCACCAATGTTATATAATTTGCTTGTCTAATGTACAGTCAGAAATGAAAATGAATAGGCCTAGGCCAGCCTATAGCAAATTAGGTCGTGAAATCATCATGAAGACACATTTGTATCAACATGCTCTCTATGGAGATGGATAAATGCTCATCCTGCCCAAGTAAGAAATCATAGGCCTGCCTACTACACCTGCCTAAGCACAACAGTCCAAAGCTCCTGTAAGTGATAATGTTGACATTTGTTGTGGTCGTTGCTGGAGCAAAAAAAAAGAGAGAGAGAGACTGCACTGTTCGTGGCATAGTTCTAGTCTGACGCCCACTCAAGATGCTAGGGTGAGTTTCATTTTGTGTTACAACGATCTGACCGATTTGAAAACAAAGCCACAGATGACTTTTTCAAACTCTAGTCACGCTGCCGTTTATACCGTATTTCAAAACAGGCGCGTCATGCAGACCACTGACTTCTAGTAGAAGTCTGTGATGCAGACATTGGTAATCGTTTGGCTCGCGGTCAGCTGCACATAGACTACTGTACGGATTTCATGTAATCTTTCAGCACACTGGACAAGTTCACTCGCAGGCAGCAGGTGCATTGCTTATCAATATCAAAATCTCGGGGCTTACCGAAAGCATAAAGGTTCGCTTGGTGCCCTATCTGGCAAATTAAACCAAGACCAAACAGGTCTTAGGATTGTATTCCTTTTGGCATTAGCTACGTTTCAGTGGAACCGCTAAATATTTTAAAACGCGTATAACTGCTAACCTGAGGTAACCGCCTGCTGTATCTTGCCCTTCAGGTGGCTAACAAGTGCCGCTGCTTCGCCCATATCGGACGGACACATCACAACTTTCGTCCTCTCCAGCCATTGTTTTTCATCTTTTCAGAAAGTTAAGCCGCTCATTGTTGAAGTAATACTTCGCGACATGCTGTAATATCGTACAGAACCACATTTCTTTTCTAGGATTAGAGCTATGATTACCTCTCACCACCACGCACACACTACATCTAGCTCGCGCGTTACGAGGCGGGTTGCCAGGTGTGACTGATTTCTAGCGCCAAAAACGCTTGAAACCCGCCTGGAGCCATTACAACATGCGTTATTTGAAACCCACTCAATTTGGCAACACATGGTTAGGCAGACGCAGCCTGCACTAGACAACATTTCCACGAGAACTCGGACATTTAGATTTTATTACGCCGTGGCATCAACTTCATAAAGATAATTGATGAAACACTGGATGGATTTCCATGACTTTTCCAAAACTTTTGACCAAAAATACGTTTTCCATAACTTTTCCAGGCCTGGAAATTTGAATTTTCAAATTCCATAACTTTTCCAGGTTTTTCATGACCGTACGAACCCTGTTGTCATGTCCTTTGTTGTAAGTCACTTTGTGCGTAGCCCCATTATGCACGCCGTACCATCTGAGGCACGCTGTAATAGTCATTGAAAGGTTCATCACCATAGTACTATTCTACTATGACCATATCACAGGGCCTTTAGTAATGCACTACGACTCTGTCAATGCCATTCTGGTAACAACAAATGTATAACGCTGTGTCTTGACGAGTTAATGTCATGTAATGTAATGTAATGTAATGAGGCATGACGGAATTTCGGCAGCCTTCTGTATCTCACCCAGCAAGATGCCACACTGCTTGTGGTACACGATGACGACTCCATAGTAGAGCTGGGAAGTGAGGTATAGCGAGAATCTTGGTTTCGGCAGACTCGGGTGTTCAGGCAATACCCTCACCATCACGTAGTCCATAATGTCCTCACTGCAACAGTACACAGAAAGACATGAGAGAACGTCATACACAGTTTTAAAGGGAATACTGGTATCTAAGTGATTATAAATCCTATGTAAATGAGGACTGGGTCTAGTGCTGCTACACTACAAAAAATATTGCAATTGTGTTCAAGACACTCTGTATAGTGGTGTCTTCAATGTGCATTGGAATTAGAGACTCCGAGGACTCCACTGGGGAAAAAAAACATAACAAAAACCGTGTTGCATGGAATTCGCCTTTGGCTAAGCCCCGCCCCCTTCAGTTACCGTTGCTAGGTCAGACAGATAAACATTTTATGCGGTGATATCAACGTGATTTATGCAGTGAGTGACTGCAAATCGCAGCAGTTGTTCACTCGTAATAAATAAAAAAATCAATCCATTCATAATACTGTCGATGCAAGTATTTATTTCCTGAACTGTCATGCATCACAGTTGTTTAGCTGTTGTGGGCTCTCAAATTCTTTCCTGGGTAGGCATGTTGTAACCAGCACCATGGTAAGCTAACTCGCATAATCTTTGAGCCCTAGCTCAACTAGTTGCTAGACGAAATCATCCAACCACGGCTGTGGTCATCTTCAAAGCTACCACAACAATGTGTAACATTAACGTTTGCCGTTTATATCTTCAGTAGCCTAACAAAATAACGTCCATCAGCTGCTAGTCAAAACAATCCTGACGTGACTGACGGCTGTGATACATGTAAGCGAATTCCACCCGCTTTCAACCTGCTCGCTCGCCTCGCGTGGTGACGTAGCATCGTTTACCGGTCAAATTAGCTTAGCTTAGCAAATGCTGTGGTCAAACAACCGTCTCTCTTCAATCACAAACACTGTATGTACAAATAAAAATGATGAAACAGGAGCGAATATATTGGTCACCTTAACCCAAGTGTCATTTATTTTAAAACCATCTGTGAAAAACGATCGGCAGATTTGACACCACCGAAATCAAAACAGCCTCCATTTTTAATATCCCAGTAGTGCTGGTGACGCACGTGACGTCATGGCGTTGAAAGCTCTCCCATTGGTTAACGCTTCGCGGTGCCGCTACATTTTTCAGCCAAGCTCAACTTTCTCGCCTTGCTCGCCCACCGCCCGCCACTCTCGCTTCCCTACGTCACCACCTCTCGCCTCGCTGCCGCGTCCCAACGGAAAATAATGGAACGCCACGCTTCTACCGCTTTGGAAGCGCCCTTGTAAATTGGGCGACTTTGCTAGCGCTGTTTCTTCATTAATTAGGACAGAAAACCAAAATCCTACCCTGAAACAGGTTTGTGTTTTGCTTACAACCTAACTGAAAAGTTACACGAGTGAGATGGTGGCATGATTGGAGCACAAAAAGTATGGTTGCTGATCCGTGTGCTTTCTAGTCGAGTCAGTGTGAGGATGCCGAGACCCTTCAAGCCAGACTATCCAGCTGCTTAGACCGGTTTAGGGAAAACGATAATTGGAAAGCGAAAATACCTCCTGTTACCTCCCTAGGAAACTTGCAACTTTGTCACAAATACCCCAGGCACAATTACCAATCATATTTTAATAATAATATGACCGTTATATCTTGCTAAAACCGACTTTAAAAATGCGATTTTTGCATTGAGTTCAATGGAGCGCTGTCAAATGTGGTCAAACAGATAATCACAGAGGACTCAGGTGGTCATATCCAAAGCATATCTCTCACACATTTCCTATCTCAATCTTCATCTCTATCCTGTAACAAAGGTTAACACCCTCTCCCATATACTCACAAAAGAACACACTATGACTGTGTCTGCACTGCACCTTACCATGTTCGAATGATGTTCACTTTCAGAATCTCTCTCCTGGTTATCTTCACTCCTTTAGTTGCTGCAAGCCTGAAATAGACACACAATGTGGTAAAAGTTAACCTATGGAGCCATTTCCCCTTATAGGAAAATTACCATAATAGAGCCTATGTTATAACCTTACTGTGTCACCAAGATTGTAATGGCTATGTCTTAATCTGTTACTTTAGCCCCTTAGTAATGTCATAGCAATGTTGTTATAATGTATTATCGAGCATCTACAGCAAATAGTGAATAAGCCCACCGGCGACCCCATCTGCAGTAACAAGCTACACACCAGAGGCCTCAAACATTCTCATTTGTCTTGTGTCTAAACTTTAGAGAAAATTAATGCAACCCAACCCTTTAACCTATGGACCCCGTCGTACATATGAAATACAATAGTCTCATACTGTGTGGTCACATTATGGCACACTACTGGTTGTGCGGGCCTAGGTTAAAATCAACTTAAGGAAGAAAAATCCGCACTCACAAACTGCGTCTCATTATTTATTTATATTACCACCATGTCCAAAAAGCAAACGCGTTTCGGCCATCTAATTATTTAGATTACAATTAATGCAATAGCCTATATACACCTCTACAGATTCTGCATGGAAGATAGACGGTGAAAGTCCATCCCATGAAATCCAATGAGGACTTGAATGTCTTGGCAGAGACGGTGACGCACTGATGAAGGCTTGTTAGCCGAAACGCGTTTGCTTTTTGGACATGGTGGTAATATAAATAAATGAGACGCAGTTTGTGAGTGCGGATTTTTCTTCCTTAAGTTGACGCTTAAGTTGACGCGTCCTCTGCCAATACTAGGTTAAAATCCGCACAGGGCGTTGTGAAATGGCATTTATCCATTAGGCTGCCAAATGCTGAAACCAGCCTCCTGTTGAAATTAGAACTGTGTCATGTTTTGAGCAAAAACCAGACCAGAAGGTACCTACATTCTGAGGTAAAATTGTCATCCGAGTGTGTGTGAAATTCTTGCTAACTCTACTAATGGATCATATGCAACAAATTGAAATGTGCTTACAATTGATACATTTAGCCCATTGTGATGACAGAAATTGTGGATTGCAACATGGTCGCCAGCTATTTGGCCGGTGTTGTATGTTTTACTCAGAATCGCCTTCAATTTTTTTTACACTAAGGTAAACCACTCTGTGAATAGAGGCTCGACGTGAGCTACTAAACCATGAATGCATATGTCTTTTTATTATTATTAAATCAGTGATACTGTTCTTTTTGTTCGATTTCAATCGCAAAACATCTGCTATAAGAACTTTCCCAGATGACTTCAGTTCATCCATTGACAGGTGACTGATTTATTCAACCATCAGCTGAGTTGGGCTAGGCTAGCGCTAGAGGCTATGACCATCATCAACACACTATTCATTCAGTTTCAGACATCTTAATATGTCTTTCGGCCGAAATAATAAAACAGTCCAATTTTATCAGCATATTGATTTTCAGTTGATATAGTATTTGTATGCACTCACCAAATTGTAGAAAACCTTCCCGTGTGTCGCTTCAGCACCGTCTGGTAGTAGAACATTTTTCCTGAGGTAAAATATCGGAATTGAGGGTTTGTTTGATTGAAGTTGTTGCTTTCACCACCTTCCAAAGTCAACATGAGTTTAAGTAAAGATCTAAAGTAAAGTTTAGCTAATATTTACTTCAGACATGTTCTTACCTTTTTGCAATACGTTCTCAGTCTGGGGCAGCTTTGGCTGTTATGAGAGAGCCAGTGAGTGCAGTGGAGTTGCTGCCGCGAAAGTGTTCTCTCCACGTTCCATTCTGTTTTGCCGCCAAACCTCGACCAATGGCAATGACACGAGAAGTTGCTACAGCCAGGTGTTACACATAATTAACCTCGACAAATTAATTATATTTAGAAGCCTTTCCTAGATGTTGGTGCTGAAAGTGTTGGAAATTATTTAGATTACAATTTAATGCAATAGCCTATATACACCTCTACAGATTCTGCATGGAAGATAGACGGTGAAAGTCCATCCCATGAAATCCAATGAGGACTTGAATGTCTTGGCAGAGACGGTCTATTGTTAACTATTGTTAGAACTAAGAACATCTTTGGTCTTGGATGATGGACTTTTTCAATCTCATTTTTCTCAATGGTTTGAGACGTTTATTTCCATTTTTCCTCCATATGATACCAACCAATGATACCAGTACAGTGCATTTTCCAGTGATCGTAAACGAGCTCCACCCAATTAGCATGCGTGCCGCACGCTGTCAGACAGTGGACGAATCAGATTCCGCATAGTACCCTGGGGAGTTCTGAGTGGGCGGAACTATGACGTTTGTGATTTTTTTTTATGGGGAAATGGTTAGTTTCATGCCACGCCTCTGCGTGAAGAATGTCAGAGGCGGATTGAAGCAAGTTCCGAGAGGCATTTGTTGGCAAAGCGTAAGTCCTTAGCGCAGGAAAAGGAGCAGGAAAATGGCCTATCATAATCAACAGCAACAGTACAGACCACCTCAATATAACACCAGCGGCGCTCCACCAGACCAAGGTTTTCTATGGAATATATTTCAGAGGTGAGTGAAAACGCGAATGCTCTGTTCCGCATGTGAAATCATCGCTCCCACAGCAGCTACGTACCATAGCGCAGCGCAGACAGGATTTTGACAAGTCGCTTTTTACCGTTAGTAAACCATGAACTATGTAGTCGTGTGCTATGACAGTTGCTGTCTTGCTCTTCGAAAAGTTACACCAGCGTGCTGTACGACTAAGAGATAGTATATTTAGTTGTCCACAATGTCACATGTTATTAGTTTTCCCTTGACACGAACACGACTAGAGTCTAGTTCTATAGCAAGAAGTCGTGCCCAAGTTAACCGTGGTCGATTATCACATCCCAGGGCAAGGCCATGGCACTTCAAAATCATGCCAAGCAGAAGGCTCTAACCGTTCATAAAAATAGCGTTTTGTCCGATGAAATATGAATCAGCTGTAAAGTGGTGGTTGTGTTGTGTCCTGAAACTTCAAATCTGAACTCCCATTTTACAGTAGGTTAATTTCTGTGTCCTCCTCCTGTCACAAGAAATCGGTCGACTAGTTACGCTGTGTTGTAGTAATGAGTTATGTAATACTGCAGAGGGTTGAGAATGCTGCTTTCTCACAACATTGTGTTAACTTGCCGCTGGGATCTGAAGAACACTTCGTGCGTGAAGACGGCGTGAAAATGCCCGCGGCTGTAAAAAAAAACTGTGGGACTTATTAATGCACTACAATGGACTTCAGTTCAGGCAGTGCTGAAGTGACACTAAGCGAATACCACCTTGGTCATATGATGTGTGTGCGCGCGCGGTCAAAGGGCTATCATCAGTGAGTCACAGCACACTGCCTCGTCTTTGTCACTCAGTTTGATTTGACTCATAGAAGAGAATCCCTCACTGTTTTCGCTCCACCCGTGGCCGTGATCACGACTTTCCATGATCAGCACCAGTGTACACATTTCTGACACCCAACTGTAGTATCTACATTTTGGATTAATTGGTCTTTATAAGAGAGAACAGCCTTATTAGTCGAGCCGAGGTCACTGCAGTAAAACGTTTTCCACCTCAGAATGAGAGAGGGAGGGAGAAAGGGAGAGGGAGAGCACGCTTTTGGCATTCCCAACATCAGGGAAAGGGCTCATGGAAAAGCAGTGTGGCTCGGTTTTCCCCCTGTTCTATTTCAGGCACAAAGGAAAACGGCTTTTCATGTAAAGGCGAAAAAGCTGTACTCCTCTGGCTCTTCCAGACGTCAGAAAGTCCACATTTTTAGTGAAAGGCAGATGGACTTGCTAGAGGGGTCAAAACATGGGCCTCCCCCCACCTCAAAATCCCAGCTGGAGTCTGCATTTCTGAGAAGGTGTACACATTGAATGGTCTTGTGTAAGATTGCACTGGGTTGATGGGGTTTACCCCACCCCCCCTGAACCAAGCGTCCCACATCTGTATGGGGGTTCCTTGTTCAGGTGGC
>NC_085865.1:42291627-42301627 GCF_034702125.1 Engraulis encrasicolus
TCTGAAAACAGTTCACTACATCATAACAACATTGCTATGACTATGCGAGGAGTCTTTGTTAACCAATTAACACTTCATCATTACCATTTTTGTAACTAGAGGTGCTCCGATCACCATTTTTTGGCCCGATCACCGATACCGATCACCAAAAATCTTTATCTGCCGATTACCGATCATTGCCGATCACAAAAATGATTTCCTATTTTTTTAATAGCATATTAATTATCCTTATTGAATACCATTTCTGCCCATAAACCAATCAATCTTAATTTGCACATGTCTATTATTAGGCTATTATTATTATTATTATTATTATTATTATTATTATTATTATTATCTTTCAGACTAGTGTTGGTAATACAGGCTACAGTATTAATCAATGTATAAGTTATTGCATAGAATAACTAAACTATTTAAGATTGAATTGACACTGAAACATTACATCAAATAGTCTTCCACATACGAGAAAAAAACAACCTGTCGCTTTAAATGAGCAGCCTCGTGAGGAGAGCCCCTCCCCTCTCTGTCACCGTCCACAGTTGCAGTGCTCCACTACCGTTCTGAATGTCTCTCTCAAGTTTTAACCACATCTGTCGCCGTTTGGTGTTTCAGCGACTATCAAACTAATCGACTGACTGCCAATTACAACTTTGAAAGCAATAATTGACATGTTTGTGCTGACAACGTGAAGTTGTCGCGTGCTGACCGAGGCAACTACACAGGTTATAACGTAAAATGGCTCACTGGCGAGTAGGCCTACTCAATCGCAAATTACAGTCAGGTAAACGGCGCATGGATCGGAAAATCAGATCATTGTTGATGCAGATATGGTTATGAATGGTGGAAATGAAGGGGGGAATGGCGAAAAGTTATAGACAAGCAAAGATGCCTTCTTTTGGTGCACTTGCAGCTGTGCAGAGCCAGCGCCTACATGCAGCGCCAGGTGTAAAGGCAAATGGTTGCGTGAGGAATTTAATATCTCTCGATCGGTTTTTTGATCGGCATGTTTTTCCGATCACCGATCAGGCTATTTTTGGCCATTATCGGCCGGTCATGATCGGCAGCCGAGCAATCGGAGCACCTCTATTTGTAACAGTAAGGTTATAACAGAGGCTCTACGCTATGGGGCCAAGAACATATATCTGGGGTCAGTCAGTCCCCTTCTCAAATCATCATCACCTGTGTTGCACTCCACACTCTCTCATCTTCACAACTCCCCTCAGAGCTGATCTGGAATCAGCCGCACTCACCACTGTGTGACTGTGTGTACAGTACATGACACTGCTTTCCGGTGGCAGAAAACAGCCGACAGGCAGCCAGCTGGCTCTCCTGCAAGATAAAGCAGACCTGAGGTCAGATTCCTAGCCCGATTCAACCTCTGTTCACCTGCTCTCTCCCTCAACAACCCCCCTCCCCTTCCCCAACAGCTGGTCTGGAATCAGTAGCGTTCAGCACTGTATCGTACAGCCCTCAGTTATCTGACCAATGAGATTACAGACTAATGTTTTCATTAGGGCTGTAACGATACACTCAACTAACGATTCGGTTTGTATCACTATTTTTGACCTACGGTTTGATACACCTCACGAATTTTGAAATGTATCCTTTTGAAATTAATTTTCGTTCTTTTTTCACATTTGCCAACTTTGTCGTCTGGACTGAAGGTTAACGGAACTTTCAAAGTGTATCACAATACTGCCTTCTTGCACCGCTATACAGTATCGTAACTCTGCACATCACAATTTCTCAGTTCGATATAATATTGTTACAGCCCGAAATGTCATGTTTTGGTCTGGCTCGACTTCTCTGAGATAACAGTACTCAACTTCCCATCACCTGCACCCCCCACCCCCCTCCTCTCATCACCTCCCTCCCCTCCATACCTACTCAGGGGTGAATTTCTCAAAAGAGAAGTTGTTAGCCTGTTAGCAACTTTGGTAGTTGCCAATGGGAAAATGCCTTGAAAACAACAAAGTAGCTTATGTAGTAAGCAACTTTGGATTTGACAAATTCACCCCAGCACTGTAGTGTAGTTCTACAGTACATGGCAGTGCTTGTCTCCAGATCGGTATCTTATTTGGGCTAGATACCATCTGTTTGAATTAGGCTGCCTGGCGGTGGCATAAGAAGGTTCAACTGAGGTGTTTTGTTTTGAAACACACATGACTGCGAAATAATATTCATTATAATATTATATTATATTAATATAATTAATAATATTCAATATATCCACCACTATCACAAGTCTGTTTTTTGAGAGAAAGGCAGAACACATGCTTGCTTTGACCTCGTTTGCTGGTCCATTTATCTCCGTCAGTCGTTCAGTCTCGATCACTCTTCTCTATGTATCTCTTCTCATTCAATCAGTCAATTGATCTCTCTCTCTGTCTTTCTCTTTCTCTTTTTCTCTCTCCCTCTCCCTCTCTCTCTCTCTCTCTCTCTCTCTCTCACACACATACACACACACATTCACTTTGTCCATCTACCTTTCTCTCTTTCATTCAGCCAGTGTACCTGTCTGTCTGTCTATTCGTCTCTCTGTCTGTCTGTTGGTCTCTCTCTCTCACTCTCTGTCTCTCTCTCTCCTCATCTGTCCCCTCCCTCCTCCTATCCACTTGATAGTGTTTCTCCAAGTCTGTCCAATTATAAGTAGAGATGTCCGATATTGGCTTTTTTGCCGATATCCGATATGCCGATATTGTCCAACTCTCAATTTTCGATTCCGATATCGTCCGATACCGATGTCGATATAT
The DNA here is from genome assembly GCF_034702125.1 of Engraulis encrasicolus. Lineage (NCBI taxonomy): Eukaryota > Metazoa > Chordata > Actinopteri > Clupeiformes > Engraulidae > Engraulis > Engraulis encrasicolus. Next base: position 42,294,381 of record NC_085865.1, read on the forward strand.
GTGGGTTATTTTTCCTCATAACAAATTTTAGGTAACATTACAAATCTGCTGTTGTGGAACAAAATATGCTTAATTTTATTGTAATGCCCCACTAGATGCATTCTCGAATGCAACACAGCTTTCCAAATATTAACATTGTCTATGCAAAATAGGAAAATAATTAAGGAGAAAAGTGTACAGTAATTCAAGCATTATTATATCGGTTTTGCTAGGTAAAAAATCCGATACCGATATTGACCGATATTACATTTTATGCTATTATCGGGCCGATAATATCTGTGGGCCGATATTATCGGACCTCTCTAATTATAGGTGATCTTGTTGGTAGAGCCTGTCTAGGCAGACTGTATTTACGTCCACACACACACACACACACACACACACACACACACACACACACACACACACACACACACACACACACACACACACACACACACACACACACACACACACACACACACACACATACACACCCTCCCTTCGGCTGTATTTATGTCCACGCTACCGGGCCTGCTCTCCACTCCTGCTGCACTCAGCGTTTGTCAGCGTGTAGATTTACGCAGCCAGTCATTTTTTAAATGGGCTTGGAAGAGAGCAACGCACCCCACTCACGCTCACAAGACTGGCACACTGGGGGGCTGCTTAAAACGCTGTGTGTGTGTGCGTGTGCGTGTGCGTGCGCGCGTGTACACGTGTATTCATGCGCGTGTGTGCGTGTGCGCTTGCGCGTGCCTGTGTGTATGTGCCGGGGGTGGGGTGGGGGGGCTTGTGTGTATGTGGGACTATGAGGAGAGGTTTGGGTGTTTGTGTTTGAGTGAAGTGTGTTTGCTTTGGGTAGGGTGTGTGTGCACGCATGTGTGTGTGTGTGTGTGTATGTGTGTGTGTGTGTGTGTGTGTGTGTGTGTGTGCACGCATGTGTGTGTGTGTGTGTGTATGTTTGAAAATGTTAGACAGTGTGCATCTGTGTGTTGCCACGGTAGAGGAAGGGTGTGTGTTTGGGTTTGTTTGGGAGGTGACTGTGCTTGATTTGGGCATACGGGGTGCTTGGAAATGTGAGGGAGTTTGTTTGTGTTTGATAGGGAGGGTGTGTGTTTTTGCTTGGTTTTATGAAGGAAATTTGGGTGAAGGTGCGTGTGTGTATGTTATTTTAATGTGTGTGTGTGTGTACCATTTGAAAATGTGAGTGCGTTTGGGACCAGAGGGAGAATGGTGTGTTTGGGTGGATTTGTAAGAGAGGTGAATGACTGTGCATGCAAATTTGTGCGTGTGTGTGTGTGTGTGTGTGTGTGTGTGTGTGTGTGTGTGTGTGTGTGTGTGTGTGTGTGTGTGTGTGTGTGCGCGTGTGTGTGTGTGTGTGTGTGTGTGTGTGTGCAAGTGACTGGCACTTTGTGTGTGTGTGCGTGTGCAAGTGACTGGCACTGTGTGTGTACGTGCGTGATTAGCATTGTGTGTCTGTGTGTGTGTGTGCTGTGTGTCTGTGTGTGTGTGTGCGTGCGCGTACTTGGCATTGTGTAGGCTTAAGGGTGTTTATGTGTGTGTGTGTGTGGGTGGGTGGGGGGATTTTGGAAGTGTTTGGGTGGGTGCTTGTGTGTGAGTATGAGACTTTTGGGGAGTGTTTTTGCATTGTGTGCTGCTGTGACTGTGAAGTAGCTACTTGTTCTTTTTATGTGCGTCTGTGAGTTTGCAGCTGTGAGGCAGATGTGTGTGTGAGAGCATTTGTGTGTGTGTGTGTGTGTGTGTGTGTGTGTGTGTGTGTGTGTGTGTGTGTGTGTGTGTGTGTGTGTGTGTGTGTGTGTGTGTGTGTGTGTGTGTGTGTGTGTGTGTGTGTGTGTGTGTGTGTGTGTGTGTGTGTGTGTGTGTGTGTGTGTGCGTACCGTACCGTACGCTTGGGACTCTGGGACAGTTTGCTGTTGTGTGTGCGTGCGTGCGTGCGTGCACGTTCAATGCTGTGGGGGAGGGAAAAAAGAAATGGACAAGTAAAAAAAAGAGCAAGCTGCAGTTTAGCGTTTCACGTCAGCGAGCAGCCCGATGGCAGGAGGCAGGAGCCAGCCACCCCAGCACAGCTGCAGCCTCCCCCCATAACTCCTCCACACTTTCCGCTCCTCTCCTCTTCTGAACCCTCCTCTTATTCTGATCACTAGCCTCTCCTAATTTTTTGTTCTCTTCATGTCTCTTCTCCTCTGCTCTTACACTTTCCCACCAAACACTTTTTGCAACATCCTGCTCCCCTGTCCCATAGGGCTGGGAATCGATCCAAATTTCCTGGATCGATTCGATTCCGATCCAGGAGGTTGAGATGCGATTTGATCCACGATCCGATTCGATATCGATCTTCATCGATCTAAATATCTCAGCCTTTGATGCCCACACAAACATGAAATACCTTGGTATGTGAGAAATAAGTGGGAAACTGTGGAAGAGAGCTACAGGATGTGGTTGAGAAAATTGCACCTACTGTATAATGATCTACAAAAAATCGATCCACAAAGTTGTGAATCGATATTGCCCTTTTCGAACGCGAATCGATATTGGATCGTGATTCACTTTTTTTTTAACCCAGCCCTACTGTCCCACAGTGCTTATCTCCCCTTCGCCTCCATCTCCACTCCACTCCACTCCACTCTCCTCTCCTCTCCTCTCCTCTCCTCTCCACTCCACTCCACTCCACTCTCCTCTCCTCTCCTCTCCTCTCAACTCTTCTCTCCTCTCCTCTCCTCTCCTCTGCTTTCTTCTCTCCTCTCCTCTCCTCTCCTCTCCACTCCACTCATCTAACCTCCTCTCCTCTCCTCTCCTCTCCTCTCCTCTCCTCTCAACTCTTCTCTTCTCTTCTCCTCTCCTCTCCTCTCCTCTTCTCTCCTCTCCTCTCCTCTCCTCTCCTCTCCTCTCAACTCTTCTCTTCTCCTCTCCTCTCAACTCTTCTCCTCTCCTCTGCTCACCACTTCTCTCTTCTCCCTTCCCTTCCCTCTCTCCTCTCCTCTCCTCTCCTCTCCTCTCGTCCTCTCCTCTCCTCTCACCATATTGTGTTATGTCTGCCGGTTCCCTCCACCATCTCCTATTGCCGCCTCCTCTCCTCTCGTCCTCTCCTCTCCTCTCCTCTCTTTTTACCTTGCCCTGTCCCCTCCAGTTCCCTCCCACCAACAACATTATTGCGATGTGCTGCATGCATGTTACATGTATATCTCTGCTTTCCTCCCCTTTGACTCTCTCTTCTTCCCTCTGATCTCTCCTGTCCCTCGCTCCTCTCCTCTCCTCTCCCCTCCCCAACAGCAGTGTGATCGCGCTGAGCTTCAAATTCCATACCCCTCCCCCGCTCCTCTCGTCTTCTCTTTTTCTTATTTCCTCTCTTCTGATCTTTCCCTGTCCCCTCAAACTACCTCTACCAACATTATCACATCTCGCTACATGCCCTGCACCCCTCTACTTTCCTTTCCCTCTCTTCCCTTTCAGAATCTTTTTTCTCCTATCCTCGTAGATATTAGATTCCTCCTCAACACACTGTTCTCGCTCCTCATCTCTCTCCTCTTCCTTCCTGTATCTCCTCTCCTTACCTCCTCTACTCTCCTCTCCACTCCTCTCCTCTCCTCGTATACCTCTTCTCCTGTCCTGTGCCATCCACCAACACCCCCCACCCCACCCCCGGCGCATGTTATTGTGGTGTGCTCCATCTCCCACACCCCTCCCCCTTTCTCTTCTCTTCTCTTCTCTTCTCTTCTCTTCTCTTCTCTTCTCTTCTCTTCTCTTCTCTTCTCTTCTCTTCTCTTCTCCTCCGCTCCTTTCACCTCTCCTCTCCTTTTCCCATCCCCCTCTTCTCTCCTCTGTTCCTCTCCTTTTCCCTTTCCCTCTGCTCCTCTCCCTTCTCCTCTTCTCGTCCCTGTCTTCTCTTCTCCTCCTCCTCTCCCTCCGCTACCCTCTCCTGCCCCCCTGTCCCATCCTCCTCCCTCCTCCTCCCTCCTCCTCCTCCTAGTGTGTTGCGCACCCCTCCTCCATCCTCTGTCCTCCCCAGGGCTGTTCTATCCTCTGTTTCGCTCGTCTCCAGTCAACAAAACACTTTTATGCTCCCTGTCCCACAGCCGTCTCTCTCCCCTCCTCTTTTCTCTCTCTCTTCTGCTGTCATCCCATTCTCTCTCTCTTCTAGCATTGTGATGTGCACCTCTCATGCCATTACCTCTCCTCTCATCCTCCTCTCTCCTCTCATCCTATTTTCCTGCTTCCTCTTCTGTTATGTTCTTTTCTCTCATCCTCCTTTTTTCTGCCTCCTCTCCTCTCTTCTCCTCTTTTATTTTCGCCTCTTCTCTTCTCTTCTCTTCTCTTCTCTTCTCTTCTCTTCTCTTCTCTTCTCTTCTCTTCTCTTCTCTTCTCTTCTCTTCTCACCCCCATCTCCTCTCCTGTTACCTCGTTGTGCACCCCGTCCCGCAGTGATTAATTTGTTCCTCAGCGTACCATTCCCCTCCTACAGCTTGGCATGAATCAGCGAATCAGAACTGGGCCCCTCCTGTCATGTCACGCCTCATTCAGATGCCACCAGCCCATAATATGCTGCGTTGCTGCTCATGTCAGTGCAACTGTGACGTGTTGTGCTGCCTGGTCCCAGCTATACTGGCAGTGAACCTACCATAAGGGGGCTCACAATCAGGACAAATACAGTAATATGTATTGCAATAAATAATGTATTCTGTATTAATGATACTGATGTTATTGGGTCAGGTTATATTGGCTGCATCTGGTTATTGTGGCGTGGGGAGGGGTGGGGGGTTGTGACCCTGTGTCTCCTTGGAAACCACTCCCCTCCCTGCAGGGCTGCTCCAGTAGCTGGCTCATCCTATAGAACACTCAGTAATATCATATTCAGGATTATTTAGGACACACGTGAATGGAGATTTGCTCAATTGGTGTCTACTGACCCATCTATTATACATACTACTCTTTGCTGAGACCCAGTGAGGAATGGAGCCTGGGAGATGAGGTCACACGTGTGTGTGTGTGTGTGTGTGTGTGTGTGTGTGTGTGTGTGTGTGTGTGTGTGTGTGTGTGTGTGTGTGTGTGTGTGTGTGTGTGTGTGTGTGTGTGTGTGTGTACACATTGTTTTTGTGGAGAATGTGTGTGTGTGTGTGCACTGTTAGGACTGCTGGGTAGGTGAGTGAAAGATTGTGTGTGCTGCGCCCGTTTGGGACTGTACTGTACATCCCAGCAGGATGCCACCATGGGAGAGGAGTTCACGCCCAGCAACAGCCCTGCCCTGCCCCGGCACAGTTCAGTTGGCATGCCAACGTCTCCTAGGAGATCTGTTGTTATTGTTGTTGATGATGCCTGCCTGCCTGCCTGCCTTTCTGCCTGCCTGCCTGGTGCAGTGCTGAGTGCTGACTTTGCTGGTTGAATTACAGGGTATACACTACAAGGCATGCTTGTCTGTGGAGCTCAGTAGTGCCCTGTGCCAAGGTCACGGGGTGCAGACTTACCTTGACTATCTTAAGATCCATCCATCCATCCATTCATTTGCGGATGGATCTGGGGTCAGTAAGTTACTCACTTAGAACAGACACAAAATATTTGCCTGAAAGTTTAACAATCTCGATTCTAGAGAAAGCCGCATTTTTTTGTCTGTGGCCATGTTTCATCTATGGTCTCTTGCCTTAGGCACCGCAAAAATCCTATATAAAGCAAAAATGTTCATTACAAAATCAATAATTTCAAAACAAGAAATCAAAGCAAGAGATCATAGCCATTAACCGGTACCCTGAGTAATTGAATGTCTGCACAACATTCAGTCACACCAACATAAATATATAAAATAATTGTATAATTGGGTGGAAGGCCTGAAGCAGAAAGACTGGAAAAGATGTATCTTTGCGGAAGCCTCTGGGATAGGCAGGCAGGAGGAGATGAGGCTGAGGTATTTCTACTTTTCATTAGTGCATTGGGAGGTTAGGTATGTTAGGCCTTTGGAAGAGACACTGGGGAGAATTTCAGTGGAAAAAAGCAGTGAATCGTTGCTTATTATGTCTTTAAGATGTGGTGTGTGTAGTCCCAGTGCCAATCTAATGTAACACCAACATATGTTGAAAAAAATGGCAGGGCAGAGGCTTCCAGGGAAGATGGAAGTGGTGTTTGATGTGTTGCTACCACAGCAGCATATAGTGGCATTGGCACATTGTGAACCACATGCTGATCAAGAGAAGATGGCATGTGTTTATTGGCGTGCGCCTATGAAGTACTGTAGAACACTGCTGTATGTGTCATCATGAAATGCAATCGTGTTGCGAGACATTTAAAGATGTGGTGGGAATAGGGAGCTAATTTTAAACTCTAAAATGCCACAAAATGCCATTTATTTTGCTACAATATGAAATTAATTCAGGTTGACACATCAGCCATATCACAAGTTAACAGCACAAAACATTGCTTTATGTTGCCAGTTAAAGGAACACAGTGCAACAATTTCAAGTTCATCATCTTCATGCGTCATTACATGCTTAAATGTGTTATTATCAGGCAACTGAAGACACTCCTCTCATCTGCCCTGCAGTTTGGGGACAGGGTTCAATGTTTTACTACATCTCTTGATGTCTGTCCCTTCACCATCAGTCTCACAGATTCTCTTGAAGAATATGAGAAGCAGAATCATCTTTGAATTTTGAAGAAGACATTAAAAAGAAGACTATATTAAAAATATAGTGTTAGGTGAGGAAAAATGATCAGTTTGGGGACATTTCATTTCACTGTTGTGACGGGTGCATTTTTCAACCCACCAGTCACTCGGGTGAAAACTTTCACCTCAACTTGAGCTAAAATAGCCTGAAAGTCCAGGCAATTTTTTATTTTATTCGATGAGATTTGCCTTAACCCTAAAATGTATTATAATGCAGGAAATTGCATCTAAACATGTTTTTTCCTGGGGGAGGCCCAGCTGACTGGTAAAAATGGAGAGTGACTGGTATATTTTAAAATCTACTTGCCATAGTGACTGGTGGGGAAAAAACTGTATTTCCACCTCTGGTACAGAGTTATAACCAATGTGACATGTGCCATCAATTTTAATATGGGAATATCCCATGACATGTAATCCGAGATGGCAGGATTTTCATAGAGAAAAAGCACTGCATGTTGCATAGTGTGTCTTTAAAGATGTGGAGGTAATAGGGTGCCCCTGTGCCAAGGTCATGGGCTGCCCGTACACAGTGGAGCGTGAAGGCTGCACTCCAGACAGGGTGTTGGCCTGGGTATTATATTGGCTGTCTGGCCATAAC
>NC_085865.1:42311627-42339127 GCF_034702125.1 Engraulis encrasicolus
TTAAACTGTTTCAACAAACTGTTTTAAACAATTTCAAACTTCTGTGCTAATCCTGTTGCATAGATTTTTGACAATAAAGTACACTTGACTTGACTTGACTTGAGATACATGTACTTTGTAACTGTCCTCAACTGTTTGTAACCCTGTGCTTTTGTCTCAATCTTGTGTCCCCTCAGGTACATGGACGCCTTTCAATCCAGTCACTGTCAGATCCATCATCGGTAAATATCTTTTCCATTTTATTTACAGAACTGCAGTGTTGTACAGTAGGTCTAGAACTGCTACTGCTGCGGCTCCTGCTGTGGATTTCTTGTGTGTCTGTTTGTTTGTGTGCCATGGCAACCATTTCATTTTCTCGTTAGGCTGCCACATTGCTGTGACAAAATAGCTCCTCTGTTTGTCACGACGTCAGAGTTAAGAAGCAACCTAATGTTTAGCCAGCTGTTTATTATTGGGGGAAGGAATTAAAGAGGTTTTTGGCTCACCGTGAAGTCTCTCAGAAGTTGTTTGCGAGCTATTGATTGGCTGAATGAATAACTTGGTTTCTTTCTTGCCTTTGTTTTGTTTAGACAAGTGTCCTGTACTTGTGAGATAATTGTCAGGTTTTAGTTCTACCTATGAGGTGTCGCTTTACCCGTACCTGTCTATTCATAGTCCCTTGTGAATAACTTGCGCGTTAGTAGATTTATATCATAGAATTTATGTTTTGATATGAAACACTGCATAGTTTTCAGCTGGTTGGCAGTACAGGACATGAAACTACATGCAGGAAATACACAAGTGTACAGTATCCATGACACACCAGTTAAACACTCACCCACACTAAAATCTATATTTACCAAATCAAATTGGGTTGATTTGTGAAACGAGGCTGCTGGTTACATAAATGCTCTTAAGACGTCGAGGCCGGACTTATTTCCAGCGGCGGTCCCGTTTGAAGAGTGCTCGTTGACAGATGTGAGTGATGTGTGACACGATAACTGTGGAAGGATACGTCCACCACGTGACATCACCGACACGCATCTTTTCCATTGCAAATTTGTATAGTATTGTTAACCCTCAATGGGTCTGCTGCAAACATGGGTGTGTTACAGTTCTGTACACAGGTAAATACTGTGTGCCATGTTACTGAACTAGTTTAGCAGGATGTGTATGGCTTTAAAATGTCATATCAATTGGACACTTTCAGTTTACGCTCACATCCCAGACACACCATAAAGCCTAGCCTCAGGCATGTCTGTAATTTAGTCATGAAAATACACACACACACAAACGGATGAGCATAGTGCCAAGACATGAATGGTAATTTATTAAACCCCACAAATGGTACCTGTCCATGTAATTGTGGGCTCTTCTGATATGAAAGACCATATTAGGTATTGAGTGTTTTTCTGAATTTAAGTGTCCTTGATTAAGTGATAGAGACCACACAAACCTTCCTCCTGTAGCTGTGCTAACAGTTAAGTCACACAAATCCAGCAAGAAGATGGATACACAGCAGTGGCGTGCACAGACATGTTGGGAGGCAGGTGCTGAAAGGGGTGGGGGGCAGTTGGGGGTATGTGTATCTTCTGGTTGCCTTGCTAGGCTATAGAGGCTAGATAGTATATCAGGGAATTATTGACACATGCTTTTGGTTGTCAGGCCTTTGTAGATTATCATGTCAACATGGACCACAGTACATTGTGACAAAATCACTTTTCATTTTTGTCCTGTAGTGCAAAAGGGCAGGTGCTTTAGCACCACCTTGTCCCTATCTGTGCACACCTATGATGCATAGTCTATGTGCAGACTTGGTAGAGTGTCCTTCTCACTTCTCACTTGTCAGTGCCTGCAAAAGCAAAACGCCATATTAACATTTTTACCTCCATTGTTCTTTATTTTCCTTCCGCCAGCCATGTTTGACAGGGACAACAAAGGCGGGGTGAACTTCAACGAGTTTGCGGGCGTGTGGAAGTACATCACGGACTGGCAGAACATCTTCCGCACGTACGACCGAGACAACTCCGGCTTCATCGACAAGAACGAGCTGAAGCAGGCCCTCACTGGCTTCGGTGAGCAAAGTAATGCTTTTATATAACCATTTTCACTCACAACACTCACTGATGACCCAGGAGGAGGAGGAGGAGGATGTACATTTTCATTGAAGGGGGGGGGGGAGGCTCCAGGTACTGTATGTGTCCCTCCCTGACCCCCCCTCCCCAGGTTGTAAAGGTCAGAGTCAGCTTTTGTGTCGGCATGCCCCTCAAGAGTAGATTGGGATAAAATCAGCATGTCAGCATTTCTTTTCGTTTTGTGCACTGGTGTGGATTGAACGTAAGGTGTATTGTGTGTGTTTCTGCATGGTGATAAAAATTAATAAGCATGACTAACATTGCTTACAATATGTGGCTTTGGTTGGCTGTGTGTATGTGTGTGCGCATGCATATATGTGGGTGTGTGTGTGCATATATTTGTGTGTGTGTGTGTGTGTGTGTTTGTGTGTGTGCATGTGCATGCAAACAATGGACACACCAAATGAAAACGTGTGTGTGTGTGTGTGTGTGTGTGTGTGTGTGTGTGTGTGTGTGTGTGTGTGTGTGTGTGTGTGTGTGTGTGTGTGTGTGTGTGTGTGTGTGTGTGTGTGTGTGTGTGTGCCCTTGCTGTACCCCTGGCCTACCCCTGCTGCACCCTGGCACACTTCAGCTGCACCCCTGCCATACCCCTGCCACACCCTTGGTGTACCCCTAGCGTCCCCTTGCCGTAGTACTCAGCAGTCAGGTGGTTAGCTGCTGTTAGCTGCAGCTGTATTCACCTGCTCAGCATTACCCCCCCCCCCTCTCTCTCCCTCTATCTCCCAAACCACATACGCCTGGCCCCAGAACCACCTCAATCTCCACCGCATTGATTAGGATGAGGGGATTTTTAGCTTTTTATGGCCCAAATGAAGAAGGGAGCTTGAATATTAGTAGGCTTTTTTTTTTCTTTCATTTTTTGTCTTTTTCATGAAGAAATTGGCTGCTTCCTCACAGCAGCCGACCCGGTGGCTTTGATCCGGATTTGACTTTCAGGCGGTTGTGAATGTTGTGATTAGTGTAAAAATGAAGTACCGGGAAGAAAGAAAAGAGCCCATTGAAAATCCCCCAGTAGCTTAGCAGGAAGACGCCTGGCAAAGACCTTGTCTCGCGATTTGAATTCCTAACGTGGCATGATGTTTTGCTGTCTCACACAAGCTACTGCTACAAAGCCTATTTGGATGCAAAACTGCTTGTTGTTGTGGCTAAACGTGAACGTGCGTAAATGTGTTTTGTTGTTCGTGGAATTGCTTTCTCACTTCACGTTTTTTTTCTTCCTTTTTTTTGACGTGCCTGACTACAGGCAGCCTGACTACTGCCAGCAGAGTTGAAGGCACAGTTATACGTTTTCTAAGAAAATCATTCGATATCCAGTTATCAGCCTTACAGCTGCTCACTCTGGAAAGCTCTACCAAGAATACGTAATGAATAGCGGGTTTTTTTCCCAATAAAAAGCTGTTTGCTGAAGACAAATGGGCCCTTTGCGGCTCACAGTGTTCCAAGCTGAAGCTTTTAAAAGTTACCCAAGTACGAAGCTAGCAGTGAGGCTGCTCCTCCTCCTTTACTTCATTATGGAAGTTGAGAGTGTGGAAGTAAAAGCACTTTATACAGTAGCTAAGGTGGCTACCTTGACGGCAACCACCTACCAACTAGACTAGATCTCCCCAGAAAACAAAATTTCATGTCCTTTTATGCGGTTTAGTGTCATTTTCTTCATATAAAACAGGAACACGCAGTAGTCTTTCCAAAGATGACAGTCACGTCTATCTGTTATCGGATAACCACCACCACTTTGACAAAGAAAAAAACAATCTGTGGGGAATACTGATTGTGTGTGGTTGCTGTGTGTTGCCAGGCTACCGGCTATCAGACCAGTTCTACAACACCCTCATCGAGAAGTTCGACCGCCAGAGGAAGGGACAAGTGGCCTTTGATGACTTCATCCAGTGCTGTATCGTGCTACAGGTATGGCCATGCAAAACCTCAACAACTATTAGCACTCTCTTTTTTTTACCTCTTTCTCTCTCGCACTCTCATTATCACTCACTCACTCACTCTGATTCACTCTCTAACTCACTCTCTCACTCACTCACATTCAACCACACACGCACACGCTCACACACTGCTTCAATATCCCTTATATGAGCCGTAAGTCTCAATTTATTATATTTAGTCTATGATGTTTACATACACACACAAACATGGTTATTATTATTATCCCTGAGTACATGATAAATACCAGTGTCCTGAATTGATTTATTATTAGAGTGCACATACAGTATTCTCTTTAAACACTGTTATTCAGGTCCCCTATTCTGAAGTCCTGTGAAACTGGGCTACTGTATATAGCCCTACAGTATCATGGAGAGTAGCATGGTCTTTTCTTGTACTCCGCCAAGCTCAGAGCTCTCTATAAATTCCACAACAAGGTCTAATGCAGGATAGTCTTATGCAGGATAGTCAATCCAGGATGAGCTGTTTATGTGCTCAAACACAAAGCCTGCATGCTTAATTATGCAGAACGTATTTGGAACACTTACATGCTTATTAGCGTTGTCAATATGGCGCAGTATGAATCATTTATGCATCATGTCTCCCAAACAAGGAGGAACAGATTTCTGTCCTGTTCTAAACTGCATCTGCAGACGGACTGAAAGCGGGCAACAGTTGGAAATCAAGAGGGTCTTGAAGTCATTCACTTAGTCTTGCATTCATTACGTTAATAGAAGAAAAGAGTAGCCTTTTCCGCAGCAGCCCATCAGCTTATTGATCCAGTAGTGTTTGGTAATCACATTTACTGGCTGGCTGGAGTGTATGGCGTATACAGTATATTTATTTCTTCCATGCGACCCTCAGTTGATCACTCTTCGGGATGGTATAACGGATTTGTTTGTTTGTTTGTTTTTGTTGTTTCCACAGAGGCTGACCGATGTCTTCCGGCGGTACGACACAGACCAAGACGGCTGGATCCAAGTGTCCTACGAGCAATACCTCTCAATGGTCTTCAATGTCGTATAGCACACAGCAAGAGAGAAAGCGAGAGAGAGAGAGAGAGAATGCACACAACTTGTGGACACAGTTCGTGCCAAAAAGAAGAAGAAAAGAAAAGAAAAGAAAAAAACTGTAGAAGTTACTCCATCATTGGTCTTCCCACCACAAGATGACCAAATCACATCTCACCAGGGTTTCGGGGCGGGACCTAAGGACTTAAAAAAAATCTATCTGCTTGTCAGTGATCACCGTATTGTATTTCTTAATGTTGTTAGTCTTAATAACACACACACAAAAAAACTCAGTCTGGAGTGGCTAAAATTCTGTGTTTAGAAAAGAAAAAAAAACATTGTAAATACCATCTTTAGAATTTATTTGCATGCTTTATGTGACCTCCAAAGTCGGTGTCAAAAAAGCATGAACTATTTCTCTTTTTTTTCTGGAGGTCTACTTTTTGCCGAAGCCATGTTTACAGGGACGTACTGTGAAAGCAGGATTGTGCCATAGATATGAACACTAGCCGCCGGCCGCGTCCAACCTTTTTGTCGTGGCCCAACCCAGTGCGCCACCATCTTCGACCGGTATCATTATATTTTTTCATAGATTTTACCGCCATCTAGAAGATAATGTGCGTATTGCCTTGTCACTGATTGATGGCAGCTGCATACCAGCTAAACGTGGTGGCGATCTGACTTGAGCCATTTGTTCCAATACAAAAGGGGTGCATTCCAATATGCAGACCTCCGTCCTCCACTTGTGTTTGTGGCCTCGCATGTTGCTGACGCCCCGCCTCCGTGAAGAAAACAATTAAGTGTCCCCGCTGTCAGCCTAGCCACAACAATTTTTGGGGGACTGTTCTTCATTCACCATCCCGATTGCAAATGAGGAAATGACATTAGAATTGTGCTTTTGCAAGATATTGAATTCATTTTCTGTCGTCAGTGACGTCATCATGAGGTCACAAGCAGGCAAGTGAGCAAGGAAGGACGGAAGTCTGCATATTGGAATGCACCCATGGAGTGGCCTGCGTTGTATCTAGTGTTCATATCTCTGGGTTTTGCTACGTATGCCATGGAAGACAGAAGACCTGCTTTTGGAAAAAATCACTGACATGCCAGCTGCGCCATGTTTGTAAAGACTTCTATTTTTAACCTGCAAAAAAAGTACAGTAAAGACAGACAGTGTAATATTTTAGGTGGGGTGATCATAAGGCTTTTGTATGGCTTGTTATCTTGTGCATGATGCCTTAAATTGTACAAAGGTGCAAAGAAAAAAAAAGCTTTTATTAAAAAAGACGAATACATTGGAAAAGCCATACTAAAATGGTGTCTTGTTTATTTCTTATTCACTGGCTTTTGTGAATTACAACCTGGTGAATTCAGGTATATTTTAAGCTGCCATTGCAATTTACCATAATGACCATATGAATGTTGTAATTACAGGGCAGGCCATGATCTTTTCTGGAACGAATAGAATAATGGGATTGTAATATGCCGCATTTTAAAGTGCAATGACCCGTTAAGGTGCAAACGTCTGGAAATGTGATGCATGGAGACATTTCATTTGTCTGTTGAAAAGCAGCTCAACTTTGCCCCCCAGTGTTTAGTTGGCTGTATTGCACCCAGAACCGAGTCCTTCCGTCTCGTTTCTAAGTACCTCCTCGTTTCCGTCAGGAAAATTTTAACTGTGAGCAACTTTCTGGAGATTGGCGCTTTTCGAGACTTCTCCAAGTAGGCCTACAACTGTTCAAAAGCACCAGATGCAAAATTTAACAAATTGTAACTTTTTCCTGAATTGTGTGCAAGTGTAGGGCTAAATATCTCACACAACCACTGTCAAGGTGGACATGGCGGTGTCAAAGGCAAAGTATTTGCGAAACCTTTTTATTTACGCCGCTGGCGTCAGTCACAGTTCACGGTGTCATTTGAGGAAGGCGGCGAGCCAAGGAAAAGTAATTGCAAGCGCTCATTTCTGCTCAACCAGCGCCAAAGACACAGGTAAAGTGAGACAACCAGACAAGCAAGCAATAGCCTACAGACAGTGGGACTGACGTGTCATGGCTTGTGCTAGTCTATCTTTCCGATGATACGAGACACTTCAGTAACGTTAGGGGGCAGCAACTCAACATCATTTATTGTACAATAACCTGAACGAAAACTTGACATCTAGTCTTTGCGTGTTTGTAATGGTAGGACCTAGTCAGGGCCGCTGACAGCTTTGGCTGGGCCCAGGACAAAGCCATCTCAATGCGCCCCCCCAATTCATTGCATTGTTATTCATAATGTTAAGTGATGTGTATGTGTCTCAATTATGTTTGGGGTTTTTCCAGTAAAATGTCCCATACAATTAGACCCAGATTATGCCACCAATGGTGCTATATGTAGTATACTTTTAAATAATCTGCACACACAGACCAGCCTTTCTCGTACAGTAAAAGCTGTTTGTTGATTCAGGACAGCAGCTGGTTTCCATTTAGTTCCCCTTGCTTGCACACACACAGTTAATACAAATATCACTTGTGGATGAATTTGATTCCATCTACAGCTTCACAACACATTGTTTCACTGGCCCCGCTCAGCTGTTGATTTAGTTAATCATGAAAAATAAGCGATGAAGAGGCCTGTGTGTACAGTCTCGTCTTCTGCCTCCCCCTCTCCCACCCCCCTTGGCTAATGGGGAAATGTGCAATAAGCCATGCCGGTTTTCAAAGACCAAGACCATATCAGCATCAGTGATTGGATTTGGCAGTGATGGTGCTTGGGATTTTTCTGAAATGTTTGAAAACAAACTCATTTAGATGATTGATGCTGTGCGGCTCTTGAACGCGGCGGCCTCTGTCAGCCACAGCCAAACAGATGTTAGTATTCCGCCACTGTTTTGCAGAGTAAACACAAGACTTAAAAAGTGAGACAGACATGGGAACCTGCCTGGTAATAAACCTAACCCTCAATCCAACCATACTTCAGAGAATAATATGGTGACCACTGACCTGATGTGCCCTGTATCAAGGACAGCCCCTGATTTTGGTGGTTTGTCCCCCAGTAAAATGTATGAAATCCCCCTCTGCCCCCAATTATTCAAGCTTAAAGCAGTACATTTCAACTTGTAGATTGTGGAAATAGGAATGTTTTCAGTTCCTAAGGAAATGTCCCTTATTATTATGCTTAGATTGTACTTTTATCCAGAGTGACAGTTATTTAGGTACAGGGTATAGGTTGCAGTCCCTGGAGAAATGTGGGGTTTGGTGCAGAATCCAAGACCAACTCCCAGACCTGAAGTCACAGCTATATCGATCTTGCCAAAAAATCCCACAATAGACCATGCAGTCCTACTTAGCACCTACAGTAGTCTGTGTTCCATTCCTGTGGAGAAGGCGAGCCTGTGGTGAGTCGTGTGTCCTGGTTATCCTGGCTGCCTGCTCTGAGTAAGAGGAGAGGTGGTTTTGGAATTGGATGGTGTGATCGTATCCAGGGCCGCCGACAGCTTTGGACAGGCCCGGGACAAATTCATCTGCAAGGCCCTCACCACTCAATGCATACAATGTAATGGGGACCCAATTCAGGCATCACAACTCCCCACCTCCCCACAACTGACCTCTTTGGCAAACACCAAACACTCCTTGCCGTCTTCTCTGGTTGTATCGGTTGTATCCATTGTTCTGCAGGCTCGGTGGCGGCGCGGCCCTTGGTGCTGGTGGAGAGGAGCGGGCCGGTGGTCACCGTGGCGATAAACCGTCCAGAGGTGCGGAACGCGGTCAACCAGGCGACGGCGGCCAGGCTGCTGGAGGAGATGAGGAGGTTTGAAGAGGACGAGGCCCTCTGTGTTGCTGTGCTGCACGGCATCGGTGAGGAACTACTGCACTGTACTGTACTGCACTACTGTACTGTACTACTGTACTGTACTGTACTGTACTGTTGTACTGTACTACTGTACTGTACTGTGCTGTAGTACTGTACTGTACTGTGCTGTGCTGTATTACTGTACTGTACTGTACTGTACTGTGCTGTACTGTACTGTACTGTGCTGTACTGTACTGTGCTGTTGTACTGTACTACTGTACTGTACTGTGCTGTAGTACTGTACTGTACTGTGCTGTGCTGTATTACTGTACTGTGCTGTACTGTACTGTGCTGTTCTGTACTTTGCTGTGCTGTACTACTGTACTGTACTGTGCTGTACTACTGTACTGTACTGTGCTGTACTACTGTACTGTGCTGTACTAATAATAATAATAATAATAATACTTTCGTTTTATATAGCGCCTTTCAAAACACCCAAGGACGCTTCACAGAGTGTTGTGTTGGAGAGTGTGAGTGTGTGTGCGCGTCAGTGTGTGAGCATGTGTGTGAATGCGTGAAAGTGCTTGTGGAACTAGCAGCCATAAGCCTCCAGGAAGAGATGTGTCTTAAGGTGTTGCTTAAACATGGCCAGTGAAGGGGCATTTTGGATGTGGTCGGGCAGATTGTTCCAAAGAATGGGAGCAGCAACATGGAAGGCTCTGTCACTGGTGGCCTTGAGCCTGGCACGAGGGACGATCAGCTGGCCCTTGGAAGAGGACCGCAGGGATCTTGAGGGGTCATAGGGGTGAAGGAGGTCACTGAGGTAGTGGGGTGCCAGACCATGGAGGGACTTGAAGGTTAGGAGGAGGACTTTGTAGGTAATCCGTGACTTGATGGGGAGCCAGTGAAGCTGCTTGAGTATGGGGGTGATGTGCTGCCAGGGTCTAGTGCCTGTTATGATCCTGGCAGCAGAGTTCTGGACATATTGCAGTCTGTCTAGGGCCTTGTTGGGTAGACCAAGCAGGATGGCATTGCAATAGTCCAGACGGGAGGAGATGAAGGAGTGAGTGAGCGTCTCCGTAACTGTCTTAGAGAGTGAAGGCCGGAGTCTGGAGATGTTTCGGAGATGATAGAATGCCGATTTGGTGACTTTTTTGATGTGGGAGTGAAGTGAAAGTGATGAATCCAAGATGACACCCAGGTTACGTACTTCGGGGGATGGGGTGATGGTGCATCCATCGATGTCCAGGTGGAGATCTCCAACCTTCCTTTGCAGCATTGCTGGTGCCACCACCATGAGCTCAGTTTTATTGCTGTTCAGTTTGAGGAGATTGTGTGTCATCCAGGTTTTGATGTCCTGCAGGCAGTGGACGAGAGGGGTGGGGGGGGATGGGGGGGGGGGGGGGGACAGAGGAGAGGGTTTGGTGCTGATGTATATCTGTGTGTCGTCGGCGTAGCAGTGGAAACTGAGACCATGGGAGCGGATGATACGACCAAGGGGGAGCATGTAGATGGTGAAAAGAAGGGGGCCAAGCACCGAACCTTGCGGAACGCCGTGGCTGATGGTAACTGTGGTGGAGCGTGAGTCTTTGAGAGTGACATATTGTTGGCGGTTGGATAGATATGAATGAAACCAGTTAAGTGCTGTACTGTACAGCATAGGTGAGGAACTGTACTGTGCTGTACTACTGTACTGTACTGTGCTGTACTACTGTACTGTACTACTGTACTGTGCTGTACTGTACAGCATAGGTGAGGAACTGTACTGCACTGTACTATACTGTACTATACTGTACTGCACGACATTGGTGAGTAGCTACTGTGCTGGGATAAGAGATCAGAGTCTGTGAGGAGGACTAGGCCTTCTGCTGCAAGGAGGCGGGACATCAGTGAGGAACTACTGTATTGTACTGTACTGTACTATACTGTACTGCACGAATTTGGTGAGGAACTACTCTACTGTACCATACTATACTATACTATACTGTACTGCATGACATCGGTGAGTAGCTACTAGCTATTCTTCTGTACTTGGTTAGGGTCAGGGTTGGGGAATGGCAAGGCCCTCTGCGTTGTAGTGCTGCATGGCATTGGTGAGGAACTACTGCACTGTCCTGTACTGTACCTTTCAATACTGTAATGCACAACATAGGGTCTGAAGATCAGTCTTTTAGGAGGACGAGGCCCTCTTTGTTGCAGTGATGCACCACCTGTGAGGTACTACCGTATTGTGCTGTACTACACATGGGTTAGGGTTAGCAGGGCCGTCATGTCCTCTCTATTTTTTTTTCCAGTAATGTAAAATGTATCTATGATGAAAATCAATATAAGACCAACAATGATAAATTCAGTCTGTATACGACACCCCCATTTATCCTCAAGGCAGGGATTCATGAAAACAAACGTAAGAGTTTGACTGAAGCATTCTAAATGTACAGTATACGCTACAGCACACAGTATTTGACCTCTGTATTTGAAAATGTCTGGTTACGGCCCTGAGGGTTAGGGTTGGAGGATGACGAGGTCCTCTCTACTGCAGTGCTGCACGGCATCGGTGAGGAACTACTAGCTACTGCGCTGGGACAGGGTTAGGGTTGGGAGATCAAAGCCTTTGTATTTTTATTTTACCTTTATTTAACCGGGGGAAACCACATTGGGATTCATATTTCTTTTACAAGTGAGCTCTGGTCAAGGCAGAAGCACACATTACATTACAGGATGCATACAAAACAGAATTAAAATTGATTAAATAGATTAAAATGGGTGTAAAAAAGTATAGGTATGAGAAGTAATACACGAAGTTAGAAATAAAAAAAACAAGTGCAAACAGTTTTGAATGTGTGATTGAGATATGATTTGAACTCATTGACAGGCATAAAAACAAGTTTGAGTGAATCTCGTTCCATGCAGTTGAGGCACAACAAAGGTTAGGGTTGAGTCAGTACTGTACTGTACTGTACTGTACTGTACTTTACTTAACTCTACTCTGCTCTACTCTTCTCTACTCTACTCTACTCTACTCTACTCTACTCTACTCTACTCTACTCTACTCTACTACTCCTCTGGGTTAGGGATGAGAGGTATGACTCCATGACAGCACTTATGCAGGGCATCGGTGAGTAACTAAGGGTGAGGTCGGCGAGTCCATCAGTGCTGCGGTAATGCACAGCATTGTTGAGCAGCTACTCTACTGGGTTAGGGTTAGTAGGGGTAGGGTTGAGGGTTGACTATTGAGTATTGAGGCTTGAGTATACAGACCTAAAATTACTAACTGTTTTGTTTACTCACATTAAATTAATTGTATAATGTTTAGAGTAGCACAGTCACGTTTAATCACCATGGAAGCCTTGGAATTGAACAACATGATGATATGACAAGCACTAACAGTCATGCAGTTATTGCGTCTGTAAATCCATCTCTGAAACATCTCTTTCGCAGCCCCCGAGGGGCCCTGACTCCTGGTTTAGAAAACAATGCGCCTATGACTACCCAAATATACAGTAGTACCCACTACAAACAAGTAGACTACACACTGAGGCTAGTGCACTGGTGGTACCTAGTGTAGGCACTGGAAGCAAATCTTCTGCTGCAGGATAAGGAGTGGTGGTGGTGATTTAGTAGTTGTCAGCTGGTTTACTAAATGGCCTAAACAAATGTGACAGGATGTTGACTTTCACAGAGTTGTGCTTTCCACCTTTGCGAAGAAGTGGAAATGACTAGAGTAACTGTAGAACTCTCTCTGTGTGTGTGTGTGTGTGTGTGTGTGTGTGTGTGTGTGTGTGTGTGTGTGTGTGTGTGTGTGTGTGTGTGTGTGTGTGTGTGTGTGTGTGTGTGTGTGTGTGTGTGTGTGTAAATATAGAATAAGTTGTATGAATGCACTGTATTTCTTTAGCATGATAAATGGCACTAATCATCACTGCAATTAACAGAGATGTATACTGTAGAAGTACTGTTATTATGTAATTACAACACTACATTACATTACATTACATGACACTTAGCTTTTTATCCAAAGCAACTTACAGTTATTTAGATACAGAGTATGGGTTACAGTCCCTGGAGCAACGTGGGGTTAGTTGCCATGCTCAAGGGCACTTTGGCCATGGATAGAGGTGTAGGGAGAGGTAATGGTGGGATTTGATCCTGCAACCCTCTGATCTTGAGTCCACCTCCCTAACCACTAGGTCAAGGCTGCCCTGAAGCACTAGTAGTATGATACAATATGATTGTGGGTGCGTTCCAATATGTGACCTTGCGTCCTCCACTTGTGCTTGTGGCGTCGTACCAGTAAATAATACGTCGTGATGACATCACTGACAACAGCATTATATTTCAATATCTCGCTAAAGCTCAATTGTAAAGTCATTTTCTCATTTGCAAACTGGATGGTGAATGAAGACTAGTTCCCCAAAAACTGTTGTGGCTAGGCTGACAGAGGGGAAACTTAATTGTTTTCTCCACAGAGGCGGGGCATCAGCAAAACATGAGGCCACAAGCACAAGTGGAGGACGCAAGGTGGTCGCATATTGGAATGCAACCAATATATCATATACCAGTATGATGTAACATTGTTGAAGCTATGTAATATCGTACCACAATTGTTGTAATTACATCCAGAACAGTACCTCTGCTTCTATTTTATATGTCTCAGCCAATAAGTCACACTGTGTGAAATAGAAGGAGTGGGATATGAGTCGAATATGAGTTAAATAGAATGAGTTGCAGTAAAAAGAATTGCAGTAAATGGTCAGGCTTCACTCAACAGGGTCTATCAGTAGGCATGGCCTTGCCGTGGGGATATACTAAATTATTGAAGCCTGCCCTAGTCTAGTATGCAGACAGGAGAGGAGAGGAATATTAAAGCATTGGAGCGAGAAGTGAGGAGAGAGCAGTGAGGTAGCAGTGCTATTTTCTGCTCAGCAGCTCTGCTCAGTTTACTAGAAGGCCTGAAGTTGGACTGAAGTTCATTAGGTTGTATGAAGTGCATTAGGTTGTATGGGACAGCCATGGCCTAACAGTTAGGGCAGTGATCAGAGGGTTGCAGGTTGGAATCCCACTCTTACCTTTCCTTACACCTCCATCCATGGCTGAAGTGCCCTTGAGCAAGGCACTTAACCCCACATTACTCTAGGGCAGTGATTTTCAACCTATGGGCCGGGGCCCACTGGTGGGCCCTGAAGGTATTCCAAGTGGGCCTTGAAATCATTTTCTACAAATTATAATGATATTGTGGTGTGTGTTGCTATTGATTTATTTGAGTTTTATTCTTTATTGGGTCAGAATTTGGCCCTGAACATTTGTGTTAATTTCGAGTGGACCCCACGTTGGAAAAGGTTGGGAACCCCTGCTCTGGGGACTGTAACCAATGCACTGTAATCGTACCTGTAAATCCCCTAAGTCGCTTTGGATAAATGACTCAGCTAAATGTAATGTAACGTAGTCTCTCTTCATTAATACAGACTATATATCAGACTGTTGTTTTGATGTTTATGGCTTCAATGGCGCTTGACACATTCCGTAGTTGACCCAGCTATGACTGTCAGGATCAGTGCTATGTCAGCAAAATCTAGCCGGTTTATGAAATTATCCTTTTAAAAGTGTACTTTTTAGGAACTTAGGACAAGTTTAAATAATCCTACTCAGCAGCTGCCAAGGTGGAATGGCCATCTCGAAGACGGAAGGGCTTTAAAGCAAAGCATATTTCAGGCTGTTGTTTTGATGTTTATCGATTTAGAGTCCCGTTAGGAGGGACCCTTTAGCCAAATCATTCAACACTTTTACGGCCGTGCTGGCCACAACAGATGTGGCTGAGTTGCTCCTGCTCTCTCATTGGGTGAAGCTGATCCCTAAAGCAGAGAGGTAGACGCTCATAATTATTCCTTGAACTCAATACGCCTTCTTTCTTTTTTTTCTTCCGTTTTTTTTCTTGCTTTTTTTTGTTTTGATTGTGTGGGCTTGAAGAATATAATTATGTGGGTGTCTCACCCATAACACACAATGGGCTGTCCAATTATTTTCATTTCTCTAATTATGTGTGGGAAGCAAAACCACGCCGGGCCCATCAACAGCGAGAGGAGATCAAACGCTTTTTTGAAGCATTCCGCTAGCTAGCTGCAGGCCCTGTGCGCTCCTGTGCCTGTGTGCGTGCGTGCGTGCGTGCGTGCGTGCGTGTGTTTGTGTGTGTGAGTGCGTGCGCGCGTGTGAGTGCGCGCATGTGTGTGTGTGTGCGCGTGCGTGCGTGTGTGTGTATGCCATATGCAAATGTTTTATTCCTGTGGGAGTGTGAGTCAGTGTTTGTGTTTTTGTGTGCGTTCCTATTTGTATACATGTCTAAGTGTAAGCATGCATAGTGTGCTACTGTGTGTAGCTTTATGTACGTACAGTATGTGTGTATGTGTGTATGTCCCTCTGTGTGTTATAGTGTGTGTGTGTGCGCGTGTGCACGCATGTGTGTGTGTGCGTGTGGGTGTGTGTGTGTGTGTGTGTGTGTGTGTGTGTGTGTGTGTGTGTGTGTGTGTGTGTGTGTGTAGAGTGTGGGCGAGGGTTTTTATTCCCCTCTCCTGTCCCCTAATTAGCTGTGTTTTAATAGCATCCGGGAGATCAGTTAGCGGTTGGCTAAGCTGCTCAAGTGGCGCCCCTCGCTCCACAACCCTCCTCTTCCTCTCCTCTACCGAACCCTCTTCTTCCTCTCTTCCTACTCCTCCTCCTCTTTCTCCTCCTCTGCTCATGTACCCCTCTTCCTCCCCCTCCACCTCTCTTCTCCTCCTCATCATATTTCTCCACCTCTATTCTTCTTCCTCTTCCACCTCTCCTCTTCCTCCCCGTCCAGCTCTCTTCCTCCTCCTTCTCTTCCTCCTCCTCCTCCACCTCCTCTCCTCTTTCTCCCCCTCCACCTCTCTTCCTTCACCTCCTCCTCCTCCTCCTCTTCTTCTTCTTCCTCCCCCTCCACCTCTCTCCCTCCTCCTCCTCCTCCACCTCCTACTCTTCTTCCTCTTCCTCCTCCTCTTCCTCCCTCTCCACCTGTCGTCCTCCACCTCCATTGCTCCTATTCCTCCCTCTCCACCGTTCTTCTTCCTCCTCCTCCTCTTCTTCCTCTTCTTTTTCCTCTTAACACTGCTCTGGAGCGGAACTTCACACATCTGCCATTTCTCCCCATGTGCCCTGTCAGCACTTCGGAATACAGGCCCTTTAATGCACAGGGGAGTCATCACACACACACACACATGCACGCACACGCACACGCACACGCACACGCACACACACACGCACACAGATATATGCATATGGACACACACACACACACACACACACACACACACACACACACACACACACACACACACACACACACACACACACACACACACACACACACACACACACACACACACACACACACACACACAGTGTCAAAACTGGAGGCTCATTTCCATTCATGGAAACGAGTTATCCAGCCAGGTTTGTTTCAGACCTTTGCAGAAAAGCTCCCGCTCCCCCCCTCTCCCACACACACACACACACTCCCTAGGGAGCAGAGGACATTTGCACAGTATATAATACCCATGGGCTCCAGCCAGAATAAGACTCTCTCAACTCCATTAGCTATGTTGCGATGAACAGAGCTGAACTGAACTGAACTGAACTGAACTGAACTGTGCTGCTGAGAGAGCCGTGTGTGGCGACAGCAATTATCGCATGTTAAACGGGTTAAGTCTGAATGGAGAAAAATTACTCAACCGCCGCGCACCCCAACCCCAGCCCAGCCCAGTCCAGCCCAGCCCAACTCTTCACACTTACACATGCACACATACAATATAGACTCACACATGTGCACACACACACACACACAGACACACACACAGGATTGGGGATTGTACGTTGTCTCATTATGTGTTGTTAACACGGAGTTCAGTTCACGTCCCCTTTGCAAATTTGTCTTGGATGTCCATATGTAGTGGTTGTCAGGCTGTCATGCGAGGAGCGCTGGCTGGCTGGCTGGTGGATTTGCTGGCTGGCTTATTGGCTGGCTGGCGACCATTGGGGCCTCAATCATAGGCCGATCACTCTCTTTCTCCCTCCCTCTCTCTCTCTTTCTCTCTCTCTCTCGTTCTCTCGTTCCCTCTCTCCCCTCATTACTTGCTCCTTCAATCTTGGTCTCGTAGCCACAGCGTCCAACCTACTGTAGTATCATATCGATACGGGCTGCTACGTCTAGATGAGCTACAAGTAGGTTGTTAACATAGCCCTAGCCCGTGTGTGTGTGTGTGTGTGTGTGTGTGTGTGTGTGTGTGTGTGTGTGTGTGTGTGTGTGTGTGTGTGTGTGTGTGTGTGCGCGCGCGCACGCACACACATATGTGTGCCTTAACCCTAGCCATAGTGTGTGTGTGTGTGTGTGTGTGTGTGTGTGTGTGTGTGTGTGTGTGTGTGTGTGTGTGTGTGTGTGTGTGTGTGTGTGTGTGTGTGTGTGTGTGTGTGCCCTAGCTCTAGCCCTAGCCCTAACCTCTAGGGGTGCTATTGCAGTGTGCTGTAACAGCTTGGTAGCTCAGCTCGACAGCTAGCTCAGCTCGACACTATAGCACAGTGATGTGGTGCGGTGTATTGCAGTTCAGTTCAGTTGAGTCTCGCTCTCAGCCGCGGCCGCAGCCATGAGGAAGCCATTTTAGCTCAAATTAGTCAAAACACAATCATTTTCGTTTCAGTTCCACTTTGGGGAAAAGTGTTTCAGTGCCTCTTGAGAAATTATGAATAATTACCCCCTTCTTTAGAAATATGCGGCCGACAGGAAACGAATGGACACACACTTTTGTTGGCCTTTTTTGAAATTAAGTAGGGGGAAAAAAGAAGAAATTGGGGGAAAGTGGCTGTGGAATATTGCAGTCATGTCTCCGCTGTAACCGGGGCTGGACTAACGCACAGGCTAGATTTGGCTGCAGCCTAGGGGCCCTCACCAGCCAGGGGGCCCCCTGAGTGGTCAAAAGTGAAAAATTGCAGCGTTGTGACAAGATGCAATATTTAAAAAAATCATCAGACATGTTGAGCACAGTTGGTAGATGTGTTATCCTTAATTCCTAGCTCGTAATTATGATACTGTCTGTGTTAATTTGTCAGAAAATTTGCTTTCATGGGGGCCCACATCAACCTGTAGCCTCGGGGCCCTAGGCCATCTTAATCCGGCCCTGGCTGTAACCGCTGCTGTAACCGTGGATGGGAACAGAGTGTTTACCTGACATGATGATGTTGAGAGCTCAACTTGAGGCTCACATTAAAATGACTCCTTTGTTCATTTGTGGTTACTCACATTTGATGAAAAAAAAAACATGATTCAAAGTAATTCCTGACAGTTTCCCCTGTACAGATTTAAGAAGAACATTTAACATCATTGGTGGGCTCCCAGAGACACTGCAGTGTTAATTTAACACTCATAGTGTTGAATTAACACTATGCAGATTGTGATGTTGCAAGTGGTTGTAAATGAGATGTTTTATTCTTACCGCAAAGTGAGGGGTGCTCTGCAAGCACTAACATTTCAAATTCGCCTCCCAGGGAGATCATTGGGAGATCATACTGCCTCTGCCTCTTTGTGCGTGTGTGTGCATATGGGTGTAAATATTTGCATGTTTATGTACCCATGTGGGTTCACACATGGTTGTGCCGTATCCAGGCATTGCCATAGGTGTGCAATATGCAGGCACATCTATTAGCACAAATGCATGAGTATGGATGTGTATGTGATGACATGTGTATGTTGTTCTGTAGACTTGTGTGTGTGTGTGTGTAGTGTGTGTGTGTTAATCTGTGCAGTACGTCATGTAAAACCATTAAAAAACACATTAGATAGATGTGTGGATGTAGCATAAGGCTCGGAATGTGATCATTTTTTCAGTCGCGTGCACATGGGTGGTTGACGTGACGCCTTGTTTTTTCGTAACATTGGTTAAAAACCTACAAAACTGTTATTTTTCCTTTAAAAAACAAATGTCAATGAAAGAAGATGTGGTACATTATGTGTCATATTAGTCTTAGATGAGAAGAAACATTTTTGTTAAGATTTATGTAAAGGTTTATATGTCAAATATCTTGCGGTGTGACTGTAACATTAATGAAACCTGGAATATAATATATATAGAAATTAACCAACAACATTTTGAATAATGTATGAGGCATTTGGCATGATTGCATAAATATTAACTTTATATTAAGATATGTGAATGTGAAAAAAACTCAAGACAGTAATATTAACTACAAGTTCAATTTCGTAACACAAATTGCGTCCTGTCGGGTGACATGTATGTCAATGTTTGTGAATGGGCAGCTGCAAGGCCAACTACAAGGGTCTTAAAGACTGGCTCCTAACCAGTCAGTACCTCAGTTATTGGAGAGTGCTGTGGAAGCTTAAGGTGACTATTAACCTCTTAATATGTCTTCATATTGCAATGTTTCTGTCAAGCAATGCTTAGGTTCATTGAATGGTGTCCTGTGGTGTGACTGCTCTTATAGAAGGAAAAAAAGTTTTTTTATAAATGAAAACACATATTAAGATTAAACACAATATCATTATCAAGTTAGCTTGAGCTCAGATGTCAGTCATGTATACAAAAGGATTAAAATGGCCATAATGCAGTGAATTTCCTGTGGTGTGACTTCATTTCCCTGCGGTGTGACATGCCTATGCAATGTGTTGATGCAGGACACATTTTCCCAAAAATGGCAAAAATAAGGTGAAATTCCACGGACCACTAAGTGCTTTATTTTTTTCCCAATTTTTTCCATCATTTTTTTCAGGAATTGGAAAAACTTTTTTTTTTTTTTGCGTTATGCCCTTAAACGTCAACCACCCACATACAGAGGCTCTATACACCACAATGCTGATTGGTCCATCGGTCGCTTGGAAACCAGTTTGGTCTTTGGAGGGATTGCACGCAACTTTGGTCTGTTGACCTTTTTACTCTTCAGATGCTCTATAAACCTACTGGTTGGAAGGCTCATGTTAGAGAGCCGTGTCTGGCCGCTATGACTGAGAGAGTGTTATGAACAGTCAATTGCATTTGTGTATCATACCTTTGCATGTTAACTTGTCCTCCACAACTCCCTGTGACAGCCTGACAGGTTAAGTTTAGGCATGGTTTTTGACATGCACGAATTCACCACAATTTCACCATTCCCTTACTTGTTTTGGTGTTCTTGTCAAAAGTAAAGTATAAGAAATGTTGCTTTACTGCCAGGTTAGGGTTAGGCATGGTTTTGGTTAGGGCACAGCAGAGCATTTTTGAACAGAAATTCGCCCACATGGCAGGAAAACGGTGCAAACCTCGTCACGTGGCAAAAGTGCTTTCCCGAGGCGCTGAGGAGCACGACTTAACTTGCGAAGGCGTCACACACCTCAACCCGGAATGCACTTGCGATAAATAAATACTACTTTGCATGATGTCAGTCTGTCTGCGGAATGGCATGATTTCTCCATTCTCTGCGGGGTGGTATGGACTCAGTGATGGGTACAGAGGGCACTGCCATGCAGCCTCGCCTGTCACTGTGGTGAGGCCTAGCATGACCACCACATGAGTAGGCTGAAAGGCTGGATGGCATGCTGGTGTGCTCAGCTGAGATGAGATGGGTTAGTCCGGGAAGGGCCGGGCTGGGCTGGGTTCAATTGCACTGGGCTGGGCTGTTCTGTTCTGTTCTGTTCTCTTCTCTTCTCTTCTCTTCTCTTCTCTTCTCTTCTCTTCTCTTCTCTTCTCTTCTCTTCTCTTCTCTTCTCTTCTCTTTTCTTTTCTTTTCTTTTCTTTTCTTTTCTTTTCTTCTCTTCTCTTCTCTTCTCTTCTCTTCTCTTCTCTTCTCTTCTCTTCTCTTCTCTTCTCTTCTCTTCTCTTCTCTCCTCTTCTCTTTTCTCCTCTTCCCTTCTCCTCTTCTTTTCTCTGTCTGCCGTTAATGAAAACCATTGTTCAGCAGTTCAGCTTGGCTATTGGTTACTCGACTCCGCAAGGATGATAACCATTTGCAGTGCCTGTCTCCTCTGTCCATTGTCCAATTTGCTGTTCTCTCCCTCTTTCTTCATGCCTCTCCTTTCCTTTCTTTTCTTTTTTTCTCCCCCCTCCTCTCTCTTTTCCTCTTTCCTTCCCCACCTCCCTCCCTTGCTGCAGTAGTTTTTTCATCCTCTACCCCCCACCCCCTCCCTATTTCGGGTTTCCAGCTGCCATACTTAGTAATTTTGTGGTCTCTTCTCTTCTCTTCTCTTCTCTTCTCTTCTCTTCTCTTCTCTTCTCTTCTCTTCTCTTGTCTTGTCTTGTCTTGTCTTGTCTTGTCTTGTCTTGTCTTGTCTTGTCTTCTCTTGTCTTCTCTTGTCTTCTCTTCTCTTCTCTTCTCTTCTCTTCTCTTCTCTTCTCTTCTCTTCTCTTCTCTTCTCTTCCAGGAGGGAATTTCTGTGCTGGTTATGATCTGAAGGAGCTGGCCCGTCACTCTGCTTCCCTCCAATTGGACCAAGATGTCACCAGAGGTCCCGGTCCCATGGTACGAACCTGGTGTCTGTGTGTGTGCGTGTGCGTGCGCGTGTGCGTGTGTGCGTGTGTGTGTGTGTGTGTGTGCGTGTGCGTGTGCGTGTGCGTGTGCGTGTGTGTGTGTGTGCGTGTGCGTGCGCGTGTGCGTGTGTGCGTGTGTGTGTTAAGTGTTTGTGCATGTGTGTGTGTGTGCGTGTGCGTGTGTGCGTACGTGTGTGTCTGTGTAAGTGCAGCTACCTGATGAAGTGCTGTGGTGTTGTGCTTCGGTGCAACTTACATTGGTGACGTAAAGAGATTGTGTAACATGCAAATACAAGTTGGGGATCAGGAATCAAAGAACCAGAATCAAAACCAGGGATATATATATAGCTCATTAAAAGAAGCATTAATATTTGTGGTGCATAGTATATAAAAGGCAATATAAACTTACGTTGTTGTTTCAGCTAGCTGTCTATTCCATGTATTCATACAGTTCTATGGTTAGGCTAAATGGGCCAGTACCCTTTGCAGTAACGTCTAAAAGCTTTCACAACACAGCCTTCACTAATCCACTTGCCAACAATATCACCACAATATATGAGTTGTTAGATTGCCTACTAGTAGTCTTTTATTAGCAACAGCCGTGCACTCGCTCTCATTTTAAGGGTTTTATATTTCTTATCAGTAGTTAAATCGCAACAATTACTGTATGTACTCCCTCTACTTACTGATGCTATAAGTGGTGCTTTTGCATTGTGTGGTAAGAAATGATAGCCAAAATCTGGTGATCAAATCTCTTTGTCAGCATAAATCCAGATCTATTTTGGAGATCCTGAAATACAAACAGGTGCCCGAAGACTGATTCAACATTGGGGTCATGTATTCGACTATCGGCTTCCCCGACAAATATTAATTTCCGCCCCGAGACATTTGAGAACTTTTGTAGTACTGTGTCAACATCACAGATTTGGGAACCAGCCTGCGGGTCTTGCATATTACAAGTTTATATACTTTTAATGATCCCCTGAGGGAGATTCTGTCTCTGCATTTGTTCCAGTTTTCAAGTTGGGGAAATACACGGCATCCAGTTACTTAAACAAACACACAGTCACACTGTCATAGTGGTGTAATAGGCCTATTATGGTATTAAAGTTTTTCGGTGACTATTACAGTGTTCCACTGCACCTCACCAGGGCTCTAAATTAACACCCGCAATCCGGCCAAATGCTGGTGAAAATTCAGTTTGGCTGGTAGAAAAGAAAACGTAATAGCCACTTTGACTGATAGGGAGTGTATGTATATGGTTAGTGAAGTTGGACAAATACTAGCCAAAAAGTCAATGTATAGCCCTGGAGCTCACCCAGGCCTTCTCCTCTCCTCTCCTCTCCCCTGCCTCTGCCAGAGCCCATAATGTAATAATTAATAAGTAATATCTGCTAGTAATATGTAGTAACCCTTAACAGATGGAGCTCACCCAGGCCTACTCCCCTTCCCTGCCAGGGCCCGTAATATAATAGACAACTAATATCTAGTAGTAATATATAGTAATCCTTAAAAGATGGAGCTCACCTCACCAGGGGCTTTCTCCTCTCCTCTCCCCTGCCTGTGCCAGGGCCCGTCCAGGCTGGTGCTGTCCAAGCCCCTGATCGCGGCGGTGAGTGGGTATGCGGTGGCCGGGGGGCTGGAGCTCGCCCTGCTGGCGGACATGAGGGTGGTGGAGGAGAGTGCTGTCATGGGGGTCTTCTGCAGGAGGTTTGGTGAGTGCTGCTGACCAATGATGCACATAGAATTTGCTGATGATCATTGTGTACAGTATGTGAAAATACACATACAGACACACACGAGTGCATGCGTACACACACACACAAACACACACATCTCCCGGATGCTATTAAAGCACAGCTAATTAGGGGACAGGAGAGGGGAATAAAAACCCTCGCCCACACTCTACACATACACACAAACACACACACACACACACACACACACACACACACACACTCACACTCACACTCACACTCACACTCACACTCACACTCACACTCACACTCCCGCACACACGCACACACACACACACACACACACACGCACACACACATATACAATACCAGACTATACTATATGCTGTCTATCACTATCAACATCCAAAGAGTTTAGCTGGTTTGGCTGGTAGTAGACAGAGCTGTTCTTTTAAATCCCATGAGGGCAGTGCTGACCAGTGATGGCAGACTTTACCATCTACTGTTTGGTGAGTGCTGACCAGTGACACTAGATTCTACTATCTCCTATCTGACTCATAATCTTCATTTGCACATCTGCACGCTTTTTTTGTCGGGGAGCACCATCATGGGGGTGTTCTGCAGGAGGTTCGGTGAGGGATGACCAACGATACCAGACTCTATGATCTACTACCTACTAGTTTATCAATGTTCAATGAGCTTAGCTGTAAGCAACTGCACTGCTTCTGAAACGTGTAGGTCAGCTTGCAATTACCCTGTGTGTGTGCGTGTATATATGTGCGTGCGTGTGTACATTTGTGGTTTTCCTTGCATGTCAACATTGTAATATGAAAGGCATGAGTGCATGTGATGGCAGCACCTTACCATACGTCCAGCTAATGTTTTGCCGTATCCACCAACACCACACCACACCGGCTGGCCTTACTAGACTAGACTGCAAAAACAGCAACTCTGCATCCTCCACCACCTCTCTCTGGGGGACCTAGAGCATTTCCTTTCACTAGTGCCATGACCCAAATACAGACACACACACACACACACACACGCACACACACACACACACACACACACACACACACACACACATACACACACACACACACACAAGCCTGTCCAGTACTCCCCAATCGACCTCCCTTGGACTCCATCTTTCCCTCTTTCCTTTCCTGTCATTTTCTTCCTATTCATCTCTCTCTCTCTCTCTCTCTCTCTCTCTCTCTCTCTCTCTCTCTCTCTCTCTCTCTCTCTCTCTCTCTCTCTCTCCCTCTCCCCCACTTCTCACATGTTTATTGGTCTAGCTTAAGCCATTGGCCAGTATCCTGATAACCACAAAGAGGAAATGGAAACAGTTTTTCGCACGCATTTCTTTTTCCTCCTGCCCACACTACTACACCCCCCCCTCCCGCCTCCCCCTTTCCTTCATCACTCCATCCCATTCCCTCCCCCACTTCTCTAGTGCATCCCTCCTTCCTCCGACTAAAAATATGACCGCAGTGTTTATAAATACGCTCTCCCAGTGCTGTAATTTACTGCCTGGGGGGTGCTGTAGAGATCCTTGAGTTTCCCTGCTGCTGCTGCCGCTGCTCTGGGCTCTCTTGCGGCTGTAGAGACATCCCTGCTAGAGGTCCCTTTCCATATCTAGCCTCCCGTCCTCGCCTTGTGCTTGTGGCCTCGCGATGCAAGGCAAGATGACATTGACAATAGAAGTGTTATTCAACATCACACAAAAAAACACAATATAGAGGTCATTTTCTTATTTGCAATCAGGATGTTAAATGGGTAAAAGTACCCCAAAAAGTTGTTGTGACGGGGCTGACGGGGGAAACATAATGTTTTCTCCAAGGAATCGGGGTGTCAGTGTAGCACAAGGGCACAAGCAAAAGGAGAGGAAGGGAGGTTAGATATTGCAAGGGACCCCCTGAGTTTCCCTTGGCTCTTTACTCTCTTGCTGCTGTAGTGGCTGCCATTGCCAGTGCCACTGCGGCTGCCGTCTTATCGTTAGCGTGTCTGTAATTAAGCAACTAGGCTCCACTGGCACTGCCTGCCTGCCTGCCTGCCTGCCTGCCTGCCTGGTGGTGTCTGACGACCAGACCAGCCCAGCCGACCAGACGAGGAGAGAGCAGACTGGGGGGATGGAGACGTGACGCCTATGACCCAGCTGTGCTATCTACTCTACTCTACTTTACTCAGTGGCGGAACAATTGCACACAGGGCCCTAGGGCGAAACACCAATAGGGCCCTCTATACAGCCTGTAAAGGTCACAATAGGGAGCCCACCACCAATACAGGAGAGTCCTGGGCCCAGGGACAAATGCCCCACCGGACCGTCCTCTACTCTACTTGGCTTCTTCTCCACCTCAGACTGTCTGGCACAGCCTCTTCCCGCAAAATGAAGAGTAGTAGTAGCGGAAGAAAAAAGATGAAGACGAGAGACGAGAGTTTGTCTTCTTTGGTGCCGTCACCGCCACACACCACAGCCGTGCCACCACGTCACCCCACCACCACCACCATCACCATCACCACCACCACCACCAGCAGACTGCCAGTTTCGCAAGGGCCTGGGAATGGGAAAAGGGGACGAATGGGAACCGGTTGCGTCAGGGCTGGAGCTATAGGGGGGGGGGGGCAAGCAGGGCATTTGCCCCTGGGCCCAGGGCCCTCCTGTATTGTTGGTGGGGGCCCTATTGTGATCATTGTAAGTTATTTGAGGGACCCTATCAGTGTTTTGCCCTGGGGCCCTGTGTGCAATTGTTCTGCCACAGGGTTGCATGTTCCTGTCCTGGGTGGCATGGGATGTAGCACTCGTTAAATCAAGTCGGTGGTGGCGGATAGATAATCCATTGGGCTGATTTATAATGAGAGTTCTACAAATGAACGGGGGGACAGGACGTTTTTTCTTTAAATAGTAGCTTCCCTGCGTCTTGACCTCAGTTGTGCCCACTCATCATACAGTATACTATGCGTCACGCCGGTTTGTGTGAGGCCCTCGAAACAAGCTAGCAGGCCTTCTCATCCCCTCCATACCTACTGGAAGATAAATAAACACAACGGCTGTTAACTCTCTTAATGTCGGAAGAGTTTATGTCGGAGCTTTCTACAACCTTGCAATTTGAACGTGCGTTCATAATGAGTCATACAGTATCTGAAGGCCACAGCAGAGTTAAACAAAAGAGCGGACATGACGAGAGAGGGTTGACGAACAATGCCACAGATGGGGGACGAATGGGGCACGGCAGGTGACAGAAGTGTTCCACAGCATACAATACGTACGGTAGTGACGGCAGTGTCGGCTGCTCTTGATCCAATGCCACTGGTGGGGGACGAATGGGCCAGGTTGACAAATGTGTTCCACAGTGTACAGGGCTCTGATTTAACACCAGCCAACCAGGCAAATAATAGTGAAATTCCAATTGGGCTTATAGAAAAGACCAACTTACTGCTGGCCACTTTGACCCATTAGTGAATGTGTGTTTGGGTAGTAAGATTAGCATCTGCTGGCCATTTTGGATGCTGATGAAAAAAGTTAATTTAGAGCCCTGTCAGCGTGTGTAGTGTAGGGACACCAGTAGCATGTAGTGTAGTGATGGCAGTGGCAGCCATTCTGAAGCCAGTGTGTGAACCTCTGTGACATCACTTCCTATACGTGGCAGTCTCACAAGAGGTCCGCAATGGATGAACAAACAGAGGAAAACTTGGCTAAACAAGCCTAACGTAAACATGTCCATTGGCCATTTGGCATGACTTGTTAAAGCTAGAGGCTCCTCCTTTGACAGACGGCTTTGGCTTTACACATATTTTTTTCTGAGTGCTCAGAAAAGCCAAAAGCATTTTGGGGGGCGTGCCTGCCCACATCTTTACTGAATCATTTATGCGTATGTAGTACCCATTTAACATTAGCCTGGTTAATACTGTATGTAGTCAACTGCCACAAATCAGCTGCTGGAAATGAGCACTCAAAAAACATTGGCTGCAGTCAATGTTCAGACAATGCATGGCCCTGAAACTGTTTGAAAACTGGAGGTTGACAAGAACTTATGTGCTGCTCTTCCCTGCCAGTCAACCCTTCACGTGTCTCCTCACTACCCATGCATGCCCTCTCCCTCTACAAGCAAGCCATTTCTTACAGTGCTATAGCAGTTAGACCACGGTGCTAAGCACAAGCTCCAACCCCATTCATCAAAAATAATGGTGCTCGCGCTCTCTCTCTCTCTCTCTCTCTCTCTCTCTCTCTCTCTCTCTCTCTCTCTCTCTCTCTATCTCTCTCTCTCTCTCGCCCCCTCTCTCGCCCTCTCTCCCTTTGCTCTCTTGTGGTTGGCAAGCGTTTATTTTCAGATCCCCCTGGTAGGTTTTCCTTAATCCTGTTTTGACAGATAAATTCAGCGTGTGCTTTGCAGTGAGACACAGATGGGAACTGCCCGAGGGAATCCCTTGCGGTTCTACTAAGGGTATAACGAAACAAGGGTGAAA
>NC_085865.1:42346627-42364127 GCF_034702125.1 Engraulis encrasicolus
TCCTTCTCAAAAATCAAGGTTGCAGCATTTTCTGGTGTTTATTGTCAACATTTTTGTTATCCTCTACACAAACATGAATATGTTAATCTGAAGAATAATTTGAAGAAAGGAAGAAATGTTTGCATTTGCAACTTATTTTGACCTTTAAACTTTGCATTGGCAACTTATTTTATGGTGATTGGGTGCTGTGGTGCACCATGCTAAGGCAACGATCCATATCATGGGCCTGCATGCCCATGGCGACATAGGACCCGATATCACTAAACTCTGGTAACACTTTATTTCAGTGTTACATTATCTATCTATTTCAGTGTTACATCTATTAGCACTAATATATACAATGTTAATGCCTGTATAAGTAACTTGTAAAACATGTACTAAGCAAAAGCACACATTTGTCAGGTCCTTACTAAGGTTATATTGGTAATAAATCCCTAATTGTGCATGAAGAAGACATTGGCGAATACATGCCTAACAAATGTTTGATTTTGCTTAGTACATGCATTACAAGTTACTTATACAGTATATAGGCATTATACCATTGTATGTATTAGTGCTAATAGATGTGACACTAAAATAAAGTGCTACCCATCTTCCCTCTCCAAAATGACCAAAATGGTGCTGATGCCCGTTCGTGTACCAGTTATGTTTGGAAGCAATGTGCTTACCTGTGAAACCTCTCGCATTCACACGCCACGGGGTTGTGTACTCTACCGCAGGTGATCACATGTTACCTGGATGATCTTGCTGACTAGGGCTGGGCTATATGGGAAAAAAATCACCATATGGATTACCATCGACCCTTTTCTATCACGATAACGATCTATATTGTCATATCGCCCAGCCCTACTGCTGACCATGTTGTCACAGTTTGCAGAATAAAAATAACTAACATTTTTTGTTTCAAACTAACTTTCTGGGTTCTTAAACGCTCAGAATTCCAGCGTGGAGATGTCAGGCGGTTTGATAAGGTGCGGCAACGACCACCAGCACGGCTCCCTGTCAGCCTATAAGTGACACTACAAAATGGTCCTGTCTTTGATGTGCTCAACTATCTGTGTGATGAATGGCTTCTGAAGGCAATGCAGGTAGAATAGCACTTTTCACATACGACATGTAATGCGACATGTAATGCGTATGGAATGGTGTGTCATACCACATCTCCAAAAGTGCATGTATTAACTGGTTTCCGGCGACCTTTGACTGGAGAGAATTATTTCAATCACAACCCTGTCTATGCGCATAGTAGGGTTTGGTCCAGTTGGTGTGTTTCTCTGGGCTTTCTCAATCCAAACAACACTTGAATGTGCTGAATGTTCCACCTAGTTTGTTTGTGACACATCGCTACTTGCGAGTGAAGTGCCGTGACCCCAAACATACTGGGCTGGACTGCATATGAAGTGCTGGTCCAAACAGTCGCACAAACCCCTTATACACCGCTACCACTTTCCCAGAGGACATGGGCCTCCATCAAATTGTCAAGTGCCGCCATATTCAAACAGCCACCATATTTAAACGGCCACAGGAATGCATCCCCATTCATAACATTATCCCCTCTTCTCGTAACCATAACCTGTGAGGAATGAAACCTGGACTCAGCGCCTCCATATCACTCTCTCTCTCTCTTTCTCTCTTTCTCTCTCTCTCTCTCTCTCTCTCTCTCTCTCTCTCTCTCTCTCTCTCTCTCTCTCTCTCTCCCTCTATTCCATTGTTTCACACTGCCTCTCTCCAATTCCTCCTTCATCTCTCTCCTCATTTCTTTGTATCCATCTCTTTCTACATTTCTATCCCTTTGTTTCCCTCTGCTTCTCCATCAATCTCTCTCTGTCTTTCTCTGGCCCTCTTTCTACCTCTTTGCTTCACTCTGTTTTTCTCCATCTCCCCCTTCAACCCTTCTCCCCATGTCTCCACCTTCTCTCACCTTTCTCTCTCTCTCGCTCTCTCTCTCTCTCTCTCTCTCTCTCTCTCTCTCTCTCTCTCTCTCTCTCTCTCTCTCTCTCTCTCTCTCTCTCTCTCTCTCTCTCTCTCTCTCTCTCTCTGCTCCCCCTGTACTGACACATGCTCCCCTCTCCCCCTCCCAGGAAGAACAAAGGCCCTGGCCAGCCGGCCTGCCACCGCATCAGCATGCCACCACATCAGGCATCAGGGCAAACAGGACACTTCCCAGACAGGATGCTTGGCTATCTGAAAGTAGTGGTGTGTGTGTGTGTGTGTGTGTGTGTGTGTGTGTGTGTGTGTGTGTGTGTGTGTGTGTGTGTGTGTGTGTGTGTGTGTGTGTGTGTGTGTGTGTGTGTGTGTGTGTGTGTGTGTGTGTGTGTGTGTGTGTGTGTGTGTGTGTGCGTGTGTGTTGGAGGATGAGTGTGGTGTATGGTGGTGATGACGGGGTGGAGGCTATCAGGAGTGAGTGAGTACATAGGGAAGTGTGTGTGTGTGTGTGTGTGTGTGTGTGTGTGTGTGTGTGTGTGTGTGTGTGTGTGTGTGTGTGTGTGTGCGTGCGTGTGTGTGTGTTGTGTGGGGCAGGGGGGTGTTCTAGACGAGTTCCGGATAAGAGGAGTCCTTCCGGCACCTGATAACAGCAATGGCAGAGGCTCAGGAGCGGGCTGATGGAGAGAGAGGAAGAGGAAGAGACGGATAGCAGGAGGTGGAGAGGAAGAGAGAGACGGATAGCAGTAGAGGTGGAGAGGAAGAGAGGAAGAGAGAGATGGATAGCAGGAGAGGTGGAGAGGAAGAGAAGCTGCAGGAGAGAGGGGGATATGGAGAGGGAGGGAGGGAGGGAGGGAAGGGGAGGAGGAGAAAGGGAAGGGGTGGGGGAAAGCAGAAGAGAGCAGGGCAGGGGGAAAGAATGATTGCAGGGGCAGGAGGATGGGGAGAGAGGGAGATGGAGAAAGGAGGAGATAGTAGAGTAGACGGGGAGATGGAGGGGGGGCAGACAAGGAGAGATGCAGGGGTGGGTGGGGGGCAGGCAGACGGGGGGGAGTCCTGGGGAAGGTCTGGTGTCTGGCTTTAGAGTAGGGTGATAACACTACGGAGAGGAGGGGAGACGCGAACAGGAGAGAAGGCCCAGAGCTGAGCTCCTGGTGTGTGTGTGTGTGTGTGTGTGTGTGTGTGTGTGTGTGTGTGTGTGTGTGTGTGTGTGTGTGTGTGTGTGTGTGTGTGTGTGTGTGTGTGTGTGTGTGTGTGTGTGTGTGTGTGTGTGTGTGGCTCATGGCTGTTATCTAATCAGTCGTGTCCGCTGCAGGGCCTGTGCAAGGCCAGCAGCCATATTGAAACATCTCAAGTCTGTCATCTCTTTTGTCTCTCAAGCTGTTGGTACATCAAAAGCGACATACGCTACCCGAGTAGCTGAGGCCGAACAGAAGTTTCGCCTTTAATTCACTTAATTTGTTATGGACGTCACATTGACATGTTTGATGTAGCTAATCGCATAACGGCTATGGCTAGTCAGCCTGGGACATTCAGAGATATGAACATTCCAATTGGTTTTCGCCGCACCACGTCATAGGTCCTTACTGTAATATTAGCTTGACTTTCATCGCTGAAATTCACTCTGGTCGTTCAGGTCACTTCGCTCCTGT
Source organism: Engraulis encrasicolus (assembly GCF_034702125.1). Classification (NCBI taxonomy): domain Eukaryota; kingdom Metazoa; phylum Chordata; class Actinopteri; order Clupeiformes; family Engraulidae; genus Engraulis; species Engraulis encrasicolus. The sequence continues at coordinate 42,350,203 of NC_085865.1, forward strand.
CAAATTCACTTTGGTCGCTTTATTTTGCTCCATAGAGGAATAATGACTTCGATCGCTCCTAGTGTACACATAGCTTCATTCTTGCTTTCTCTCACTGCAGGAAATTCCCTGAAACTGTCTAATATCAAGGTGGTTGGCAACACTCAACTGCTAATGACAGCAGAAATTCTCACAAAAATTCTCAAGAAATATTCTCCATCTACTCTGTTCATGCTGTGCCTTCCACCATGCCTTGACTACATGGGGAAAAATATGAAACAATTGGGGAAAGTTTTTTTTTCAATAGCTTCCACATGAAGTGGCTTAGGGATGTCAAACCTTGCAGCAGGCTTTGACTACATGGGACTACTAAGACATAGCCTTGGCAAGAGCCAACTGTTCTGGTGAGCAGTCTGGCGAAAGCTAAGAGGAATCCGTGTCAGTGGAGGGTGGAAGATGGTCTGATCTTACTCTGCCATTTTAATTCATTGGAGTTCCGATTTCAAAATACCCATATTGTGCTTTATTTGCATGACTGTTACGATATAGTGTCGCAAATACATTCAAATAACAAAACAAAAGTGTGAATAGTGTTACCTTAACCAATCAGTAACGAACTTTGCGGATGAGTTCTCCGAGCTTGGAGGGTTTCGCCAATCTTCCACAATCTTTGGGGGGGGGGGGGTACATAGGATGGCGTCGCCAGGCTAACTAAGACACATTGCAATTTATTACCATTTCATGCCCCCTCCATCACACTGCTGTCCCGGATCACCAAGACACTGTCCCGGAAGACCCAGTTGCTTTCAGGGGGGACACATAGGCCTAGTCGCTGTCCCAGCCCTGGGCCAGTGTCCTGGTATGCTGGGACAGCAACAACTAGGTGTTCCGGGTCATCATTTTGGTGTCCCCAGACAGTGTCCTGGACGGTGTTCTGGGACAGGGCTTAGTGTCTTGGGACAGTTTACAGGGCACCAGCAATAAGTAGCACAGTACAATTATCACTCCCACTTCTGGAGAGAGAGAGAGAGAGAGAGAGAGAGGGAGAGAAAGAGAGAGAGGGAGAATAAGAAAAGAAAAGAGAAGAAAAGAAAAGAAAAGTGAACAGAATGAGTGAAAAGAAAGCTGGAGCTGGCCCTGTCATGGCCAACCCGTAGGGCACTCGCCTGCCATGCGGCTGACCGGGGTTCGATTCCCGGCCCGGGTCTTTTGCCGACCCCTCCCTGTCTCTCTCCCAAATCGCTTCCTGCCCACCTCTCACACTGTCCTATCAAATAAAGTGAAAAAAAGAAAGAAAAGAAAGCTGGAGCAAAGTGGATTGAGTAAGACAAGAGTGGTAATGTAAGCGAGAACAAAGAAAGACAAGCATATGTTGAGACTGAACAAGGGCCATAGGTGGGGAAGGGGGGTAGAAGGGAAAGAGAATGGATTGGGAGAAACACATTGACGGAGAGGCAGAGGGAGAGAATTTAAAAAAGGGAACAGAGATGGATAATGGGAGACAGGCAGGAGAGCTGTGGAGGTTTCCCATCATCCCTTTCTCCACCAGATACTGGAGAGCAGTGTGAGGCTTACTGTAAGATGATGATGCCTGTATAACACACACACGCACGCACGCACGCACGCACGCACGTACGCACACACACACACACACACACACACACACACACACACACAGAGAATCATAGTGCAGCCCGCCCCATCACCACTTTCCTTTCCAAATCTTTCTCTTTCCCCCAATATCTCTCTCTCTCTCTCTCTCTCTCTCTCTCTCTCTCTCTCTCTCTCTCTCTCTCTCTCTCTCTCTCTCTCTCTCTCTCTCTCTCTCTCTCTCTCTCTCTCTCTCTCATATCCACTGACAGCACACATGAGTGTCTCCTCAGCATCTGGGCTCTGTGTTGGCCGCTGCCAAACTCCACCACCTTAGTCCCGTACAGCACAGAAGAACATGCAGGCAGGCACACACATTTTAGTACTTTTATTTGGATCGCAGCACATTAAAAGTTATACAGACCCAAATACTGATGGAATACTGATGGATCACAGAGTTGCATAGATATGATCATGTTGTTATTCAGTCCAATATTTATGGATAAATATGGCATCTCCGTCTCCAAACGGACAAACTGCCTATGATGGCAGAGATGGAACAGTATTTTGCCAGTGTCTTTGCTGTTGTTTTGCGCAGTCCAGACAGTTGCAGCCCTGTTAAGACAAGTTTGTGTACATGCCCAAGGCTCCCAAATACTAAAACAACTAATCTGCATTGATACCCAAGGCCCACAATGGTATCGAGTAATGGCTGATATTTCAACATTTTAGAGTTAAAACATATGTCCATATACAGGTCAAAAGAGCATCTTATTTCTATAAGTGTTACAGTTCTATTGTCTTCATTAATTAACACACACACACACACACACACACACACACACACACACACACACACACACACACACACACACACACACACACACACACACACACACACACACACACACACACACACACACACACAGAGACAGGCACGCACACACATGCGCAGGCACATACACAGGCACATGCAGACACACACACATACACATGCATGCATGCATGGAGGGACGCACGCAGGCACACACACACATATGGACCCACAGACTACACCAACAGGGCATCAAGACCTCCCTCTGAAAACCTGAAGGATGATGGACAAGTGCACAGGACAGAAGAGGCAGACAGAGGCAGACATGAGAGAGCTAGAGGATGAAAGACAGAAACAGAGGGAGCAGGACGGAGAGCGGCGAAGGAGGGAGCACCCGAAAGAAAGGGAGAAAAGGAAGAGAGAGGGGGGTGGAGAGAGCATGAGAGAGAAAAGAGATGGAGCAGGAAAGCTAGAGAAAGAAGGGGGGATCTGTGAACAGAAGAGCTCCCCTCTTGCCCATCTGTCAGGAGAGAGAGAGGGAGCAGGAGAGAGAACGAGAGAGAGAGAGAGAGAGAGAGAGAGAGAGAGAGAGAGAGAGAGAGAGAGAGACATCTGTGAACAGCAGATCTCCCCTCTCTCCCGTCTATCAGGAGCCAAAGAAAGAGAGAGGGAGCAAGAGAGAGAAAACACGAGAGAGAGAGAAAGAGAGACATGTCTGGGAACAGAAGATCTCCTCTCTCTTCTCTTTGTACGGAATGAAAGAGAGGGAGCAGAAGAGAGAGAGAGACAGAGAGAGAGAGAGAGAGAGAGAGAGAGATCTGGGAACAGAAGATCTCCTCTCTCTCCTGTCTGTCAGGAATGAAAGAGAGGGAGCAGAAGAGAGAGAGAGAGAGAGAGAGAGAGATCTGTGAACAGAAGATCTCCTCTCTCTCCTGTCTGTCAGGTCCACAGTCCACATGTGCTGACTCTGGAGGAGAACAGTGCAGTGCAATTGGTTGCAGATGGCCAAGCGAGCGGCAGGCAATTGGCCCTATTCAAATCTGATTTATTTGAAAGGCTTTGGAGAGTGTAGCAGAACGTGCGAATAGAATTACATTATTTCCATAACGCTGTCCCACTGGAGAACCCCCTCCGACACACACATACAAGAAGGCACACACACACACACACACACACACACACACACACACACACACACACACACACACACACACACACACACACACACACACACACACACACACACACACTCACACACACAGACAGACCGGCAAACACACACACAGACCGACACAAACCCATACAAGCAGACACACACACACATACAAGCAGGCACAGTCACACATACAAACTGACACATGCACAGTACACACACACGCTCACACATACTTCACACATACAGTACAAACAAAAATACACACACACACTCTCACATACACACACACACACATACACATACACAAAACTCATGTACATACATACTGTACATATATATATTTGCATATACTCCATGACCTCTCTCTTAGTGCATAAGGAGTGCACGTTGTGCAACTGGTTTGGCTGCCCATACTGTTAATAACGGGTGGTCAAGTAAGCACATTTACGATGGAGAGGAATGTCACACAAACACACACACACACTCAGGAGTAAAATGTGTGTGTGTGTGCGTGCGTGCGTGCGTGTGTATGCGTTGGTGGGTTGGGAGTCACAGGAATAGTGTGATTTATGAATCAGTGAGGAATTACTGAAACATTGGAAACTTGGATGGATTTTGACTTGACAATGTGGGTTCACAATACTTATAGTATTTACTTACATGTATTACGTATACGCATATGTGGCTACACTGTACTGTGCATGTACTGTATGCAATATAGATACATCTGTTATTTCTCTTAGTGTCAAATACAAGAGGATTTTTCAGTAACTTTACATGTTTTACCGTGTCTACACCCCAGAAGTGACCACAGCGGCAGATATATTATTCCTCTTTGGAGAATCAGCGACTTGGGGGACCAAAGCAAATTGGGTGTGCAGAAGGAAAACAGAATTTAAAAGTTTGCAAACTATATGGTAAATTAACAAACTTCTACGTGGTTCCACCCAAAAAATGGTTTGTACACCCAAAAAATTGATGTCCACCCAAAAAATTGATGTACACAATGTCAAATGTCCCAGGTTGACGAGCCAGAGCTGCTCTGTGATGAACTAAATTACACATGACTCTTCACTGACCTCAGTGACCTATTTCTGTGGGTTGCTTTTGATCTGAATGTGCGCACACACACACACACACACACACACACACACACACACACACACACACACACACACACACACACACACACACACACACACACACACACACACACACACACACACACACACACACACACACACACACACACACACACACACACACACACACAGTCTCCCACAGGTGTCTGTGTCCTCTATGCATCCTGTCTGCGGTGTGTGACACCTGTTCCCCTCCCCCCTCTCAGGTGTTCCTCTAATTGATGGTGGCACGGTGCGGCTCCCCAAGCTCATTGGTCTGTCTCGAGCTCTGGATCTCATCCTGACTGGTCGTCCAATAGGAGCCCAGGAAGCCTTAGCCTATGGATTGGCCAATCGCGTGGTCCCGGATGGCCAAGGTAAGCAACGGCCATCTGCCACACTGCAGGTTCAGTTTATTTGGTTTATTTCAACAGGGAGGGCCATGTGCAAAGTACATTAGTTACAAAAGTAAAAAGACGAATGCACCAGAGTATAGCTTACAAGCTAATTTCCATCTGCTACCCTGCAGAGGAAGACATCAAAACTTTAATTGTCATCATCGAGCTTGTCACTGAAATATCTGTACAACTTATACAGACCTAAATGACCTCAATGGACCTAAATGAACAATCTGTCAATCTGTCAATCTGCCAGTGTACACTCACCGGCCACTTCATTAGGAACACCTGTTACAACTGTTCATTGAGGCAAATATCTGATCAGCCAATCACATGGTGGCAACTCTATGCATTTGTGTATGTAGACATGGTCGAGATTATCTAATGCAGTTCAAATCGTCCATCATAATGCAGAAGAAAGGCTATTTAAATGACTTTGAACCAGTGGTGTAGTCTACTTTTTTATGGTGGGTATACTGTATATTTGAGACCTTTTTGAAGTGGGTATACTGTATATATTTGTGCTATTCAAAACAATGGATCAATCAATTTTATGTGGGTATACTGAAATCCCTGAAATTTAGAAGTGGGTATACTCCGTATACCCGCGTTCTACGTAGACTACACCACTGCTTTGAACATGGCATGGCGGTTGGTTCCGAAGGGCTTGATTTGAGTATTTCAGAAAAGACTGATCTACTGGGATATTCAGACATAACCATCTCTAGGGTTTACAAAGAATGGTACGAAAAAGGAAAAATACAGTGAACAACGACTCGGGGGGCAAAAATGCCTTGTTGATGGCAGAGGTCAGAGGAGAATGGCCAGACTGGTTGGAGCTGATACAAAGGCAAAATTATGTCAAATAACCACTCAATACAACCAAGGTATGCATAAGAGAATCCCTGATTACACAGCACATCAAAATCCTGAGGCAAATGGACTCCAGCAGCAGAAAACCACATTTGGTCCCACTCCTGTCAGCTAAGAACAGGAAAAAGAGGCAACATTTTGGACAGGCTCACCGTAAACGACACCAGAAGATCGGAAAAATGTTGCCTGATCTGATGAGTCTTGATATCTACGGCAACACTCCGGTGGAATGATCAGAATTTGGCATCAACAACATGAAAACATGGGTCAACCCTGCCTTACATCAACGTTTCAGGCTGGAGATATAATGGCATAAGGATATTTTCTTAGCACAATTTGGGCCAATTAGTACCAATTTATCTTTGTTGGAATGCCACAGCCTACCCAAGTATTGTTGCAGGCAGTTTGGGCAGGGGTCCAACCCCGCACTGAGGTGTGGTGTATGTAATGTAGTGGCCGGTGTAGTGTACATCTCAAATCATTATGATATTTTTCAGCATCTTGGCCTGTTTTAGGAGAGGCATTTTCTGATGCAAAGGAGGCTGAAGGACTCCCATCCTACTTTTTGTACCACCATTTATACACATCTGGATTTTAGGAAGGGCATAGATGTTTATTGTTTTGGAAAGCTTTTGAGTCCGTAGATTAAAAATCCTAGAATGTTCTAAACAGTAGTCTTTAGGCAAAAGGGCTAAAATAGCTGCTGATTCACACAATATGATTTACAGTAACTCTTCCATAACAATTACCTGCTATATAAATTAAATTGCCATTGAGAGTATTCTGTAATCTGCACATGAAAGTCTAGTATGATAAAATACTCAACAAAAGCTCATTCAGAAATTTACAAGCACCTTACAGCTCCATGCTTGCCGGCGAAATGCTTAATGTCAACTCTTAGTGCATTTATGACTTTTGATTTTCCTTGACGCTCGGCTTATGGAATACACTTTATGATTGTAAGGCCTCAATGTCAGGCCAACAGTCAAAACCCCATGGTTCCTCAACAACTTACATAAAAACTGACGTAAAAATATGTAAAGTCGACATTAGAATTCGTAACCACCTCAGTAATACACAGGAGCGGGCTATGTGAGGTATTCATGCATAATCTGCTGGCAACAGGATTGGTGTGGCGCATGTGAAGAAGAAAATTCCTTCCCTTTATTTCTCCTCCCTTTCTCTCCATCTGTCTCTCCACCTCCTTTTTTCCGTCACTCCCTCTATTCTCACACTCGCACCCAGACTTCTTCAAACGGCATTAGCTGATTACACTAATGCATACTGGAAATGGCCTATCTCTATCTCCCATGGCAACAGCCAAGCCGGGCTAATAGGGCAGGGGGGAGGATGGAACTTTTGGGTGGATGCAAAGACTGCTTGCAGCAGACTGCAGACTTGCTGCAGTATTGCCCACATTTTTTCTTCTGGGACCCCCTTTTGGGCCTATGAATATTTTTCATGGGGGGAGGGGGGTGTAGACCTTCCTTTAACCTGGAAGGTCGCATTGGTATACTTCTAAAACCTCTTCTTCCAGGGAGTCCTGGCCAAGACGGCATAAAAGACAAACAAACAGAGGAGGCACATGCACAAGACAAGCAGTCTAAAAAAAGACAAACAAGCACACAATAGACAACAACACAGGGGACCACGAAACTGACCTACCTGACATACCGTAGAATGGCATAAAAGTGAGGGGATGGAAGTTGCTGTAGGTGCAGATAGGGGATGATGTGGGGTGGGGGCTGGGTGTGCAGACATAGTAGCTTACAGGGAAGCACTTGAGCATCAATAGTTGGGCATCTGTACAGTGTTGGCCGTTTCCGTAGGAGGTGGGTCTGGAGCCAGTCCAGCTCTTTCATGTGCTGTCTGTGGCATGCCGAATAAAATGGCTTCATTCTGGCCATAGAGAGCACTGTACAGGAAGGCTCTGGTGGAATCTTGCTCTCCCCTCTCTCTCTCTCTCTCTCTCTCTCTCTCTCTCTCTCTTTCTCCCCCCCCCCTCTCACTCTCTTCAATATTCTCTCTTCAATCTATCTCTGTGTCTATCTCTCTTTTCTCTCTCTGCCTCTCTTCCTCTGTCTGTGTGTCTGTCTGTCACTCTCTCTCTCTCTCTGTTTCTCTCCACTCTCTCTGCCAAATTGACTTTCTGCAAATGCTATAAATTGGAGCAAGTGGCATATTAAAGACTGATCGTTTGATTGGGGATATGGTGATTTAAGATGCTTACATGCCAGCAGTAGCCTGGGAACTCTCATACTGCCTTTAGTTCTACACAATCGTTTCGATCTGAAAGACAATCTCACTTGTGATTAGGTCTGGTGGTAACCAGGCAATGCCAGCAGTGTACCATACATCACATCAACTGTTTACAAAAAGATGGAGTGTGAACATTGAGTTGAGGCCGATTGATGGCAGCATATAGTTTGTTGTTTACCTGGTAATGAGAGGTTTTGGAGCATGTTTGTTCGATATGATGGGGGTCTTCCTCGCGTGCCTCATGCTGTCTAGCCTCTCTGGCTCCCAATCCTCCATATATCTATATATCTCCTCGCTCCTCCAAAGGTCCCTGCCCTGTATGTTTATAAATAAATATGCACATGCGCTTTTCCTGATGTGCATCACACGTACGGCACATCGTGTATATGTGTATTTCCTCCCTTGGGGATTTAAACAGTAGCAACATGATTTCCCTGTATATGGAAATGTGGCGTAGTAAATATATTTATGTTGTGTTTACTGTTTATGTTGTACAGGCCTATGCATACCTGTGTTGTGTTTATGGGTCGTGGGTATTCAATATTTATGTGTTTCTGTATACCGACAGTGTTCCTTTTTCTGTGTTTGAACTGTATGTCTGTGTGCGCATGTACAGTAGTGCTCATATGTTTACATACCCCAGCAGAATATATGCTTTCTCTGCGATTTCTCACAAAATATGAAGGATTACACAAAACCTTTTTTTTCACTCATTGCTAGTGACTGGCTTAAGACATTTATTAACAATCTGCTGTGTTTACTCTTTCAAAAGCATGATCACAACCCAAACTACCCAAATGACCCTGTTCAAAAGTTTACATACCCTAGTTTCTGGTGCTGAATATGGCCATGTTTAACATCAAGGACTAAGGCTCTAAATTGTTTGTGGTAGTTGTGGATAAGGCTCTTAATTTTCTCAGATGACAAAACAGCACATTCTTCCTGGCAGAATGGTTGTTTCCTATAATATCTTTGGGTGTCTTGCTGGAACCTCACATTTGAGGTTTCCCCTGAGTGGCTCAATGATGTTGAGATCAGGAGAGTGAGATGGTCGCTCAAAAACCTTCATTTTATTCTTTCTGAAGCTAATTACGGGTTGATTTGGCTTTCTGTGTCGAAATATTGTCATGTTGGCACTGTTGGGATTTCAATTCAGAAATGCAATATGAGGGGGTTTGGTTGGAATCAAGCCATTGGGCAAGGGAATCATTGCATTGCAATGATCATTGCAAGGGAAATTGTTCAGGAGGCATAGGACAACCAAAATATAACTTCAGGTGAAATATAGGACAACATGAAAAAATGCTTTAAACTGTACAGCAAAGAGGCACTTGAGGAAAGATGGGCTGTTGGGGGTTGCCAGGAGAAAGCCATTACTACGAAAATGCAAACATGTTATTTTGCAAATGATACACCAAATATGTGTTTAATGTTATTTTGCAAATGATACACCAAATAGCATAGTGAGAAGCATCAGAATGCCTGTGACAAAGTCATTTGGAAAAATGAGATCAATATGGAACTTTTTTCAGCCACTATTAACAGTACCATTTGGAGAACAGTCAACGGAGCCTATGATGAAAGTTACACCATCCCTTCTGTGAAACATGGTCATGGACCACTGATGTCATGGGGACATTTGAGTTACAAATGCACTATACTTTTGGTCCATACTCGCAGAATGATGAATACATTGCCCTGTGAAAAATACTGGAGGAAACTTGACACACATCAGCCTTGAAACTGCACATGGTCCATTGTTTGGACATGCCAACATGACAATATTTCAACACAGAAAGCCAAATCAACCCGTCATTAGCTTCAGAAAGAATAAAATTACGTTTTTGAGCGACCGTCTCACTCTCCTGATCTCAACATCATTGAGCCATTCAGGGGAAACCTCAAATGTGAGGTTCCAGCAAGACACTCCAAAATATTATAGGAAACGACCATTCTGCCAGGAAGAATGTGCTGTTTTGTCATCTGAGAACATTAAGAGCCTTATCCACAACTACCACAAACAATTTAGAGCGGTCCCTGATGTTAAACAGGGCCATATTCAGCATCAGAAACTAGGGTATGTAAACTTTTGAACAGGGTCATTTGGGTAGTTTGGGTTGTGATCATGTTTTTGAAAGCGTAAACACAGATGATTGCTAATAAATATCTTAAGCCAGTCACTAGCAATGAGTGAAAAAAAAGGTTTTGTGTAATCCTTCATATTTTGTGAGAAATCGCAGAGAAAGCATATATTCTGCTGGGGTATGTAAACATATGAGCACCACTGTATGTGTGCACATGTATGTGCAGTCCCCTCCAAACGTCTTGGAACAGCAGCTGTTGTTTTTGTTGTCCGTTGGAGACCGAGGGGTTTGAGATGAAAAGATGTGTATGAAACAAAAGTTCAGAATGCCAGCTTTTATTTCCTGGTATTTAAAGGTGCACTGTGTAATATTTTTTGTAGTTCATTTATAGAATTCACGCTGTCAATTTACAAATGTTACCTTTTCAACAAACACTTACCACCAGCATTAAATTCCAAGTATTCATTATGACTGGGAAAATTGCATTTTACATAGGGCCTACATGAAAAGGGGGACCCTCTCCATGGTCCGCGATTTTTAATTTCCTTAAATAGGCATTTTTAGCTGCAAAACTTAGTCCTTTGGTCATATTAGTACATATTGTTTTCTTATTTATTAATATTAATGAAATGATCAAATTTGGCAATAGGCAGCACCGTTGCAATGAGCAGCATAGTTGCAATACCTACTCTGGCCACAATCTTACACACCTACTCTGGCCACAATCTTACACACGGTACACCTGAACAAAACCTTGTTGCACAATGTCAATTTAGTTATGGCACACATTTCATACATACTGACTGCCTACACTACACATCGTGAACATGTTGAATCTGAACATTTGTTACATAGGCCTACTCGTCTTTTCGTCTCAAAACCAAATGTCTTCCGTGGAAAACAACAACAAGAGAATTTGGTTTACTGTTCCAAGACTTCTGGAGAGGACTGTACTGTGTGTACTGTACTGTATGTATACTGTATGTGTTTTTGTATGTACTGTCCAAAATGAAGGTGCCTGGCAGCCTACACATTCAACACACAATACACATTGCAAGACAGCACAAACATATTGCACACAACTGCTTACACGAGAATATTGTTTATGTCTGTCTGTCTCTGGCCCGTCTGTAACACCCCACCCCAGCCCTGCAGGTTGCCATGGAGCTAGCGGAACAGATAAGCAGCTTCCCTCAACAGTGTCTCCGTGCCGACCGGGATTCCGCCTACCACGCAGCATTTGACTCCGCCTCCTTCTCTGAGGCCATGCAGTACGAGACCGACCGCGGCCTGCCTGTTGTCAAAGCCGAATCTGTCGCTGGGGCAACCAGGTTCAGTTCAGGGATTGGCAGAGGAGGGAAGTTCTCCTGAGCAGTGTTCTACAGGTGCATAAGTCAGGGTCACTCATACTTTTCTGTTGCTCATGTACAATTCAAAATTTGGCTTATGCTTACAGTTCCTGAATAGGACACATGGCCATTATTTAAATCAGTGATTCCAAACCAGGGGACGTTTACCACAAGGGGTACATGAGCACACAACAGGGAGTATGTGGAAACAATGTTTAAATAATATCTTTATGGAACATAGTCACATTGGTGTAGGAGGTGCCACACAGGACAAAAAAAATGTTGGGAGACTCAGTTTAACCCAGTAAGGCACGGCTCTTGTTATAAATTAGCTGTTACCAGAATGGCAATGACCAAGTTGCAATGTACATGTATTACTAAAGACCCTGTGCACTATCACAGTGGTGTAGTACTATGGTAGTTAATTTTTTTCAGTGGCTTTTACACCATTCCAGGAACGGCATGCATAGATAGACCTGGCTCCGCTTCAGCTGGTCTTCAGCAGGTTGTGCAGCAAAATAAACAGTAGGCAGGTTTACAAGACATACTCAGGATAGAAATACTGTATGCAGACAACATAATATACCGGAATTATGAATCCTTCTTTGCCACCTTGACAAGATGAAGACAAAGTGGACAATAGCATTGTGTCGATATTAACATATGCAGATATGCAGTATCAAAGAATGTTATCATTGTGACTTTTCTGAAGGGGGAATACTGATGCTGAAAGTACCACAGCAAGTCCTACTCCAAACACTGATTGTGTAAGACTCTGACACCTGCACAACACCTAGAAAAATAAAATGAAATATCTTCTCTTGAATCTATCCCGTGATCCTTGTGTAGGGACACACAAAAGGAGCCGAGTACTGTCAGATCTCTGACCAGACAGGCCATTGAACTAGCGAACACAATCCCCACGACCATTCCTGGAACTTCGAAGCCTTTCAGCCCGCCTCGACAGATGTCCCAGGTGTTTCACACACGCACACACACACACACACACACGCACACACACACACACACACACGCACACACACACGCACACACACACCACACACACACACACACACACACACACACACACACACACACACACACACACACACGTACACACACACACACACACATACACACACACACACACATACAGCCACACGCACATGCACACACAAATGTCTGAAGATGCGTGTACACGCGCGCACACACACACACACACACACACACACACACACACACACACACACACACACACACACACACACACACACACACACACACACACACACACACACACACACACACACACACACACACACGGTACACACACGGTACACACAGCTGAAGACAGTCACCTGCCTCTTATTTGTCCCGGCTATTTGACTGATCCTCTGGTATCAAAGGATCCATCGGAGAGGAGAGCGGCACTGGAGCTCTTTAAAGCAGAACTTCTTGGAATTATCAAAAGCCCCCGGAAACAAGGACTTCAGAAGAACCAGCATTAAGCCGCGGCTCAGAGGAGAACTGCTGCACTGAGGGAGGGAGGGAGGGGATGGAGAGGGAAGGAGGGAGAGATAGAGAGAGGGGGGTGGAGGTAAAGAAAGAGAGAGGTAGGGTGTGAGGAGAAGAGAAGAAGAGACCTGCACTGAGGGAGGGAGGGATGGAGAGCGTGGAGGTAGAGATAGAGAGAGGAAGGGTGGAAGGAGAAGAGAAGAAGAGACCTGCACTGAGGCAGAGAGGGAGGGAGAGAGAGGGGTGGAGGTGGAGGTAGAGATAGAGAGAGGGAGGGTGGGAGGAGAAGAGAAGAGGAGACCTGCACTGAGGCAGAGGGAGAGGGATGGAGGGAGGGATAGAGATAGAGAAAGGGAGGGTGGGTGGGAGAAGCGAAGTGCACTAAGGGAAGGAGGGGGATAGAGAGAAGCAGAAGAGGGAGAGAAAGAGATAAAGAGAGATAGAGAGTTGAGAGACACCTGGGAGAAGAGAGGAAGAGAGGGAGGAAGAAAATGATTGGGAGATAGAGAGAGGGATCAGGGAGGTGAGACGTGTGTCCTAAAGAAGTGAGGAGAACTGCACTGAGGAAGGAGGGGGGAGCGGTAGAGGAAGAGAGGGATAGAGGGAGAGGCGGAGATGGAGAGATGAGAGAACTGGGTGTAAGAAGGTAAGAAGCTCTTCCAAAGTTTTACAACGGTGGTTTTAGGCCGACCAGAATGGAGCCAGTGCCGGTCTGCGAACAGCCCGCATTCACGCTGGCGCTTAACTGTGTTACCCAGATGAACCTGCTGACGGCCACATTGTCGAC
>NC_085865.1:42369127-42391627 GCF_034702125.1 Engraulis encrasicolus
GTGTGTGTGTGTGTGTGTGTGTGTGTGTGTGTGTGTGTGTGTGTGTGTGTGTGTGTGTGTGTGTGTGTGTGTGTGTGTGTGTGTGTGTGTGTGTGTGTGTGTGTGTGTGTGTCTAGAGGGATGATTCATGGCACGCTGATGGATCTCCTTGAGGCCTGGCCGACCATGCTGCTGCTTTTAGACAGGACAGGTCCTCAGTGTTGCCAGATTGGGCGGTTTCCCCCCAATTCGGCTGTTAAGAATGATTATCTGCAGGTTAAATTTTTTTAAAAAGGGCATTGGGTGGGTTTGTCTTAGCCAGGCTGCGCTACACTTTCAGCGTTGCAACTAGTCAGGTCAAGAGCAGTGCAAGTACTTTCTGAGTTCCCGAAAATGCGGGGACCCCTCCCACTTTGTCGCTAAGCAAACAACCATAAGCAACCCAAGGGAGGTGGGTCAACCATGCTGTTTGGGAAATGTTAATTGTTATGCTCTCGGTCAGAACAAGTCTTGAAGAGATTTGAACGTTGATGATAATCGGCTAGGTTTGTCTGTAGATTTATGGCCATAGAAATCAATGGAATTTAGTTCAAACTGGGATTAAGTGCCTCCCGGCGTTTTTTTTTTTTAGCATTTTCTGGGCTGGAAATTTCACGTCTGGCAACCCTGCAGGCCCTGGCCCCACTTGCTTCCTACTCTACGGGCGCTTCTATTCCACGCAGGGCCGCTTACAGCTTTGGCTGGGCCCGGGACAAAGCCATCCTCAGGCCTCCCTCACCCAATACATGTAATGTAATAAGCCCGCCCCCTCGCTGGGCCCGGGACAATTGACCCCTTTGGCTGCCTCTGCCGGCTTTCCTGATTCCATGCAGCGGCTTCAAAAGATTCATATCACCAACTCTTTACGGCTGCGAGTCTACAAATATAGCACAGCTTCCTGAGGAGTTACCCAAACAAACCCCACAGATCTTCTAGTAGTAAAAACATGTCATTTGAATCCGTTTTGGTTCAACATATCTAATACGACGACAAAGGCAAAGTTTTTAAATAGCGATACTTGATAGTTTTTTTTTTCAGTCATTATTCACCACATATATTATTGTGGTGGCGAGGAGGGCTGATGGCAGTTAGTGGTTGGTGGCTGTGTGTGGAGGCCTTGGCAGGCAGACAGGCAGGCAGGCAGACGGGCAGGCAGGCAGACAGGCAGGCAGGCAGGCAGTGTTGGATGACCCGGGAATGGGAGAGGAGCCAGGCAAGGAGGGTGGGGGAGAGGTGGAGCCGGGAAGGGAAGAGAGAACAGGGTTTGGTTGGCTATGGTGGGGGCTTGGAGTGGGGGGAGATTGGTTGTCTTTGGCTTGCTTGCTTTTGGGGGGGGGGGGGGGGGGTTGTCTAGGGTTGGTACTTACTTGTTTGGGGGGGGTGTAAGTCTGGTTGGTGGTGTAGAGTGGGGGCTTGGTTGCTTCTGTAGAAGGAAGGGGGTGGGTTTGTGGTTTGGGGGGAGCTTCGGGATGGGTGGGGGGGTCTGGTGGTTGGAGTGGGGGTTCTGGTTGTGGGGCGGGGGATAGGGCTGGGGTAGGGTAGGAAAGGGTAGCTTCTGATGGTTGGTGGGGGTATCGTTGGGGCACTCTTGCTTGCATCTGGGGGGAGGAGGAGTTAACTGTAGGGTGGTGGGGGTATGGTTGGGGCTCTCTTGCTTGCATCTGAGGGGGGGAGTCTGGTGTAGGGTGGGAAGGGTGGTAATATAGTGGGGGCATTTGCTTGCATCTGAAGGGTGGGGGGTAGGGTGGGGGCATTTGCTTGCATCTGAAGGGTGGGCGGGTAGGGTGGGGGCATTTGCTTGCATCTGAAGGGGTGAGTCTGGTGCAGCGTGGGGGCTCGTACTTGCATCTGAGGGGGGGGGTGATGGTGGGTAGGGTGGGGGCTCGTACTTGCATCTGAGGGGGGGGGTGATGGTGGGTAGGGTGGGGGCTCTTGCTTGCATCTGGGGGCTTTGATGCTGCGGTCTTCCCTGCTGCCAGATAAGATGGCCAGCCCCGGAGATGATAAGAACCCCCCCCCCCCCCCCCCCCGCCTATCACAACCATCTCAGACTGGCAGACACAACATGCTGCGCCCGCTCTCTCTGTGTGTGTGTGTGTGTGTGTGTGTGTGTGTGTGTGTGTGTGTGTGTGTGTGTGTGTGTGTGTGTGTGTGTGTGTGTGTGTGTGTGTGTGTGTGTGTGTGTGTGTGTGTAGGGTCCTTTGCAGAGTCGAGTCTCCTACTTCTGTTCCCTCTACAAAGGACACACAGAAGGACACACACACACACACACACACACACACACACACACACACACACACACACACACACACACACACACACACACACACACACACACACACACACACACACAAACAAGCAGCAGCGCCAAACATGCTCATCTGCTGCCCGCACCTGTCTAACAGACTGTTTTATTTACTCAACCCCAGTTAAGCTCCTCTCCCAATACACAGACGAGTTTGTATTAAAGTCACTTAGAGGAAGATAAGGAGTTAAACACTTCCCCTAACATAAGTAGTAGCCGAGCTGACTGAATGACTGTAGCTATGCCGTCTGTATGGTGTCCCAGAGGGACATTTAACAATGAAGAATAGAGCAACGCTTGCAGTCAAACATTTCAGTGTAATCCGCAGCATATGAGGGAGAGAGGTTTTAGAAGAGTGCTGCTATTCTTCGTCCCGTCGTTAGGGGTCATGCTTACGCAGGAGAAAATGCGCTCCCGTTCCAGGTCCACGCAGTTGTACGACCGGGGTTGACATGCGAGTTGTCAGTTGTGAAACTTTAAACGGAGGGTTTTTTTGCGTCCCTATAAATTGTGTGCTTGTGAAGCCGAGCTGCATTTTGTTATATAAAAACGAGAGACTAAGTACTCTCTGCCATATCACAGTTTAGTTCTGACTACACCAACAAGCGTCTTTGCACGGTCTACCATTAAGCAGGGAGTGTTGAGAGCACATCAGATCACCTGGGATTTTATTCTTTTGGAAATAGGCCTATATCTTTGGGACAAGAAGAATGCCCTGAGCTTCCTTCGAAGTGATTAAATTGTCATCCAAAGCTCCTCCTCCGGTTGGCGAAGGCTGGGCGGTGCTGAGTCTCCACGCGTTTCTCCAAGCTACCTGCTTAATTCCCGTTATTTAGGAATCACCCAAGGCAGTATTGCTGCGCATTCGGTGGCCATGGAAAATCTTTAAAACAGAACACAGATACCTCTGCCACGTTGAGTCGAAATTGATGCTCCATACACCGCAGCGTTACAGTTGTGCGACTGAGCCACATTCTGGGTATTTGTGTGTATTTTCCAACGAGACTTAACATTTGGAGCCTACTTTGATGAAGTTGGGACTTTCAGGAAGTTTTATGCGTACTTCAATAAACCAGAAAGAGGATTTAATGGAGGAATCCAAGAGTGAAGCAAACCCTGGACATTTCTTCCAAGCACTTAATATCGGATGATAATTCATATGGCGTGAAGGTGTCTACCCACAGGAGCTTAACCCGCTTCTCTTTTTGGTGAAGTGTTGGAGCGCACAAGAACAACTCCGACGCAAGTGACTTTTTTTAACTGAACAATTTGGTCATTTGGGGAAAACGCAAGCGCCCGGACTGATAACACCCTGGTCATTTCAAAGTTGGATATACAATGACAAGCTGTTGGTTTGCTTTCGCGGGGTTGTGGTGGAGTTCTTATTGCATGTTCCTTATAGCAGGTAGCAATTATTTATTCGATGGCAACAACGAAGTTCACCCGAGCTTCGTTCATCGGAGGTTACGGACTCACGAGAAAAGGGAGATGCAGAAAGAGATCTTGTCTATTCTCGGACTGCCACATAGACCAAGACCTCACCTTTCTCACGGCAAGTACAACTCTGCGCCGCTCTTTATGTTGGATTTGTACAATACCATATCTAACGAAGAGAAGAACGAAGTGGACGGAATTCTGGATCAGTATAAATCCATGTTTACCACACAAGGACCCCCATTGGCAACTTTTCAGGACAGTGCTTTCCTGAACGACGCCGATATGGTCATGAGTTTCGTAAACCTGGGTAAGTAGGAAAGAAAATTGTTTTATCTCTTAAATGTACTTATCACAAAGTAATCATTTAAGACAACATCTGTTAAGCGTCTTCACAAAATCAATCACCCACACAGCCTGCGCGTCGCTGGATTTTCGGTATTTGTGGCCTGGTTGAAATGAAAGGGACTGTAATAACTAAAAAATGTAAAGCTATTTCAGAAATTAAAGGGTAGCGCTGAGGTGGAGAGCTCCGGCGCATGGGTTGCTCCGAGTCATATTTTCACGCCTGCTCTGTGAAATCATATGGCCTCGAGGGGAGAGACCGTGTCAAGTGCCGCAGAGGCATTCACTGCTCGGCGGCACAGGTGCGCTGGATATGTCGGGTCCTGCGTCCTGGTGCGTCTCCATTTCTTGGAGAGCTTTTAGGTCAACGTTCGTGCGTAACGGTCGTAAGTTTGTGCTCAGCTGCTTTTTCACACGCCTTATCTCTGCTGGCCGCATCATGATACTGAACATGTCAGGCCTACTTGTTGCCGTGAATATTCAACAAATTGTTGTCGCCATCGTGGGATTTACCATTAGTTTATGCGCCTACATGTAACATGCATACAACGCACACTCATTCAGAAATATTCACTCAGTCGGTGAATTATTTTACATCACTTTTGTATTTCTGTTATTTTTAAAGTTACTTGTAAAACTAGAATCACCCAGAGTTAGAGTATGTGATTTATTCCGTGGGGGATTTCTGCAAAGCTAAACCGTTTCCCTCTCTCATAAGCTGCGGTCGCGAGTGCAAACTGCGCTGCAACGCGTAGGTTTTGCAATGCCTTAATTAGTGCCTCAGACGCCGAAGAGGCTCTGTAATCATAAACAGGGAAAGCAGGGAAAAAGAGACGATCACTCCCTCCATTAGTCGTCCAAGTGTTTACAAAAGCAATCTTTGCTGACTGTCTTTAGATAAACACAGATTCTGCCAGACTCTGGTCAATGAAACCACCGCTAAGCTTGATGGATGTTTCTGGACATGAGAACGCCGTGAACCGTCATCAGAGCAACAGAGGCGACGGGGCAGGATTTTTTAAAGCTTATCTCACGAATTCATTAAAATAGCTCGCGGGAGTTAATTTATTGTTCCCCGGGTGCTAGAAAAAAGTATTTCAACGTGCAGTCGAAACCGCATTCGCCCAGGGGGTGCTGACAGCCGTGAAAAGCATATACTCACAACGTGAATCATCTGCTTTCTTCCACATGTTGCTACCGCTTCCTACTTGATAGTTGTTGGGTTTTTTTTAATGGGGGGTTCTCAGGTTCACTTGAAGCGCGCTATGACATTACCATATTTCTACAGGAGTTCGCTGAGCCCCCACGAATGTAATTGCAATTAATCCGCCTCGGTCCAAGAGTGCGGCATCTGCTTTGCAAATAAAGGCGCAGTTTGGCTGCGTCCCGACACCTGATACGGTTTTAATTTGCCTGTCTCTCACACAGTGCAGCGGAGGCATTATGGCTTGGGCTTAAGAGTCAAGCTTTTGAAATGTCCGGACAGGAAAGAATGAAGTATTAAGTTGTGAACACAGGAAGACAAATCGAACAGAATCTGTTGAAGCGATCAAATTATAATGCCTGTTTCGCTGCAGTTGTCAGAGATTAATTCGAAAGACTAACTTGGAGGATCCGTAGGGGACAGATGGAGGTTTCGTAGGAATTCAGTAAACTATCTTCTTCTACAGTTCTCTTGGCCTGTGATTCACTTTTAGCACTTGTTGAAGTCGTTAAGCTTAGTCATCTGGCCTGTAGAGCTGCTCTACTCATGGAGAGGAGATGCCTCATCGTAATCCCCAAAAAGGCTCAGAAATCCTGAATTAGGTGACTAGTAGTCACATCCCCTTCCCATAAAAATAGCCAAATCTCCAGAGTCTGGTGGCTATTACTGTGCCTGTGATGATGCAATACCCTGAAAGTGTACCGTGTGTGTGCGCGCGTGCGTGTGTGAGTGTGCATGTGTGTGTGGGGGGGGTCAGTGCCCATCTGGGCCTGGGGTGTAATGCGTCACCAGAAATGAATGGGGACGTCTCCTCACACACCTTGTCCCTCCTGAATGAAGCCACCAGACTTCGTAGCCCGCAGCCTTCAGAGACGGAACCCACAGACCACCACCACACACACACACACACACACACACACACACACACACACACACACACACACACACACACACACACACACACACACACACACACACACACACACACACACACACACACACACACACACAGTGGCGCCGATTCTCCATTGATACCTGCCCACGAGGCCTGTGGCGTGCTTGTGACAAATGATATTTGACTGGGTGGTCTGAGAGGGCCAGAGAACTTACAGGAACCCCTGCCTACACACACACAAGTCAAGTCAAGTCAAGTAGGTTTTATTGTCAATTTCTACACACACACACACACGCACACACACACACACATACACACACACACGAATGGATTCATCAGGTGCCCGGCCCGGCCTGGCCCGCGGAACTGTTCTATGTTGTTGCCGTGTCAGGCTTGCTTAGCGGTGACTTGCACTGTGCTGGGCTTCGCGTCTCTCTCACCGCGGGCGGGACAGGTACCATAGCGCCGTGCCAGAGTTGGTTTTGGCAGCCCAGCTGACACTCCCTCCCTCCCTTCCCTCCCTCCAGTCGCAAGATCCCCTCTGTGTGCTGTTTGCGCTCATACACGCGGGTATATTTGTCTGTTTTATTGGCTAGCTGGCTGACTGAATGACTGGTGATGGTGGGAGGGTGTGTGTGTGTGTGTGTGTGTGTGTGTGTGTGTGTGTGTGTGTGTGTGTGTGTGTGTGTGTGTGTGTGTGTGTGTGTGTGTTTGTTTGTGTGGAGGGTGGGTGTTGTCTTGGTGGTGACGGTGGTAGGGCTTCTCTCTTTGTGCGTGTGTGTGTGTGTGTGTGTGTGTGTGTGTGTGTGTGTGTGTGTGTGTGTGTGTGTGTGTGTGTGTGTGTGTGTGTGTGTGTTTGTGTGTGTGGAAGGTGAGCGTTGGCTTGGTGGTGATGGTGGTAGGGCTTCTGTGTGTGTGTCAGGAGGTGGAGTTGTAGGTTTGGTTGGTGTGTGTGTGTGTGTAGGTGGAGTTGCTGGTGTGTGTGGTGTGTGGAAGTCTTCCAGTAATCCCAGGGAAAATCCAGGAAAAGCATCGGTGTGTGTTCATTAAGGCTCGTCGTCTTTTTCCACCTGGAGGGGATGAACAGCCACCCAGCTGTGGAGTCATTCGCCACCAACAGCCCCCATCCCAACGCCCTCTCCCCCTCTCCCCCTCACTCCTCTCCCAAAACCTCCCTGTCATTGCCTCAGAGCTGTGCATGATTCACAGGGTGAGCCATCCATCTCAGTCCAACACGGCTCCGCTCCTCTCCTCTCCTCTCCTCTGCTCTCCTCTCCTCTCCTCTCCTCTCCTCTCCTCTCCTGTCCTGTCCTGTCCTGTCCTGTCCTGTCCTGTCCTGTCCTCTCATCTCCTCTCCTCTCCTCTCCTCTCCTCTCCTCTCCTCTCCTCTCCTCTCCTCCTTACTGCCACCCAGCCTGCCAACCCAGCCCAACACTGCTCCTCTCCCTTCTCTCCTGTTTCCTCCCTCCCTTCCTCCCCGCTCTCTCTCCTCCACCCCAGCCATCCACGGAGGCAGCTTCCCTCCTTACCTCTCCTCCACCCATCCCGACTGAGCCTTCCGGCCAGCCATCCAGGCAGGCAGCTCCACACCTTACCTCTCCTCCACCCCAGTCATCAAGCCAGCCAGCTTCCCTCCTTACCTCTCCTCCACCCATCTCACCGAGTCATCCGTCCATCCAGCCAGCCATCCGGGGAGGCAGCTCCACATCTCAGCTCACGCCAAAAGGCATGGCTGTCAATACGCCACTTAGCCATCCAGGCAGCTTCCCTCCTTACCTCTCCTCCACCCATCCCACTGAGCCGGCCAGCCAGCCAGCCAGCCAGCCAGTCAGCCATCCAGGCAGGCAGCTCCACACCTCAGCTCACTGCAATGGCATGGCTGTCAATACGCCACTTAGCAGAGTCAACAGCCGCCCCCAGTGCAGCGAGCACGGCGGCCCTTTCCTATCCTATCTGAGCCCGCGCCCGACCGCAAATGCCTCGCACTTAAAAGCTGACCCACAGATGTGGGTTCAAGGCAGAGGAGAGAGCGAGGGGGTTTTCAGAAGATTAGCGTGGTCTAGACAATCCAGACTTGTTCTGAAACGCAGCGAAGGGTTTTTTCTTCATCCCTTCTCCCTCCATGCCCCTCCTCTACCTACACACACGCACGCACGCACGCACGCACTCACACACATACGCACACACACACATACCTGTATGTATGCACACACACACACACACACACACACACACACACACACACACACACACACACACACACACACACACACACACACACACACACACACACACACACACACACACACACACACACACAGACACACACACACACACAAATGCATACATACAGACATGCACATACGCATGTGCACACACACTGACACACACACAGTCACACACACACACACACACACACACACACACACACACATACATGCATAAATAAATACAGACATGCACATATGCGTGCACACACACACACACAAATGCACACATACAGACATGCACATACATGTGCGCGCGCACACACACACACAGTACACACACAGTATGCACACACACAAACACACCTATCGCTAACTCCTCCACCAATCTCCTCCTAGTTCTTTCTTCTTCTTCTTTAAATTCTGCACAGGCCTTCCTTGAGCTGATCCTTCCTCCAAAGCTCGGGGTAAGCCATTTATTTTGCAGCAGAACGTGTCCTTAAGCTCCTGTCCGATCAAATCATTAGTGGGGCGCGATCAAAGACTTAATTGTTTGATGCAGACCAGCTTTACGCAATTCCCCTCCACTCCGCACCCCTACCCCTCCCTGTTCCTCCCCACTTCCCCAAGCCCTAAACCAGTGGTTCTCAATTTATTTTTTTGAAGAAACGCCCCCTTGGCCTCATCACAACACTCCCAGCCCCCCCTTGACATCATGATAACACTGACAACGCCCCCTTTAGTGTTAAAAAATTAAATTAACTAATGCCCCCCAATGCCAGCTAAGCAGCGGCCCCTCTCAGCTGTATCCTTCTCAACGCCCCCTAGAGCTCCCCAACACCCCCTGGGGGACTGTACCGCCCCTGTTGAGAAACACTACCCTAAGCCCTAAACCTAAACCCAGGCCAATCCCCTGGATAGACTTCCTTAAGGACTCCCAGACAAAGGCAGCAATATATCACGACTTTGTTTTTGTGACACGGAGTGTTAGCATGGCAATCAAGCGAAGAATGTTAGCAATGCGCCGCCGCGCTTGGCGTTTGGCCCCTGGAAGACACTCACTTGCTGATGTGTTTGTAGGGTGGGAAAGAAAAAGTCGAATCGTGACTCACCCCCTTGCACACTTAAAGCGGGATAAACAGAAACTTTGACGTATTACACAGTAGTGGAGATGGAGGGTGTGTCTATGTTCGTGTTGATGGTAACGTTCGTACTACTGTATACCATGTCTATTTTAAGAGGAGGGGTGGGTGGCCCTACCGTGGCTCTAATGGTAGGGCACTGGGCTGTTACACTGGTGACTCGGGTTCGATTCTGGCCCTGGTCCTTTGCCAAACCTTCCCCATCTCCCTCTCTCCCACCACTCATTTCTTGTTCTTGGATGTGCAGCTGTGAAGAAAATGTGTACAACTTTACAGCGAATCTGATCAAAAGGAAACAGACCTACTGCATGTATACACAGTAGTGGAAATAGTTTGAGTAAGGAGAGTGTTGATGTTCATATTAATAGACCTATGTAGTGTATTTTAACGATGGGGCCAGTGTGGCGAAGGGTGGTGTGGCAGTAAGGGAAACAATGTGGCACATTTGGGTAGGCCTGATAATACCACAGTGTGTGTTGTGCCAATACCAATGCCAATGTGGAACGCCTGATATCTCGCCAGGGAGGAAGTTGCTTAATGTAATAACTCAATATGTGGGATTTTTTTATTTGGCTGTGTATACTGTGGGGAACAGACATTCATTGTATCGCCAGTGAGACGAGCTGTGTGTGTGCGTGTGTGTGTGTGTGTGTGTGTGTGTGTGTGTGTGTGTGTGTGTGTGTGTGTGTGTGTGTGTGTGTGTGTGTGTGTGTGTGTGTGTGTGTGTGTGTGTGTGTGTGTGTGTGTGTGTGTGTGCGCTAATGACTTAAAAAGACGTGCCAAGCCGCTGTCACTTGTATTGTATCATTTGTATTGTGTGCATTGTGTTTGTAATTCGTTTTATCACTCATTAGAGCCTGGGCTAGCCATTTGTTTCTGTCATAGCATTTGCTTTTAATTAAAGTGCAAGGGAGACATTGAACGCCTTGGCAACATGGATCTACATTACATTACACTTAGCTGATGCTTTTATCCAAAGCGACTTATATTATTTACAGGGTATTGGTTACAGTCCTTGGAGCAGTATGAAGTTAGGGGCCTTGCTCAAGGGGAGTGGGAGGGTGGGATTCGAAACAGAAGCTCTCTGATCTAAAGCCCATCTCCTTCACCATTACCGCAGAGATACACCAGCGGCGACGCGATTCAAGCGACAGAGTGTAGCAGCAAGCGATACGAGAGATTGAGGAGACTAGAGTATGTCCGTACAGGCAGAAGGCAAAGCATTCAAGCATTCCCATTGGCTGTGGTCACTGACCTCTATACAGTCATTGGCTGTCAGGGCTTGTCGCCGAACCGCGTCATAGAAAGTTGAAAAGATTTCAACTTCAAATTGTCGCGCTCGTCGCGCAAATCGCTCTAGTCTCCAGAATCGCTTTAGTCTCTTGACTCAATACAAAGTCAATTACTTCCGTCGCTCGACTCGCTCAGATCGCCGCTGGTGTATTTCCGCGGTTAGGCCACAGCACCAGCACTGCGTGCACCGGGCCTTCACCAAAGGTCCCTTTAAGACATAAACATCGCCAGTGATTATCCTCGAAGGAATGTTCCTTCTAATCTGTCTGTTTGAGATAGGTACGCACGCACGCACGCACGCACGCACACTCACTCTCCCTGGCTGGGTCATATAGTCTCTCTGGCTCATACACACACACACACACACACACACACACACACACACACACACACACACACACACACACACACGCACACGCACACACACACGCACACACTCGTAACTCTCATATACACATATTCACGCTCTCTCTCAGACACACACACGCGCACGCACACACAGACACACACACACACACACACACACACACACACACACACACACACACACACACACACACACACACACACACACACACACACACACACACACACACACATGTTCTAACTGATGACCAGGGGTCAGGCGATAAGAGGTGTTTGGGAGCGTGCCCTGCTCATTGGTGTCGCACCCGTGAAATTCCTGATGAAATCACTCCGTCTCACGCCATACCCGTCTCCACTAACACCTCACGCAACCACACAAAAACTCAAAACCTTCTATCACACATGCTCACTCACACACACACACACTTACACACACATGCACGCACGCATGAACGCACGCCCGTGCACATACACGCACACACACACACACACATACACCTTACGCAACCATAAAAACTCTCTCTGTCACGCACACGCACACACACACACACACACACACACACACACACACACACACACACACACACACACACACACACACACACACACACACACATACACCTCACGTAACCAAAAAACACACACCCCCCTCCACCTTCCTCCTTCCTCCACTTCCACTATCGTCTTCTCGACCACTGATGCAGGATCAAGCCACAATTCCATACGTGCGAAGTGCCTGCATGTTTTCCTTTCTCTCTCTCTCTCTCTCTCTCTCTCTCTCTCTCTCTCTCTCTCTCTCTCTCTCTCTCTCTCTCTCTCTCTCTCTCTGTTCCATCCATCTCCCATCTGTATCTGTTGTTATTTCTCAGCTGTGGCTGTATCTCATCTGGCTCTCCTGCTCCCCTCTCACCTGCGAGCTCTAAGCTCTTAAGGCGCGAGGAGATGGATAGCGGTGGAGATAAGAGGAGCAGAGAGAACACCCCCCCCCCTCCTCCTTACTGAGAGAACCTCAGGGGAACATCCCCCCACCCCACCCACACACACACACACACACACACACACACACACACACACACACACACACCCTTACCGAGAGAACCGAGAGGATCAGCCCCCACCCCACCCACACACACACACACACAGACACACACACCCTTACCAAGAGAACCTGCGAGAATCAGTCCCACACACACACACACACACACACACACACACACACACACACACACACACACACACACAAAACAACCCCCCCCCCTTATCGAAGGAGGATCAGATCAAGGTTTACGTCCATTCTCCGCTTCCCATCCGACCCTCAACCTCAACAGCCCACACCCCTCCGCAATAATGCACCCCCCCAACCACCACCATCACCACCAGTGAATACCGTGCCCCCTCATTCACACAGCGAACTTTGCGTCCCCCCTCCCCTCCCCCTGGGCGAATCGTGTGGGCTGCCAGGCCCGATAGCCTTCCAGAGAACATCTGATTACAGTCTGCGACTACCATATATCACTGAGTGCGCAAGCATGCGTGACAGATGGCATGCTCTTCTCTCTTCTCTTTCCACCTTTTTTTCTTTCTCTCTCTCTCTCTCCCTCAATCCCTCTCTCTCTCTCCCTCCCTCCTTCCCTCTCTGTCGCTCTCTCTCCGTAAGCTATCTATATACCCCCCCCCCCTCTCTCTCTCTCTCTGTCCCTATCTCTCTCTCTGTGTTTGTTGCTCTTCTCGTGTGCTGTGAGTACGAGACAGCTTTGTCCCAGCCACCCCATTCCAAACACTTTCTACACGTCACCTCTCTCTGCATTTGTCACGTCAGACAAAAGCAAAAGCGTGCGGGGGTGTATTTAGAGAGGCACATGGGTGTGAGGTCTATGTTTATGATAGAGGCGTGTGTGTGTTTGTGTGTATGTGTGTGCTTGCTTGCTTGTGTGTGTGCATGCGTGCGTGTGTGTTTGCATTTGCGTGCTTACTTGTGTATGTAATTGTGTGAATGTCTGAGTGGCGTGTGTTTGGTTGTCAAGACCGTTTGTCTGAGCCAGAGCAGTCTGTTGCTGTACTTCATCCCTTGCAATAACTTTCCCCCCCTCTCTCTCTCTCTCTCTCTCTCTCTCTCTCTCTCTCTCTCTCTCTCTCTCTCTCTCTCTCTCTCTCTCTCTCTCTCTCTCTCTCTCTCTCTCTCTCTCTCTCTCTCTCTCTTATTCCTTGTTACAGCTGTTGTTATGGATGCATCACATTGGACTATGATCTTGAGCTCTGTTATTTAATGGCATAGTGATTGTATTGACAGTACTACTGTGAGATGCTCTTAAGTAGAAACACATATCGTTTGTAAATCTCTTTTGAAGTCACTTGGCAGGTCTCATTTGTAAGTTGCTTTGGATAAAAGCCTTATTTTGATAGAGCTATGGTGTTGCAGACATAACTACGTAGTAGGGCTGCACGATATTTCAAAAATATGTGATACACGATAACATGACTATATACCATATCATTTTACTTGCGATATTGAATATATACATATATTTTCCCCTCTCTACTTGCCATTCTACACTTAATCATGTATAAAACAACTGAGAGCAATGTTTTATTTCCAACATTATTTCTATATGGAAAAAAACATGGCTAATATACAGCATCAACTTAAAATGTAACCTTTTCACCAAATTTGCTGTTATTTAAAATGAAAAAAGTAGATATTGTATTTTAACCAACTTTTGCAATACGTGTATTGCAAGTCGTGATATCGTGATATCGTGATAACAATACATTTTCGATATATTGTGCAGCCCTACTACGTAGTGACCCAGACACACCAAAACACATGCCAAAGAGGACGTTGCCCCCCTTTGACATTTTGATAATCAAATCATAATAATGTTATTTACTAGTGTTAAAAAGAGAACATAGCATTCCTCAAAAATCTGATTGTAGCATTTAAAAGACCAGATCACATTCCTGTTGTCTTGTTTATAGTGGAAGAATAATAAAAAAAACCACAACCACAAAGTTGCCTTCATCCTGGAATGCACATCATGGTCTGCGAGCTTTGAAGCTACGTCTTCTCATTGGATTAGTGGTGAGATAATACAGAGACGCTGAGGGTGGATACAGTAGGCCAATTTTAGCCAGACACTAGTTCTGGCTACTTTACTATACTACTCTACTAGTCTCTCTCTCTCTCTCTCTCTCTCTCTCTCTCTCTCTCTCTCTCTCTCTCTCTCTCTCTCTCTCTCTCTCATCCACTCAGTCACTCATGCACGCACGCATGCGCACACACACACACACACACACATTCACTCACGCACGCACGCATGCACACACGCACGCACACATACATGCACGCTTGCATGCGTACACACACACACACACACACGCACACACACATGCACAGGGGCGGAGTGGCCCACCTTTTCCCACCGGGAGAATTTTCCCCTTGGCGGCCCTCTTTAAAAAAACAAAAAAAACAAAGTGAACATGGTTTCCTAACCAAAAAGACAAAAGCCACGAAATCTGCAGTCGTACTACATGTGGACATTAGTGTTGTCAAAATATCAACCTGAAGTGGAGAATTGTAGCCTACACCTTGATGAAATGCACAGCCAGTGGTGTAGTCTACGTAAAACGCAGGTATACGCACCCATTTCAAAATTTCAGGGATTACAGTATACCCACTTAAAATTGATTGGTCCATTATTTACAATAGCACAAATATATACAGTAGACTATACACACATCAAAAAATGCTCAAATATACAGTATACCCACTTCAAAAAGTAGACTACACCACTGGAGCCATCATCACAGTCCAAAGCATTCATAGGCCTAGGTTAGGCTACATCACGCTACTGTTCCATGCAAATGTGCACTCCACTGTCATTTTGACAGTTTGAAATTGAAATATCGTTTAAGGAAGACAGGATGAGCATGGGCACAAAGTTTTGGGTGTGGGGATTTTTAGAAGAGTAGGCTTACAAAATATAGTATAGTAGCCTATAGCTTACAAAAAGTCTGTCTACATTGTGCAATAAACCCACCATGCAGCAAATAAGCCAAACTTAGCTACTTCAAACCACAACCATAAGTCAACAAAATGTATAACCAAACGGTGTAGGCCTACCTTAAAACGCTGTCTTCTCGCAGCAAATGTCTTTGTTTCTTGCAATCACTCTACTTTAATCCACAGCTTATTACTGTAGCTAACACACCCAGCACTGGTCACATCAGAATCTTGTGTGGTAATTATTTTGTTCCATTTCGTCAGACATAGGCTACATCCTAAATGTACCACATATAAATATATGTATGATAATAATAAAATTATATATTTCGACTATAAGGAGATATACTGGTAGGTCTAACAAATCAAAACAAAACCCATTGCTTCTGTTAGGTGCAGTTATCTTGCTTCTGTTAGGTGCAGTTATCTTCCTTACCACTTGGTGGAGTCTGTTCGTAACCCAAGTCAATAACCACAGAGCAAGTGAATCAGGACTGGAAAGACTGTAAACTGTAACAGTCGTGTGGAAATCGGAAAATAAATCATAATTTATTCATATTTCCATCCTTTGGTAACCAATATACATATCACAGGTTCTTCAAATACTGAAAACGAAACTGTGTTACTAAGATCTAGTAAACTTCCGCGATCTACGGTGTATGAAAATTATCAGTAGAGAAGGGGTGTGGCCAATTTACTGTTTGACACAGTCAGTGAGTTATTGCCGTCTGGTGCATGGTATAAATACTGGCTAGTCAGCTTGATTCCTGTATAGGGAAGTGGACAGGGGGAAGTCAGTACTTGTAAATACCATCTCTAAACTTCAGGGGCCGGTTAGAAACGCAATGCGGTGGCATTATTACATTTCACGGCCGCGGCCCACCGGGACAAGTCCCCGATTTCCCGACGGCCACTCCGCGCCTGCACATGCACACACTCAGAAGAAGCCTGAGGCATTTTCACCTGCTGTCCTCTTGGAGAAACAGCCTGGGAAAAGTTGAAGGGTGGTGAGGAAAGAAAGGAGGCAAGAGCCCCACTGAGATCCATCTCTCTTTTTCACATCCTCTTTTTTCCCTTTCCTTCGCTCCCTACCTCTTTCTTCCTCTCCTTCTTTTTCTCTCAGTATCTCATTCGCTTTCTCTAACTTCTTCTCTAACCCCCCTCTCTCTGTACGGTATGTCTGTATTTCTCTCTCTATGCACATTGAGTGCCCTCTTTCTCTGTCCTTCTCCCTCTCCCTCTCTCTCTGCCCTCTCTTTCTCTCTCTCTCTCTCCTCTCTGCCCTTTCTCTCTCTAACTCCTCTCTGCCCTTTCTCTCTCTCTCTCTCTTTTCCTTATCTTATCCTCTCCTCCTCGCTCGCCCTATATTTCTCTGTATCTGTCCCTCTCTCCCTCTTTTCCTCTCTCTCTCTCTCTCTCTCTCTCTCTCTCTCTCTCTCTCTCTCTCTCCTCTCTAAGGGTCCTCATCTTCTCCGGGTGTTGCTGCCTCCTGCTATGCAGTAATGGACGGCTCTGGTGCCATAGGTGCCGTTTGCGCGCCGTGAATCAACATACAGCTGATGTGTTGATGTGAAGCAGCTGCTTTAACACACACACACACACACACACACACACACACACACACACACACACACACACACACACACACACACACACACACACACACACACACACACACACACACACACACACACACACACACACACACACACACACACACACACACACACACACACACACACACACACGTTGTGTGAACAGGTTTGAAACCAGAGGATGAGAAATGACTTGAGATCTGTGGGATCCTTGGCCAATCTCACCCACACTCACAGAGTCTGAGTAGTGTTTCCCCAGATGAAAGAGGAGGAGAGGAGATAAAATACATCACATCTCTATTTCTCAACCACAGAGACACTCACACATCAATGAATCCCCACCTTCTCTCTCTCTCTCTGTCTCGCTGTCTCTGTCTCGCTCTCTTTCTCTCCTCTCTCTGTCTCTCTCTCTCTCTCTCTCGCTCTCTCTCCTTACATCTCTATTTAGCCAGAGAAGCTCTCACATCAATCCCCTCTGCGTAGGCTCCCGAAGCCCCGTACTCACTCTCAACTCAGTGATTAGTGTTCTTACCCCCTGTGCTCTCCTTACCTGTACTGTAATCTATTATCATCACCATCCTATCTGATTAAAACTTAAAAGAATCCCCCCTAAAGGATAACACATTTCCATCTCCAACCAAACAGGTGCTGTTGGCACTAATCGTTTTTGAATGTCCTCCAGAACCTCCTCTTCTCTTTTCTCTTGTCTCCCTCTCCCCTCTCCCTTCTTTCTCCCGCTTCTCTCTTCTCCTCTCTGTCCTTCATCCACTCCCTCTTTTTCCCCTCTCTCCTTTCCTCCTCTCCCTCATTTCTCTTCTCCCTTCTTCCTCTCTCTTTCTTTTCTACTGTCTCCCTCTCACCGTTTTCTCCCTCTCTCTCTATTCTCCCTCTATTTTCTACTTCTCCCTCTCTCCAGCAGCTACGTGACCCTCTAGACCAGGGATGTCAAACTCACAAAATTCACAAAATCTGGGATGAAGTCACGGGCTGAACTCAATTTGTATTTATTAAAAGTGGGCTAAAATTGCGTATGCACACACTTAATTACTCAAAGACAAATTCACAAACATGCACGGTAGCTTAAATGTGCTTGAACAGTTTATGATCTTTGTAAATGTTCTTTCAAAGGGAGGTACCGCGCCTTTTCTCTTGATGCCGAGTGGGTGCGTAGGTTCCAACAGGTAAACTATAGGATCAAGTAAGGGGAACTCGCACACCTTGTATGTCGATGCAATATTGTCCTTTTATTGCATGTTTTGAAAATAAAAAAGTGCTACCCAAGTGAACAGTGCAAATGTTTCGGTCCCATTCAGACCATCCTCAGTGCAAACATTGAAAATTAAGACATGCCCTTATATAGGCTAGGTAAAGCCACGTACACGGAAGACAGGTAGTAAGCCTGCAACCTAGCTTGAAATGCCTATAGGTTAGGGTGTATGGATAGAGACATCCCAAATCGCCAGTCGCAAGACACTTCAATGAGACCAACCATTCGGCCAATGATCTTAGAATCATAGGCATTGACAGAGTTGTCCCCAGTCGCAGAAGCAGCTGCACCAGCCAGTCTTTGCTAAGATGTGAAGCCAGATGGATTTTCTATTTAAAAACACTGCAACCTAATGGACTGAATGATGATTTTGATTTGACTTTTTATCTATGAATCACCTGCGATTATATTAATTCTTGCGCCATTGTCTTATGACTACATTTCATTTTTACATTTATTTTTCCTTTTTCATATTTATTTAATGTATTTTTATTTTATTTCTGTTCGCCCCCGATAAAAAATATGACTGGACAATGACACTTGTCTATCCAGCCTACTATGGGAAGGATGTTGATGACAGGATGTCTCTATCCATACACCCTAACCTATAGGCATTTCAAGCAAGGTTGCAGGCTTACTACCTGTCTTCCGTGTACGTGGCTTTACCTAGCCTATATAAGGGCGTGTCTTTATTATTATACTAGGAAATATTTGTTTATTACCACGTAATCTTTCATGTAAAGATAAAATTTGGCAATAGGCAGCCCAGTTTCAATGAGCAGCATAGTTGCAATACCTTTTTTGACCATTTCCTACACAGTGTCCCTTTAAGTCCTCTTGCCCTCGTCTGGTCCTTCAGTGTCACCCTGCACTGTGGCCTCGCCTGTTGTTTGCTGTCTTCTCCAGCTCGAGGAGTAGTGACTTAGCCATGCATGCACAGCCAACAAGCGCTGGGAACCAGCAAATAGTGTGAGCGGGACGTGTTGTCTGGTGTTTGCATTCCATGTGGAGGAGTAATTAGCCAGAAGTCCACGACCAACAAGAGTGTGTGGAGACCAGAATGTGTGGAGTGAATTGCAAGAGAGCGACAGTAAGGTCGAGGAGAGGGTTGGCCTGGCCTTGGCCTCAAATGTTTGACCCTGTTGGTGTTCTGTAGTCCTAGTGTGGCTCCATGCAGCTCCCAGTGTTGCCTTTTACTGTGGTCTGGTGGTGGTAGTTCAAGTTAATAGTTAGTCACCCATGCACTAGTTAATAGTTAGTCACCCATGCACAGTGTGGTGTGTACAGAGAGTAAATCAAAAGTATGTGTGGATTGAATTACAAGACACACGAGAAAGAACAATGGAGACTATGATATGGACGAGCTCAGAGATACGTTTCGTTATGCGTAGGGTGTTATAGCCAGAGACGAAGGGACTTTGGGAGGGGTAGAGAGAACTATGGCCCAAGCAATTTGGGCGACTAGAGGCGAAAATCTGTAGTTGGACAGCCAATCGGAATGTCAGAATGCTTGCATTCTGCTTTTAACGGGCATACTCTAGTCCAGGGATGTCAAACTCAGACCCGGGGGCCAAATTTGGCCCGCGGAGCCATTTTATTTGGCCCGCCAGATGATTTCAAATGTGTATTACAGTTGGCCCACATAGATCCCCCTTTTCATGTATGATTTTGTTTCCCCAGTCATAATGAATACTTAGAATTGAAAAGGGTAACATTAGTGAATGGGTAGGATGTATAGAGTATTAAGATTTGAACATGAAAAATTCATATATCACAGGAATATGAGGAATAGGAGTGGGCCCAGGCCATTGAAACAACTCACACTCAAATGCAACAGAATGTGCAGGCTCATTTGAACTATGATGGGAATCTGTTTAGATATTCTTTTAAACACAAGCAATTTTAGTCCATTTTTGTAAAAAAAAAAAAAATATTGAGTTTGGCCCGCAAATTCGCTCCAGATTTTGATTTTGGCCCTCGGTCCATTTGAGTGGTAACACTTTATAATAATGTTCCTTAGTAAAGACTCAGTAAATAATTAACTAATAATGAATAAAACATTAACAAATGTTTTTATTATTAACTAAGCTTTATTAATGCTTTATAAAATATCTACAAATGATATCTGCAAGATTTTACACACCTTATAACAGAGTATTTTATTCATTTACAAGCAACTTGTAAATGTTTGATAAATATAAAATATTAACATAGCATTTCCTAGTCATTTACAAGCATTTGTTTACATTTCCTAGTCATTTACAAACATTTGTTAATGTTTTGTTCATCAATAGTTAATTATTTATTAAGTCTTTATAATGCTTTTTTGCATCCATTATTCTAAAGTGTTACCATTTGAGTTTGACACCCCTGCTCCAGTCTGTAGCTTCTATTGCTCGTATCGCTCTTGCTGCACAGTCCAGCGATTCTCTGGACCGGTGTGTTCGCCCGCTTACTGTTCACTATGGCCCCTAGCCTTCAGATACATTCTCACACGTCACTACTAGTCACTCGTTTCTAGCTCACTCGCTTGTTCACCCCTCACTTCTGGAACGTTTAACGTTCCCACGGGTAGGTTCAACTGCCGCTGCAAAAGCGAGAAATTAACTGTCAATAATCCGAACTCTGCATTTCAATTGGCTACTCCACTTACTCGTAAGTCGTAACGCTCGAAGTGAAAACATTTTTATCTCGGAATCCGTCCACATCGCATTGCTTGTACTCTCCTCACCAGTCCAGGCCTTTGTTTTGCTAGAACACATGAACATTATATTGACTTCTCTCATTGACTGAGTAACTATTGGCGATGTGTGTGAATGCAGCTTAACTCTAGCCTAGTGTTTCTGAACGGGGGCGGTAAAGCCCCCCAGGGGGCGTTGGGTAGCTCTAGGGGGGCGTTGAGAAGGATATAGCTGGGAGGGGCGATGCTTAGTTGCCATTGGGGAGTATTTGACCATTTCATTTCTTAATACTAAGGGGGGGCGTTGTCAGTCTTATGATGATGTCAATGGGGCGTTGGGAGGCTTGTGATGAGGCCAAGGGGGCGTTTGTTCTAAAAAGGTTGAGAAATACTACTCTAGCCCTTTAACCCTAGTCTTACCCTTCACTGTGGTGTGGTGTTTGCAGTGTCCCAATTCTAAGGCGTGTGGTTTGTCAGTTAGCCACGTATGGCCAACAAGAGCACTGAATGGAGTGAACCACAGGAGTCTGTGGAGTGAATCAGAGTATTGAGCAACGGCAGCGATGACGATGACAAGAGGGATGAGGCGAGAGTGTCACATTCCATTGAGGAAGGAGGGAGGAGAGAGGAGGGAGGCAAAAAAGAGGAGGAATGGGAAGAGGGGAGAGATGAGGAGGGAGGCAAAAGAGAGGAGGACGGGATGAGGAGGATGAGAAGGAGGGAGGAGAGAGAAGAAGGGAAGGAAGGAGAGAGGAGGGAGGTGAAAGGAGGATGGGATGAGGAGGCTGGGAGCTAAAGCAAGCGTGTTTGGGAGGAAGGGAGGGAGGGACTGGTGGAAGTAGGGAGGTAGAGTGAGTGCGTTTGAGCGAGCGCGTTTGGGAGGGCAATGCTGACCCTGTGTGATTTACAGCAGTTTCTGTGGAACAAGCTGGTGGATTGCGGACAAGAGTGTACGGCAATGTAGAAAAGCAAGTGTGTGTGTGTGTGTGTCCGTGTATGTGTGTGTGTGTAGGGGGGGTGGTGTCAGAGAACACAAAGGAAGGAGAGAAAGTGAACTGGTGGGTTTGGGTGATTTAAGGGTTTCTCTGGCCTCAGAGGGCACAGAGGGATGTGGTGTGTGTTTGTGTGCATGCGTGTGTATGTGTGTGTATGTGTGTGTGCACGCGTGAGTGTGTGTGTGTGTGAGAGAGAGAGAGTGTGTGTGTGGCTCAGAGAGGAAAAGAGAGAGGGGGGAGGGGCTGTTTCTCTTCCCAAGTGCTTACAAAGAAAGAAAGAAAGAAAGAAAGAAAGAAAGAAAGAAAGAAAGAAAGAAAGAGGACATGAAGTGTGGAGCGTGATGAGCACACAGGAAGACTGAGACACAGGCAGCCAGTGCCACTGACAGCTTTCGCTGGGCTCAGGACAAAGTCATCTGAAAGGGCCCCCTACTCAATGTAATGGGGACCCAATTCTGGGCCCCTTGTCTCCCTGGGCCCGGGACAACATACCCCTTTGTCCCTCCCTATCTGCGGGCGTGCAGGCAGCTGAACAGAATAAAGCAGCAACAGCAATAATAGTAGTAATTCTTTATATCTCCCCAGCGTAGGAATGCTTTATATCTCCCCAGGGGGCTTCACTACGAGTGCTACTGCTGCTGCCACTGCTGCTACTACTACTGAATACAATAGGAATGAGAGGAAAGCATCAGGCCGTTCTATTGGGGGAAAGCAGCGGCAAGCGGAAACTACCGAGAGAGGGAGAGAGGAATAG
>NC_085865.1:42394127-42399127 GCF_034702125.1 Engraulis encrasicolus
AGATTAAATTTGCTGGAGCAAAGCCACTTGGACTTGCTGAAAGAGCACTGGTCAAGGTGTCAACAGGCACGTCAGCACCCACAGGCAAGGACTGAAGAACAAGTGCATACCTCCTGCACTCAACTCTCTCTCTCTCTGTCTCTCTCTGTCTCTGTCTCTCTCTCTCTGTCTCTCTCTTTCTCTCTCTCTCTCTCTCCCTCTCTCTCTCTCTCTCTCTCTCTCTCTCTCTCTCTGTCTCTCTCTCTCTCTCTCTCTCTCTCTGTCTCTCTCTGTCTCCCTCTTTCTCTCTCTCTCTCTCTCTCTTTCTCTCTCCATCTTTCTTTCTCTTCCGACCCTGCCCCCCATCCTTCTTGCCTTTCTCACTTTTTCTTTCTCTCACCACCACCTCCTTTATCTCCCTCCTTACATCTCTCTCTCTCTCTCTCTCTCTCTCTCTCTCTCTCTCTCTCTCTCTCTCTCTCTCTCTCTCTCTCTCTCTCTCTCTCTCTCTCTGTTGCCTGCTTGTGCTCTTGTGTTCACCTCTTGAGCTGAGCTGAGAGACTCTCTCTCTCTCTCTCTCTCTCTCTCTCACACACTTTTTTTCTCTCTCTCTATCTCTCTCTCTCTCCCTCTCCCTCTCTCCTTTCTGGACTGCATGCTATGCTGTGTTCTGTTCACCTCTTGGGCTGAGTATCAGAGGCAGTTCGCTGCATGTAAGGTCACCACTCACACACATTTAGCCGGAGTTTGGAGAGATTTATCTGCGCTGCAGAAGCGCTGCTGGCCGGCCCCTGGCCTGCCCCCGGTTCCCTGTTCCTCTCCCCGCTATCCAGAGGGGATAAGAACAGAGAGGAAAAGAGAGAAAGAGAGAGGGAGAGGAAGAAGGGGGGGATGAAAAGGGAAAAAGAAAGGAAGGGCAAGTGGAAAAAAAGAGAGAGGAGGAGAGAGAGTGTTGGAAATAGGAAAAGAGATGGTGAGTGAGAACAAGGGAGAGAGAGAGAGAGAGGATGGGAGGAAAGAAAGACATAGGGAAGGAGAGGGCAGGAGGAGAGAGAGGAAGAAAAAGAGATGGAGAGAGAGAGAGAGAGAAAAGGGAGATGGAGAGAGAGAGAGACCCTGGGCCCTCCAGTTGGAGGCCTGTGGAATGCACGCCACCAATATTTTGACTTCTCCTTTGGAAACAGCTGTGTTTCCTTTTTCAAAGATATTTTTTCCTTATTTATCGGATCCCTCAGGAGAGATCCATCTGGGCCGTCTGACACGAGCTTCCTCCACTAAATCTGAGCGAGGTTCTCCAGCTCAGGGATCGGGGAGAAGGGGAGTGGGGACGGCCCACAGCCCTCACCGGCACACACCTGCTGCAACACAGTAAAGCACAGCACAGCACAGCACAGCACACAGTGGAATAGGGAGAGCAGAGAGGAGCAGGCAGGCAGATCGCTCTAGCAGGTCTGCTGTGCTGACGTACACACATACGTAGTTAGACGCACAGAAATACACTCACACAGACACGGGTAAATACACACACACACACACTGGTAAACACACATACACACACACACGCACACACACACACACACACACACACACACACACTGGTAAACACACATACACACACACACGCACACACACACAGAGACAAGCTACTATGCCCTCTTTATTTCCTTTCCTTTGCCCTACTATACTCTAGCAGGTCTGCTGTGCTGACGTACACACATACGTAGTTAGCACAAATACACTCACACAGACACTGGTAAATACACACACACACACACACACACACACACACACACACACACACACACACACACACACACACACACACACACACACACACACACACACACACACACACACACACACACACACACACACAGAGTGGAATGGATGCCTCCTCTGATGAATAGTCCCTAAAGTCTGGAAATCCTGCAAATGAAAACCTTGACAGTGATCACGACAGGCCTGGCAGCCGCTTCCTAGAGATGAGTGCAGGACAAATTGGAGCGGCAGTGCAGTGCAGCGCTGTAGTAGACTGGACTGGCCATCTGGCATAGCAGGTATTTTCCGCTGGGCCCTGCACCCTTGTGGCCCCCTAAAAAAATGTTTTTTTTTGTTTTTTTTTTACGTTTCTAAAAATAGGGGGCCACAAGGGTGCGGGACCCACCGGTGATTCAGTTCTGCGCCGCTAATTATGTGGGGCCCCTTGACTTAAATCCAAAAGTGCCCTGGCTCTATTTCTCCTCCAGGCCAGCCCTGAGTGTAGTACAGGGCAGACTGGAGAATCGCTGAGGAGAGCAGAGATGAGATCAAGCAGCAGAGCAGCAGGTCCCAGTGTTGTTGATGTTTGCTCTGTGTTAATGGAGGACAAGCAGCCGGGGGAGTGATCAAGTCGTTATCTTGTTTCTTTTCTTTGTTTTCTTGCTACGCGGGAAGGTTGTAATGAGAGGCTGCGATGAGAGCTCTGTTGTCCTATTCTTCGCTTCTCCTGGTCATCAGAGCAGCCAGAGACGGAGGTGGTTCTAGCAGAGACAATGCAGGAAGAGAATTAAGTAGAATGTTAAAACCTCTTTGGTAGAATGCCAGAAGCAAAAATGCAACCTTTGGAGCAGCAACAGAAGGGTTTCTAAATGTTCTAATTTAACCCCTTTGCTTAGACCCTATGTTATAAGCTTACCACAAAAACTGTAATGACTAAGTCTTAATCTGTTATATAAGGGTCTCTGTAAAGCCATGGCAATGTTGTTATAAAGTTGAGTCTTTTTAGCTAAGAGTGAATGGGTCGGTGGGCCCATCTGCACAAAGAGGCTACAGTAACATTTGAAAAATCTTAGTTCAATTCTCAGTTCAATTGAGATACAATTCTACTTTCAACCTGTGAGGCAACTGAGGAATATATCTTTTTTTTTAAACATTTTTCAGCTTGAAAAAGAAACCGCATCAGGGGACTACTAACTCCAAGCATTTCTGTCTGACCAGAGGCCTCTTGCTGCTAGAAACAGGTCATCCGAAACTTCAAGGGGAGAATGCTGCAGTTGGGTGTAAACAGGACATGTCCATACCACAGAGAGTATCCTGATAGCAGTGTAATGGCAAGAGATGGGAGTGATGCAGTATTGCCTCTTTTCCACTGCCAGTTTTCTGGTAGGCCTACAGCTCGACGCAGTGCCACTTGGCCGCCAGCTTCTCGATTGGGACAGCTCAATCGAAAAGCAAAAAGTGGCGGCCGAGTTGCGCTGTCAAGCTGTAGGCCTATCAGAAAACCTGCAGTGGAAAATAAGCATATGTGTCCTCCTGATAGCAGAGTAATGCCATTATCTGATCTAACACTGAGCTGCAAACGATAGCAGAGACGTTGGCAGAAATCATAAAACAAAACGTAGGAGCAGGCAGCCATCCGCTGCACATATTGTTTTTTTTATGACTAAAGCCGTCAATCAAACTCATAGAGCCTTCTGATTGGGTGGTGGGCCTGAATGACAGGTGAGTGGGTGGACACAGAGCTGACGGCTAGCCCACGCATGGCTGCACCCAGAACTAGTGTACGCACGGCTATCTCTCTCGGCATGCTATGTATCTCTGGCACCAGTACTGAAACCAAATAACAGGGAGTGGGTTCCAGAGCTCGAAACCGGGGACGTCTGTTTCATATCTCGCCTACGAGTGACAACGGATGGACAGTGAACTTTGAGTGGGTCCAACAAACGCATAAACAGCAGAACAGAACACTTCTGCCATATGCTGTAGCACTATCTGTTGCGTAAGCCACCGAGCGATCCCCGCGTTCGTCGTGTTGACATGAGCCACTAGCGTGGAAGATGCTAATTTGTGTCCGGCTTGTGTAAGACTTTTTGAGGACTTTGTGTATCGTGCTGCGCCAGAAAAAAGTCAACAGTGCTCTCAATTTTGTTTATCAGTGTTTGGCAAAATGATATGAAGAGTTTATCTGTCACTAAAAAGCTTCAAGCATTTTGCGCCGCTTCGCTCCCAAGAGGCTCCTCCATTTCTCTGCGAGGTTGTCAGGCGTCGGAGGCCTGCTCTGCTCTGCTCTCCGGATTGGTATTCGAACATCCTCTTTCAAGTGGCAGCCAAAGGCGAGAGCACCATTAGTCGGCCCCGAAAATGTTATGTCAGCTGTTCTAAGGGATTATTCCTCTTTTTTTTTCTCCTACTTTTTTTTTTTTTTAATGGCTCTATATGTTCAAAATGTGGACTAAGAATGGGAATGTTTATTTTCCAGACCATTTCCTCTCCCGTTTTTATGGAATTTCCTTCAGATGCGGAAGAAAGGGAAAGTCTGTTATTATATTTGTTGACAGGTCATTGGCTTGCGTTCGCGGCAGCCTGAGAACGGATGACTTTACAAGCACAACCAGGAATAACACATGACTATTAATGTCAGCGAGACCATTCTGTTTTGGACACCTGAGGCCCCTGCTTTATTTTTACATGCGAGCACACACACACACACACATGTGCACGTACACACACACACACACACACAAATACACACAAACGTACACAAATGCACGCACACACACACACACACGCGCGCGCGCATACACACACACACACAATCAGAATGCAAAGACAGGCAAACATATGTGGACACACACACAAGCACGCACGCACACACGCACACACACACACACACACGTACACATACACACAAACGTACACAAATGCACACACACACACACACACACACACACACACACACACACACACACACACACACACACACACACACACACACACACACACACACACACACACACACACACACACACACACACACACACACACACAGGGATAGCTCTTTCTCAGACAGGTTACAGGCGAACATATGTGGTTGATGTTTCTCGGGTGGTTTGTACACACAAACACACGTGTTCCCACAAGGGAATATACCCAGCTACTCATGCAGACACAACCACATGGACACAAGCATACAGTACCTGCACACACACACACACATGTGCATACACTTTGCCTTATTCCACATACACATACGTATATAGGCC
>NC_085865.1:42401627-42414127 GCF_034702125.1 Engraulis encrasicolus
TTCTCCTTCTCTCTCTCTCTCTCTCTCTCTCCTCTCTCCTCTTGTCTCTCTCTCTCTCCTCTCTCTTTCCCCTCTCCCTCTCTTTCTCTCTCCTCCTCCTCCTCTCTCTCTATCTCCCTTTCTCTCACACACACACACACACACACACACACACACACACACCACACACACACACACACACACACACACACACACACACACACACACACACACCTTTGCCTCTGCCTATACTGCTCCTCCTCTTCCTCCTCTTCCTCTTCTTCCTCTTCCTCCTCCACCTCTCCTCCTCTTCCTCCTCCTCCTCCTCCTCTTTCTCCTTCTCCTCCTCCTCCTCCTCCTCCTCCTCTCTCTTCCTCACCTCGTCCTTTTGTGCTGATGTTGCTGCCTCTGTAGCTGTCTTCTCTTCTGATCTGCCGTGGCGTCCCGTCTCCCGCTGCGCTGTTCACAGCCTTCCCTCCGCACCTCACCTCACTTGCAAGCATGTGGCCGCCCCAGCAGCACCATCAGCATCGCCACGGAGGGCGTCCAGGGGCGGCAAAGCGTGAAACCGCCCCCTAACTCTCATTGACCCGCGCCGGGCCCGCTGGCCGCACGCTGGCTACACGCAGGCCGCCTTTGAAGACCGTGTCGGGTCAACGCCGTGGATCAGAACCAGGGGTAATCGCCCTGGGACACCCCCATGTATAAAGCTCTCCACCTCCCCACCTCTACTTTTATTCATCCCGTCATCCCTCCCTCTCTTCTTACTCCCTCTTTCTCTCTGTTCACCTCCTCTCCCCACCTCGTCTTCCATTCCTCGTTCCAATACTCCATCCCTTCTTCTTTCAGCCCCCTCCCTTCCCCCCTCTTCCCATCCACCTCCTCTGCCTCTCCTTCCCTCCTCCCTGCCCTCTATTTTCTTCTCTCTCTCTCTTTCCTTACCTCCTTTCCTCCTTCTTTGCGTCTATCCATCCACTTCTAGACTAAAACACCCCTTTGCCCCCTCCATCCATCTATCTTCCTTCTTTCCCCCTTTTCTCCTCCCTCCATCCACCATCTCTCCCCACCTTCTTCACCCACCGCTTTCCTCCATCTCTCTCTCTCTCTCTCTCTCTCTCTCTCTCTCTCTCTCTCTCTCTCTCTCTCTCTCTCCCTCCATTCTGGCTACCTCCCAGCTGTCCACCGTCTCTCCCCACCTCCTTCACCCACCGCTGTCCTCCATCTCTCTCTGTCTCTGTCTCTGTCTCTGTCTCTCTCTCTCTCTCTCTCTCTCTCTCTCTCTCTCTCTCTCTCTCTCTCTCTACCCCCCTCCATTCTGGCTACCTCCCAGCTGCAACACTACAAAGCCATAGACACAGCAGGATGTGGAAACTGTACCCCCAGGGGGTGGGATGAGATGGGATGAGATGTGGTGGTGGTGGTGGTGGTGGTGGCTGAAGGTGGAAAGGGGAACCCCCTTTTTCTGTCCCTGCTGAACTGAACCCCTCGACAACATGGCCAGCAAATCCATCCAAGCCCACCGCTGCTAGTGTTTTCTCAGCAGAACGACACGTCAAAGCGCTTGAACTTGTCGGCCCCCTCTCTGTGTTTCCTTGTCTTTTCTTCTCTGTTCTCTCTCTCTCTCTCTCTCTCTCTCTCTCTCTCTCTCTCTCTCTCTCTCTCTCTCTCTCTCTCTCTCTCTCTCTCTCTCTGTCTCTCTCTTTCGTCCACTTCCTGAAGCCACAAGTCATCTTGGTTTACTGTCATTGGGACGTAACCACTTGTAAATTAAACTTCCCTCTTCTACTGTAGCCTTCATTCATTCTCATTGAGCAAGCAAGCCCTTGTGCAAGCAGGCCAGTATACAGGCATTCAAGCATGCAAGCGGGCAAGCAAAAAAACAAGTGTACCCCAAGAATTTCCCCAAGAAATATGAGGCGGCTCGGAACTGGGTCCTTTAATTAGAGGCGGTGGGATAATTAGGACGTGAGCGAGCGCGTTGAGCTGTGTGAGCAAACGGTCCCCTCAGGAGCAGTAAAACGTCCCGCGCTAGAAGCCTTATGAGAATCAGAGTGTAATTACATAAACACATACAAATTCCTGCCGTGCTTTGGGCTCCCGTCATATTTTTGTT
This sequence comes from Engraulis encrasicolus, assembly GCF_034702125.1. Lineage (NCBI taxonomy): Eukaryota > Metazoa > Chordata > Actinopteri > Clupeiformes > Engraulidae > Engraulis > Engraulis encrasicolus. Next base: position 42,403,720 of record NC_085865.1, read on the forward strand.
TCTTTTTTACACACACACACACATATATATTCGTCAGACCATCAATGACATCTTTTAAAAAATATATAAATAAAGAAGGGGAAAAAAAGAATAGAAAATGTAAGCTGTTTCATGGGGTGCAAAATATGTCAACTTTAATTGAAGACCTGGTGTTGAAGTATCTCTCTCTTTCTCTCTCTCTCTCTCTCTCTCTCTCTCTCTCTCTCTCTCTCTCTCTCTCTCTCTCTCTCTCTCTCTCTCTCGTGCTTTTTCTTTCTATTCTTTCTTTTCTTTCTTTTTTTAGACACAAAGTTTGTGGTGACAGATTTGGGATAGATTTGGCTTAGTAATTAGAAGGGGAGCAGGAGGGAAATCAAGTGTGAGGGACCTACAGTAGTTTGTATCATTGAGTTATGGAGAGAGGGAGGGAGAAGGAGAGAGAAAGGGAAAGAGAAAGAGAAAGAGAAAGAGACTGAGTGTGTATTGTTGAGTTATGATGTCTCTGAAGACCTCTTGAAGCCGGCTGCATTCGTGGCTTGGCAGGGAGCTATCCCGCTCGAAAATGAATCACCCAGGAAAGAACTCGCTACAAATATCATAATAAAAAACACTTCACAATGTCAAAAGTGTTGAAGTACTGCACGTAGTATCTGCCTGTCATTTGTAAACATTTTAATGTAGGCGAGTGCATTTATGACTTAACCCCAAAAAAATTCTAACAAAAGGTTTGTCAGTGGTTTACAGTACTATCAGATGTACTTAACAACATACTAAAAATCTGCCAAAATCTGACTTCAGGAAAGGCCTCATTTTCAAGATGGCCGCCGCCGGGCCCTGAAATTGACTCAGGCTTTAAAATTGCATTGAAATGACCAGGAATAGTGGTGTTTGATGCATGTTTCAACCTTGTAATGTTGTAATTAGACTATGTCCTTGATATATATATGGTTATTAGTGCAGTTTGCTGTTAAAAAATCAATTTACAACTGTATGGTACTGTAATATTAGACAAATTTGGCCTAGCGGTTAGGCTTAATAGTGCTAACCTCTTCTTTGTATGCATTTTAGTTTTTTTTCCAATTATGATTATGTTTTACATTACATGTTTTGCATGTGCATGTTTTAAAATGTATTTGTTTATTTTATTTTGACAGTAATGATCAATGGTAAAAAGCAAGGAATCCATACGAAGGATTCAAAATTTCACTTTTCACTGCCTCCCGTGTAGACAAGACATGACAAACATTAAAAGTGCATGACATTATAACATCTATGTGCACAGGCACAACCAAAATACATCTTAACTTATCTTAACCTATCCCAAGTACACAGCCACAACACACAAAATACCAAAACATTACAGTAACTATAAATAAATGAATCAAATTACACATATGCGTACAGTAGTCAGATCAGGTATTAGTACCAGTAAAAAACAAGAGATTGTGAGCACAATACAGTTTATTATGTATTTGTTTAGCACAACAGGTATACATAGTACAGTTGTATGTGGGAAAAGTCTTTTCTGGGGGGTCTGAGAGCAATTGTTCTTTGGAAAGATGCAGATTTTTCCGGCAGCCTGTTGGGTGCAGAGAAGAACTCAGCATCCTTACAGTCTGTTTGAGACTCTGGTGGTGCCAGAAGAGAAGCTTGTTGAGTGGCTTGCATCACTATTGTGATCACTTTGTGGGTGGTGTATCCAAACCCATTCAATATGGTTGTGACGAAGGGGAGTAGAGTTGCCCAGCCGAGAATCGAAGCTGGACCCTCTGGGGTAGTAAACTGGGGCCCTGACCGCTACACCAAAGAGCCAGGCTCGTTGGTGTGACAGTCAGAACACACCCACAACCCTAGTGATGGTAACTCCATCACACTGCCTTCCCCTTCAGGAAGCGCACTCGTGCACTTCACACACTTCATGGTGTCCCTCACGCAACTGCCCGTCATAGTTCCCCCATCCAGTGTGCCCCATCATCAGTGCTTCACCCATCATTGGGGTCCCTCACCACGGGGTTACCAATCCTGGGTGTCCCTCACTTGGAATTACGGCTCACACACAATGCGTACGCTTCTGATGGCATCACACCATCCCACTTCTGACACCATTTGTAGCGAAGGGGAGTAGAGTTGCCCAGCCTAGAACAAAACCCAGACCTTCTGGGCTTGTAAACTGGGGCCCTGACCGCTACACCAAAGAGCCAATCTCGTTGGTGTGACAGTCAGAACACACCCACAACCCTAGTGATGGTCACTCCATCACAATAGTAGCCAAGCTAAACCATACACTGTGCCACCAATGCAAAAAAGTGGGATCAAGTACAGTTTCCTAAATGGGTGAGAATTCCCTTTTAACTCCATTCATTCTCCTTGTCTCCTAAAGGGGCATGGTACAGGTACACAAATGTGGTCTTAGAAATGTGGTCATGATGGCAAAGCACTTGCCTCGATTGTTCAGGAAGTTGAGACACTTCTTGACATGCAGTGTTGGTCCAGAATAGGTCATCATTAATGTCCAAACCGAGCCAGGCCATGCCCTGCTGATGACGCAACACCTTCAGCGTCGCTTCTAGTCAGGCCAAGTGCAATACAAATATAATTTCTGAGCTCCGGAACAAAACGGCACTCCTCCCACTTTGTTGGGAAGCATGCAACCATTAGCAAACCAAGGGGGTGGGTCGACCATGCCGTTTGGGAAATGTTGATTGTTATGCTCTTGGTCAGACCAAGTCTTGAAGAATTTTGAAAGTCAATGATAATCCAGCCAAAACCCACATCTCATCTTTGTGCAGCTCAAATGGCTGCCTCTTTCTGTAGTGTGCCTTGTCCCTCTTGATCGTCTGTGAACTTAACAAGATTGGAGTGGTACTGTAGGTTGACGTCCAGTCATTTATTTGCAGGGTGAAAAGCAGAAGGCTGAGCATGATTGTGCAAGCTGTGACTCAGTCTTGACAAGGTGGTGCTCCTGCCCTGCCTGTATCCCAGGGCAAGCAAGGGGCATGGACCAGGTGGGAGTACTGCATCCATAGGGTAATTTATTGGTTGGACATCTTGCAAGGTCACTCCAATTGCGCCGTTTGGATAGCTACAGCAGCTCCTTTTACTTTGTGATCTCTGGCTCCATTAACTCTAAAACCAGTCGGGCCTTCTCTTGCTTGTATCCAAGTCCTACAGACTTAACTGGAAGATGAAGCAGATTCTTGCCAAAGAGTTATACATGCATTGGTAGCATCATAGCTTGAGTGCCTTTCACTGGGAGAATGACATAACTAGCAATTCAAAGTACTTCATAATGATGGCCACAGGTCACATTCATTTCAGCAGGATGGGGAATTCTCTGGCATCACGTTTAGCCAGCTACTATGATTTAGCCTGTTATTATGATGCTGACAATATTTCAAGATCAAGTCAATCTGGTCAAACTGCTCATATCTGTGCTATTTCAGCACTGCCAAAATTGTGGAAACTCAATGCACTTTGCTTGACACACACCATTAAGAATATGGCTCACACTTCAGCTTGGCCAGAGTCACGATGGAAGGCATGGATGAATTTCCTGTTTAATGTTATTATATTTGAATGAAAAAAATAACACATTTTGTTCCAAATTCAAATTCTTCAGCACGACTGAAGAGTCCAGAGTTTAATATTATTGGGATCAGTATGATGTGGATAATTCTAAGTTAATTCCCAAAATATTATTTTAATTTACTTGGTCAAAACAAACCACCACTTTTCCTGGTCATTTCAAGGTCTTTATAAGGTCATCGGGCCTACATACAGTATAAATAAATATATATAATAAATAAATAAAATGTAAAAACATACATATATTTAAAGTAAAGTGAAAATAATCACAAACAAAGGGGATAGCAGTACTTAGCTTACATACAGTATGCCAGAGCAGATTTGGCTAATATCACAGTAGGCTGCCATCAATCAAATCAAAATGCATTTATAACCATTCATAATATCAGGGAAATATTCCAACAACATTACATGGTGAAAAAAAAACATATCAAACACCTCTATTCCTGGTCATTTCAATGTTATTTTATGTCCACATTCATCTCTTGTCTATCCATACAGGAAGCAGTGAAAAGTGAAATTTTGAATCCTTCGTATGGATTCCTTGCTTTTTACCATTGATCATCACTGACAAAATAAAATAAATAAATAAGTTATATTTTAAAACATGCACATGCAAAACATGTATATTAATGTAAAACATAATCATAATTGAAAAAAAACCTAAAATTCACACAAAGAAGAGGTTAGCAGTATTTAGCCTAACCGCTAGGCCAAATGTGTGTAATATTACAATACCATACAGTTGTAAATTGATTTTTCAACAGCAAACTGCACCTATAACCATATATATATCATGAACATTGTCTAATGACAACATTACAAGGTTGAAACATGCATCAAACACCACTATTCCTGGTCATTTCATTGCAATTTTAAGGCCAGAGTCATTTTAAGGGCCTGGCGGCGGCCATCTTGAAAATGGGGCCTTGCTTGAAGTCAGATTTTGGCATATTTTTAGTATGTTGTTAAGTTCATCAGATACTACTGTAAACCACTGAGAAACCTTTTGTTAGAATTTTTTTGGGGTTAGGTGGATTTTTCTCATAAATGCACTCGCCTAATGTGAGACTTTTCAAGAAGAAGTGGTAGAAGGGGGAGAAAAAATGACCCCAAAGACATTTTAAGACAAGAGACGAAGTAATAGTTGTGTGTAATGTTGAGTTGTTTGATGCTGTTCTTTTTCAAAAAATTAAAAAATTATAGCAAAAAAAGAAAGAAGAGGCCGTGGCCGTGGCTCAAATGGTCAGGGCACTGACTGTTGCACCGGGAACCCGAGTTAGATTTCGGGTCCATATCCCAATCCTCCCCCTCTCTCTCTCCCACTCACTTCCTGTCACCATATCACACTGTCCTCCTATCACATGAAAGCTAAAAAAAAAAATAAAAATAAGGAAGAAGCGTTAGAAAATGCCTAGCTAATGCAGCAAACAGCTTCATCCCCTCAGTGCAGGCAGGGTGGCCGCGCCAGGAAAGCCTTTTCACAGCACTGTATTGTGAACATAAATAATCAGGCCTCTCCTCTCCCCGCTGATCTGAGTGCAGCTTAGCGTCACTGCTAAACACATTTCGCACCCCACTGTAGCATCCACTGGGCTGCTGACAGTTTTGGCCGGGCCTGGGACAAAGTCCTCTTACAACCCATACAATACATTGTATGGGCACATACAATGTAATGAAGTCCCAGTTCTGGGATCTCTCTCTCTCCTTGGGCCCGAGACAACTGACCCCATTGTCCCCACTGTTGTCTTCCCTGTTCCTCCACACTCCTCCAGACGACTCCTTTTATACAAAATATTCCCTTCAGCCCCCCGCTCACACTTAAACTCTTCCAACCTATCATGGAATATGGGTCACTCTCAGGCTAGTGTTTATGTGGAGGAAAGAACAGGTGGCTGTGGTTAGGTGGTGGTTGTTTTAGTGTAGCCACATGTAGCGCCCCCCTATGGGATGGAGTATGTAGTGCGAGATGGAAATGGAAAAAAGTGCGGGGGTCTACTGAAGAGTTTGCAAGGGGGCTTTGAGAGTGGAAGGTGGCAACACTTTAAAATAACGGCCCCCTAAAAAGCTTTATTCAGCTTAGCGGCACTGTTAAACGTATCTCTCTCTCTCCAATCCTTCACTCCACACCTCCACTCATCTCTCACCCCTCCACATCTTAAACTGCCTCCCTTCACCCCCCCTAGGCACATGCTCCTGCTAGCTTGTATGCTTTATGTCTTCATGTTGGCTGTAACAAGTTATGATGGAGGTGAAAACGAATTTCCCCTTGGGGACAATAAAGGCTATCTAGTATCTACAGTATCTAGCTACCATGGGATATGGGTTCCTTTCCTCACAGGCTTGTGTTTACGTGGTCCAAGACAAAACAGGTGGCGGCAGTTGTGACAAAGTTTCTGTAGCGCCCCCTATGGGCTGGAGTGTGTAGTGCAAGGTGGGAATGGCAAAGTGGGGGTCTATTGAAGAGTTTGCAAGGAGGCTGTGGATGGTGACATTTGGTGACGCCGTGTCGAGAGTGAATCAGGTGACAGAGCAGACTTTGTGGTGATTTGTTGTGATGGTGTGAGGGGAGGGTGTGTGTGTGTGTGTGTGTGTGTGTGTGTGTGTGTGTGTGTGTGTGTGTGTGTGTGTGTGTGTGTGTGTGTGTGTGTGTGTGTGTGTGTGTGTGTGTGTGTGTGTGTGTGTGTGTGTGTCTAGTAGTGCGGGGGTGGGAGGTGGAAGAGAGGGGACAGTAGGGTTTGCTGAAAGAGTGTGGAGGGAATCAGGTGACAGAAGAGACCATATCGTCGCTGTCAGGCAGAAACCTTATATCTCCACATTTCATTGTTTTTTAACTTAATTTATAAATCCCTATTTTCTACTTAAGTAATCATTTCAACATTAAAGTTGGTCATGAAATGATTTATCGTTGACAGTGACGTTTATTGAGTGTGGGAGCGACACCAGGGGAGAGGAGAGAGTCTGAGTAGGAGGGCTGTAACGATACACTCAACTCCCGATTTGATTCGTATCACAATTTTTGACCTATGGTCCGATACACCCCCGATTTTAAAAATGTTTCTTTTTGATAATATAATTAACTAATAATGTAAAAATAGTAATTATGATATTGATTCGAAGCGTGGAAGCACAATTACATCATATCGTGTTTTCTGGACTGATGGTTAACAGAACTTTGAAAAAGTGTATCACTGTACTACGTTCCTGCATCACACTACAATATTGTGACTTTATTTGTCACGATTTCTTGTTTTGATACAATATCGTTGCTGCCCTACTGTGAAGTGTAGTATTTTGGGGGAGAGGAGAGGGAGTCTGTATAGTGTCTGGATCTGGAAGAGAGTACTTTGGGGAAAAGGAGAGAGAGAGAGAGAGAGAGAGAGAGAGAGAGAGAGAGAGAGAGAGAGAGAGAGAGAGAGAGAGAGAGAGAGAGAGAGAGAGAGAGAGTAGCAGTAATTGACAGTAGAAGAAAGAAAGAAAGAATGAAAGAAGAGAGTGTTTGGAGGAAGAGGGGAGAGAGTGTTTATGTGTTTGGGTGGCGGAGGGTGTGTGTGTGTGTGTGTGTGTCAGGTTGTGCAACTGGTCTGGTTGTTTTTTTGGCTGTGTGTGTGTGTGGCTGTGGTTGTGGTGTTTGGAGCAGAGGATGCAGATGCGGTTCTGGGACTGTGTGTGTGTGTGTGCGTGCGTGCGTGCGTGTGAGTGTGTGCGTGCGTGTATTTGTGTGTTGGGCTCTGGGCCTGTAGCTGCCGATGACCGCCGGGCCCCAGCGGAGCTGCCATGGAAAACAACTAGCGCACGAGGCAACAGCTCACCACCGGCCACACTACGCACGATACGCCCACCGGCAAACTCTCTCTAGCCACCAGCGTCCGGCCCACTACAGGCTCACATCAGGCCCACATCCGGCCTCACGGGCGGCCTCACTCACCTCGCTCATCCTCTTCCGCCATCCGCCGTCTTGCTCTCTTTCCATCCGTGGCTTTCTCTCTTTCCATCCCTTGCTTTCTCTCTTTCTATCTCTTCCCTTCACATTTCCTTTTCTCTTGCGCATGCTCTTTCTATCCCTCTCTTTCCTCTCCCAGTCTCTCTACTCCCTTTTTGGCCCATCTCTGTCTGATCGCCTCTGCTCTGCCCCTCTCTATTCTGCCTCTCTCTCCCTCTCTCTCTCTCTTTCACTCTCTCTCTTTCTCCCCTGTTTGTCTGTGCGTCTGTGCCTACTGTTATGTCCATTTCACTTTTCAGTTGTTGTGACTAATACCATACTTACCGGTAGTCAAGAAACTATACCTGTGGCTGTGTCTTTCAATCTATGGATCAGTGACATTTCAGCAGTAGCATGTGTCCGGGCAGTGGAATGACAGCCAGTGCCACTATTATATGGATTTGTATTTTTGGATTTGTTTTATTGGACTATCTAAGGAGCACATTCATTGCAGCATATCAACCACCAATTACTAGGGCTGGGAATCGATCCAAATTTCCAGAAGGTCACGATTTAATATCGATCTTCTCTGTCAAAATTCTAAGACTGGCTATAAAAACCTGAATATCTCAATCTTTGATACCCTCACAAACATGAAATACCTTGGTATGAGAGAAAGAAGTGGGAAACTTGGTATGAGAAAGGTTGGAAAACACTGGCACTATTTACGTGAGCAGGCTGTGTGTATTTGTGCATGTAGTCTACATGAATGTGGAAGAAAGCTACAGGATGTGGTTGAGAAAATAGCACCTATAATCATCGGCAAAAGATCGATTCTCAAAGTTGTGAATCGATATCACACTTTTTGAACATGAATCGATATTGGATCGCGATTCGATCTTTTGAACCCAGCCCTACCAATTACTAATTAATTTATTGGCATTAGATGTCATGCCACTTGACATCTGAGCCCCCCATCTCCCAAAAGACCCCATCTCTCCATCTCCCCTCCCTGACTGTTTGCCTTTATATCTGTCCTCATTCACCTCTCTCTCTCTATCTCTCTTTTTCAGTTTTGTTTTCCATCGATTTCTGCTGTGTCCTCTCTCTCTCTCTCTCTCTCTCTCTCTCTCTCTCTCTCTCTCTCTCTCTCTCTCTCTCTCTCTCTCTCTCTCTCTGTTTTACCCTCTCTGGGGGTTCTGTCTCTGCTGTTCACACACTCCCTCTCCCGAATCTGGTCTTTTGACTTTTCTCTCCCCCTCTCTCTTTCCTCTGTCTGTTTTTGCTCCTTTCTCGTTAGCCCCTCTCACTCTCGCTCTCTCAGTCCTTCTCTCGCTCTCCTTTCTTTTTCTGCCCGTTTTCCCTCTCCCACTCATCCCGTTTCCCGCTCCCTCCTACTCTTCTGCTTTTCCTCTCCTCTGTCTTCCTCTGTCTCACTCCATTCATCTCGCTCTTACTCTCTCTTTAGCCCTCCCTCCCTCCCTCCCTCTGTCTGTCTCTCTTCCCCTCTCTCTCTTCTTCATTTCCCCTTTCCCTCTCTATATTTGTGTATTTGTGTCTTTCTGTCACTTTCTCTCTTCTAATCTTTCCTCCCTCTCTCGCCCTCTCTCTCTCTCTCTCTCTCTCTCTCTCTCTCGCCCTCTCTCTCTCTCTCTCTCCCTCTCTCTCTCTCCCTCCCTCTCTCTCTCTCTCTCTCTCTCTCTCTCTCTCTCTCTCTCTCTCTCTGTATCTCTCTCTCTCTCTCTCTCTCTCTCTCTGTATCTCTCCCTCTCTCTCTATGCTGTGTTTTCCTCTGTGGTGTGCCTCTGCTCTGCTGTCGTCTGGGGGTCAGCCTCCTCCTGTGTCGTGCTGTGTGGGCTGATGACAATAGCACAGAGACACTGCAGCCAGATGTTGCGCAGGTGGAGCGAGGGAAAGAGGAGATCAAGACCAATTAGAACAGGCCCTGTTTTCACCTCCCACCCCTCCCCTCTTTCTTTCTTTCTTTCTTTCTTTCTTTCTTTCTTTCTTTCTTTCTTTCTTTCTTTCTTTCTTTCTTTCTTTCTTTCTTTCTTTCTTTCTTTCTTTCTTTCTTTCTTTCTTTCTTTCTTTCTTTCTGTCCTTATTTCCTCATTCATCCATCTTTCTTGCTACCTCTAACACACTCATTCTGTCTTCCTGTCCTTCTTTCTTTCTTCAATTATTTTTCTCTTCTCTCTTCCTCTTCTTTCACTCTCTCGTCATGTCTGTTTTTCTCTTCACATGCCTTCTTTGACTTGTTTTTTTTTTAATCTTTTGCATTTCTTGTTTCTGGTGGATATCCCCCTCCCGTTTCCTCACTTTGCTTTTCCACCCCTCTACATTCTTTTTTATCTCTGCCTTTCATTTTGTCTTCCCCCTTACTTTCCACAGAAAGAGAGAGAGAGAGAGAGAGAGAGAGAGAGAGAGAGAGAGAGCGGTATCTGTGAGGACGATGAAAAACGCCTACACAGAGAAAGTCGCGGACGAAGAGAAGTGGAGTGGAGATATTCCAAGAGAGAGAGAGAGAGAGAGAGAGAGAGAGAGAGAGAGAGAGAGAGAGAGAGAGAGAGAGAGAGGTCCGACATACTTTTCCTATGTCTGTGTGGTGTGTGGCCCTGTGCTGTGCTGTGTGTGTGCAGTGCACACCGTAACTGGGGGTCTCCGTATCGGGGACAAGCTTTGCCGGGTCGGCATCTGCGGGAAACAATAGCTCAGCAAGCGAGGCCCTCTCTCTCTCTTTTCTCCGATCGCTCTTTCCCCTGCTCCACTCTTCCTCTCTCTTTTCTCTGACTGCTCTTTACCCTGCTCCACTCTTTCTCTCTCTTTTCTATGATCGCTCTCTCCCCTGCTCCACTCTTCCTCTCTCTCTTTTCTATGATCGTTCTTTCCCCTGCTCCACTCTTCCTCTCTCTCTTTTCTATG
>NC_085865.1:42416627-42419127 GCF_034702125.1 Engraulis encrasicolus
ACACTGTACATATATGGCAGATGCACACACACACACATATATACACACACACACACACACACACACACACACACACACACACTCACACACACACACACACACACACACACACACACACACACACACACACACACACACACACACACACACACACACACACACACACACACGTATGTGCAGTATGTGCGTATATCTAGACACTCTTCTACACACATGCTCCCACACACAGAGTCCTCCACTTCCTCTTTGCATGATTTAATTTACTCCATCATAGCATTTGTCTGTCTCTCGTGTGCACGCAGAGGGAGGGAGGGCTTTTTGGGACGGAAGTGTGGGCTCCTCTCTTTCTCTCTCTCTCTCTCTCTTTCTCTCTCTCTCTCTCTCTCTCTCTCTCTCTCTCTCTCTCTCTCTCTCTCTCTCTGTCTCTCAGTGGGCACATGGAAAACCAATCAGGATGGGACACTTCATCCGCGCGTCTGTGTACACGGGGCATCCGGCTGGACTTTTACTTATGTGGCGAGCGAGGAGGAGGAGGAGGAAGAGGAGGAGGGGAAGAAATGATAAAAATACAGGCCCTACAGTACAGGCGGGTGGATAGGCAGGCAGGCAGGCAGGCCCTACAGGCTGGATAGACAGGCAGGCAGGCAGGCAGGCAGGCAGGCAAGCAGGCAGGCAGGGCAGGCAGGCAGGCCTTACAGGGCGGACAGAGAGGCAGGCACGCAGGCAGGCAGGCTTTAGAGGCAGGCATGCGGGCGGGCGGGAGGATAGACACGGACAGAGCCGGCGATCGGCCCTGGGAACCAGGCAGAGGTGGTGCTGCTGACACAAGTGGGGGGGGGAGATGACAGAGTGGTCGTCTGATGTCGGAGTGCATTGTGGTTCCCTTGCTACTTGGTTTGGTCCCCCGATCTCTCTCTCTCTCTCTCTCTCTCTCTCTCTCTCTCTCTCTCTCTCTCTCTCTCTCTCTCTCTCTTTCCCACTCACTATCAAAACGACCGCTAGACAGTTGTTCCAAATGTGGCCCTGTTTCCCTTTCTTTCTTTCTCTCCCTACTTATTTCTCTCCATCTCTCCATCTCTCTTTCTTTCTCTCTTTCTCTTTCTCTCTCTCTCTCTCTCTCTCTCTCTCTCTCTCTCTCTCTCTCTCTCTCTCTCTCTCTCTCTCTCTCTCTCTCTCTCTGACTCCTCTTAGCGAGGGCCTTAGTCGTGCTGAAGTAAAGGGTTGTGCTGAAGTCTGCTTGTCAGGACGGGCCTTTGCTGTGGGAAAAGCGCTGGACAAATTAAGAGTGACTTTCCTCCCCCGGTTTGGAAGGGGGGAAAGAAAAAAACGTCAGCAGCGTTCGGCCCTGCTGCCCGCATCTGCTGCCACTCTGAAGTGGTCGCCAGTAGAAATGCAATGCGGACGCATGTAGCCCTGCTGCACGGCTGCATTTTAATAGAGCTAAATGACAGACTGGAAGAAAATAACAAAAACATAAAAAAACGTGACCCATGCAACCTCCCCCTTTCTTCTTCTTCTATGGGTTGAATTGAATTTGATTGAATTAATTCGGGTTGCGTGTGGGCCAAGCAGGATTTCTTCTCATGGGAGAATATATATGGGTCAGTGACGTTTCACAAGTAGTACATGTCAGGGCGGCGAAACGACAGCCAACGCCACTATTGTATGGATTTTTTTGTTTGCTTGTTTTAATGGACAATCTAAGAAGCATATCCATTGCAGCATATTAACCACCGATTACTAATGAATTTATGGGCATTAAATGCTATGTTATTCCACCTGACCTCTGAGCCCAAAAAAACCTCTTTCACCCATATACTGAATATGGTATACTGAGCATGTGGTACACGAAGGCTGTACCTATGTCATAGGCAGCACGTAAGGGAAGTGTGGAGGCACACATAAATTCAAACCAGCTGGCTGAAAGTCTGTGTGCCTCCTACAGAAGGTGCACAACAGGTGCATAGGCTGGTTTTTTAAAAGGTAGTGATGTGGGAAATCAGCAGTTTTGTTCCAAATAAAAATGATATGAGTAATATGTGCAATGCGGCACGGCAGATCAGAGACTACTTGAAATATTCATTTTGGTGAACTTAAGCTTTTGAAATCCATTTGCAATGGATGGCGCAATCTTTTGAAGGGTTTCCGAATGGTTTATTTTGAAGTGGTGGATGGTACTGTATCAAACAATGCGGATATTACTATCATAAAGTGATCCGAGAGAACAAAGGAATATATCCCTTCATGATTTGTATGGTTTGTGTTCTGAGAAACCACAAAGATAGTTTTGCACGAAGTACTGCACCTTTGAGAGAACAAGATTTATCAGGCTTGACTATTACCATTATTCTGACATGCTTCCTACTATTTTTATTATTTAAACTGTGCTGTAGACAGTTTAAAGTCGCATTCGCTGACTGTACTGTGTATAACACAACTATGTCTGATAGTCTGTTCGTTGGTCCGTCGGAAATCGGTTTGCTTTTTGGAGAGTGTGCGT
>NC_085865.1:42431627-42441627 GCF_034702125.1 Engraulis encrasicolus
GGGTCAATTATAATACACATTTGAAATGGTCTCGTGGGGCAAATGACATGACTCTGAGGGACAGATTTGGCCCCCGGGCCTGAGTTTGATATCCCTGCCCTAGGGGTGCTACTGTAGCAGGTTGTTTTGCTGGCTATACTGAGCACTGGCCAGCCGTCCACTAAAGCTAAGCAGCTGATGATGTTTTCATGCATGTACTGACGGCTCAGGGGTTATTTGCAGTAGTTAATTCAGCAGCAGTTGGGTTGCAGCCTGGGTTTTGTTGAATGGCAATCGTTTGGACAGAGGCATATTCAATTTTCCACGTTGTGGTTTTGCTTCTAATAAAAATTCCTACAGCTGTACTGGAAGAAAACACAGCTATCAAACTCTTGTGGCTAAGTTCCGAGAGCATAAAAGAATTCCAGAACGGAGTATTAACTGACACTTGGGTGACCTTCTTTCTTCTGCGGGGCACTCTAAAATTAACCTTGAGATGAAAAGTTTCAGATTTAATGTCAGGAAGCGATGGAGAATTGTAATAACACATTGTGATGCATTATAATCAGCTCTCAATAGTGGGCCTGTAAATCTTAATGTGCCTCTCCCTCTTCACTGGGGTTTTTGAATAGTGATGTAGAGAGGCCTTTTATTCGCTCCAAGTAGCTTATGATAATACTGAGGGCAAATGCTTATTGTTTGAGCTTCCTGGGAACTGAACCCATGACCCAGTAAATGAGATCACCCAGAGCTGAATGGAAGGGACCTTAAGGCCCGATACTCATCCACTACTATATCCAGTCCTGTAAGCAGAGAGGTCTGGAGTGTTGGGGTGGGCTGGGCTGTTGTTTTGTTGTAAACAAAAAAAGTGAAACGCATTAATACTTGCCTAGCCTACTAAGCATTAGTCCTAAGGATGTGAGGCTGGTTGATTGTGTATTTTCAATTGTATATGTGTATGTATTCATACATTTTCTACAATCTCTCTTTTCAGGCCTAAAGATGTGGGGCTGCGTAATCATGTATTTTATATTGTGTATGTGTACTATGCATTCATAATTTCTCTACATCTCTCTCTCCAGGTCAGAGCTCCAGTCCTAAAGACACAGAGCTGGTTGATCATGTGTTTTACATGTGTTTACTGTATACTCATTATTCCATCTTGTTTCTCCTTTTCAGGTCAGAGTATCTGTTCAAAATCTGCGGGGCTGGTGGGTTGTGACGGGGCGTTGGTGAGACCGCCCTTCATGTATCATGTATTTCCTATATGGACATGATCATGTATTTTAGATATTATATCTATTTCTCTCTCCAGGCCAGAGTATCGGTCCTAAGGCGGCGGGGCTGGTGGGTCGTGATGGGGCGCTGGAGAGACAGCCCTTCATGTATCATGTAGTTAATATATATAGTGTACTGTATATATTGATTATTTCATCCCATCTCTGTTCTCCAGTGCAGGCTGCGGGACTGGTTGATAATGTATTTTATATGTTATTATATATATTATTTATATATCCACTACAGGCCAGAGTAACAGTCCTAAGGCAGCGGGGCTCGTAGTCATGTATTTCATATGTTTACATGATCATGTATATTCATTATGTATATTTACAATATACATATACTATATTACTCCACTACAGGCCAGAGTAACAGTCCTAAGGCAGCGGGGCTCGTAGTCATGTATTTCATATGTTTACATGATCATGTATATTCATTATGTATATTTACAATGTATATTTCCCTCTCCAGGCCAGAGTATCAGTCCTAAAGCGGCGTACACACACAAAGCTAGCTTTTCGCTTGCTCGCCTACTCGCCACTCTTTCATGGAACGTTCGCTGAAAGTTCCCGCGGCTTTAACTGCCAATGAACAGGCGAGAAGTACCGAACTCTGCATTCCAATTGGTTACTCGCTTACTCGCCTCGCTCGAAGATAAAATATTTTCAACTTGGGATCCGCCCACATCGCATCGCTTGTACAGTACTCGCCTACTCGCCTGCGAGTCTCGCTGGAACACATCGACATTCTATTGACTTAATTCGCTGAGCGAGTAACTAGTAGCGACGTGTGTGTACGGCCCTTTAGGCGGCGGGGCTGGTGGGTCGTGACGGAGCGCTGGAGACGCAGCCCTTCATGTATCTTTTAGTTAATATATGGACATGATTATGTATTTTAGATATTATATCTATTTCTCTCTCCAGGCCAGAGTATCAGTCCTAAGGCGGCGGGGCTGGTGGGTCGTGACGGGGCGCTGGAGAGGCAGCCCTTCATGGTGGCGTTCTTCAAGGTGAGCGAGGTGCACGTGCGCTCTCCACGGTCTGCAGGGCCCAACGGAAAGCGCCGCCAGCAGAACCGCAACCGCTCCTCGCAGCCACAGGACTCGTCACGCGGCCCTGGGCACACAGGTCAGTCACCAACGACGACACAGCCACCACTGCTACCACAAAGAGCATGATAGATAAATAGACAATACGTAGATAGCCTTTGTTGTCCCCAAACGGAATTTGTTTTCACCTCCATCATACCTTGTTACAGCCAACATGAACACATAAAGCATGCGATACAAGACAGGCATGGGTACACCAACAGCACAGATACATGTAACGTACACAAGGATATCAAGCACCATACAGTACATGCACACTCAAATACTGTCAGGCAACAAGCACAAACTCGCACAATAAGCCATACAACCACACCACAAGAATTGGATTGTCATTATATTATATTATATGTGTTTGGTTGGGGGGGGGTGCTTTCAGAGGGCTTTCTTCCTGGCCCGACCAAAACTGTTAATGCCCCTGACCACAGCTACAGCCACAGCCACTCAACAGCACTCCGTTTAACTTCATTACACTTCATCTTACGACCTCTGTTACATCACTTAAGTGTCGGGAATAATATGTTGCACGCACCGGAACCAGGGCCGCTGACAGCTTTGGCTAGGCCCAGGACAAATCAATCTCAGAGGGCCCCAAACTCAATGTATACAATGTAAACAGGACCTAATTCTGGGCCCCATATCTCCCTGGGCCTGGGACAGAAGACCTGTTTGTACCCTCCTCTCAGCGTCCCTGACCGGAACACACCGGACGCTCAGTCCCCGTTCCTTACCTCAGCAGTTTTGCCAGCCAGATGCAGAGCTGACCCCTCACTCTGAGAGTATTTGGGTCAGTAACGTTTCAGCACACATCCGGGTGGTGCAACAACCGCTAATGCCACTATTGTTAGGATTGTTTTTGCTTGTTTCATGTTTAGTGAATTATCGAAGAAGCATATTCATTCCAGTATATTAATTACCAATTACTTAGAAATGTATAGGCATTAGCTGTTGTTGGACCACCTGATGTCCGAGCCAAAAAAACCCGTCATTGACTCATTTACAGAAATACAGTTAAAGCCAGAGTTTACAGTACTGTACAGTACAACATAGAATAAGTTATTCACCGTTAGGTAATTAGGAAGGGCTGTCCCTCCTCAACCCATTTTGGCCTAAGCCCTTTTTGGGAAAAGGTGCCACTATGGTTAGCTAACCACACTTACATCCCATTGGTCCGACATCCCATTAGTCCGACCACACACGTTAAAACTATGCCCAATCCTAAATAATTCCTAACCCTAACCCTCAGTAAAGGCATGTTCTGTCAGTACTATACAATTATTTTTGTGTAATAAGCTTGTAAATATTCACTTTTAAGTTTTTTATGTTTATGAAAGTAAGAACAGTGCCCAAACCAAACCAATTCCTAACCCTAACTGTCAGTAAAGGCATGTTTTTGTCTGAAAAGACGTGCCCACGTGTAGCCTAGCCTACTTAAGTAGTTGCGTGATGCTCACGTATGGCTTATTGTGTGTCGGACCAATGGGCAGACTCCAGCTAACCTGAACCCTAGTTAACTTAGCTAGTCAACTACACACGGTGTGTTTCTTTATCATTCTGACAAAAAGTCAGTTTTCAATCAGTGCTGCAATGTACGTTTGTACACATATTAAAACCTGTGGGATTTTTTTAGGGAGCCTATCCATCAAACTGATGGCTTTCCACAAAATGTTTGTGTTTGTTGTTTACTTGTTTGTTCATGACTCAGCCATCTTACCTCAATCATTCGCCTTCAAGTCAACTCTTGTTTACCACTTAAGTACAGCCATAACCGTTATGGCGTAACGTGTGTATGCGTGTGTGCGTGTGTGCGTTTGTGTGTTTGTGCATGCATGTGCGCGTGCATGTGCGTGTGTATGTGTTGTGCATGCACGTGTGTGCATGTGTGTGTGTGTGTGTGTGTGTGTGTGTGTGTGTGTGTGTGTGTGTGTGTGTGTGTGTGTGTGTGTGTGTGTGTGTGTGTGTGTGTGTGTGTGTGTGTGTGTTTTGCGTATGTGTGTGTGTTGGCTAACTGTGCAAGTGGTGGGGTGGAGGAGAGGAAAGCAAATGGTGGCGTTGGTTCCTGGAAGTATCCTGGGCATGGGATTGACTTGATGTGTGTAGTCGGCCGATGTGAGATTGACGTGTGTGTGTGTATGCATGTGTGTGTGTGTGTGTGCTGGGCTGCTCCCCAACCACTTGGTATACACAGAGGAGGAGGAAGGTCTGTGTGTGTGTGTGTGTGTGTGTGTGTGTGTGTGTGTGTGTGTGTGTGTGTGTGTGTGTGTGTGTGTGTGTGTGTGTGTGTGTGTGTGTGTGTGTGTGTGTGTGTGTGTGTGTGTGTGTGTGCGTAGTCGGCGCTGCGGTGGTGCGATGGCCCCTATGTGACCCTGGTCCCGGCCGTGTCAACAAGAGCCCCAGCTCTGCAGCGTAGCTATAACCTGACACAGGGCCACTGGCAGCTTTGGCTGGGCCCAGGACAAAGTCATCTGAAAAGCCCCCCCTCCCACACAATGCATTCGTATAGTCACGACTCTAAATTAACTGCCTAGGACAAAGTCATCAAGAGTCGTCCCACACAATACATCCGTACAAGGCTCTAAATTTTTATTTTTTCATCTCTAGCCAAAATTGCTCGTAGATGCTAATCTTACGAGCCAAACACACACTCCCTAATGGGTCAGAGTGGCTAGTAAGTTGGTCTTTTCTACCACCAGGTTTGGACAGTAAGCTGGTGCCAATTTATAGCCCTGCATCCGTATAATGTATTGAGGACCCAACTCTGGGCCCCTCCTCTCCATGGGCCTGGGATAACTGACCCCTTTTGTCTCCTCTTGTCAGCCTCCCTGACCCGACCTTCTCTGTGCCTAATCCCTGCGTCTCTGCTGCCTCTGCTTCTCATTACGCCGCTGCTCTTTGAGGTGGTCTCAGGGACCCGTGTTGCCAGATTGGGCTGTTTTCCTGCCCAATTGGGCGTTTTAGGAATAGCTGTCTGCAGGTTAAAAAAACAGTAAAAAAAACAGGCATTCTGCACAGTGTTTTGCTGTAGATTTATGGCCATTGTATCAATACAATTTGGTTGAAATTGGGTGGGATTTAGTGCCTCCAGGTGGTTTTTGAGCATTTATTTTTGGGCTGGAAATTATCAGTCACATCTGGCAACCCTGTCGAGGACTCAAGCTGGGCTGGTGGCCCTCTTGGCTACTCCGCGCTGAGCTGAGCGCTAATACCTGTCTGATCCCACACTAATTTCACATGTGAGGACCCGCAAATGGGGGAAAAACAGAGGTCAGCCTCACACATAAAAATAGAGGACAGGGGGGGGCAAAGGAGTCTGTTGTCCTGGGCCCAGGGAGAGAAAGGGCCCTCATTACATTCTATGTATTGGATCGGGGGCCCTTTCAGATTACCATGTTCTGGGCCCGGAAAAAGCTGTCAGCGGCTCTGCTCATACATAAAAATAGAGGACGGGAGGAAGGCTAAATTTACGATCCCCGGTTAAATATTTTCACTACGTCCGAACGTCACGTCGGTCACTTATGAAAGGAAGCGTAAAATTATCACTTGCATTTTATTTATCTGAAAAATGGAGTGCAAGTCCACCATTGGAGTGAGCAAATAGTGTGCGACTCTGTGGAATAGCTTACAGGGTTGAAATATCTCTCAAGCTGAAGCCTCTAAAGTTGAGGTCCTAACCTAAATAGTCTGTTAATAGTCTCTTTTTCATGTTAGCAGTACATTTGTTACACCACTCACCACTAAATATGTAACCAAATGACATGTATCTGTTTGTGGTATTTGGGCTTTCAAACTGTTTCCGTGTCCTGGTATTGCATCTTGCTTGTGTCATGTACAACGTGACACGAATTACGCACCCACACACACACACACACACACACACACACACACACACACACACACACACACACACACACACACACACACACACACACACACACACACACACACACACACACACACACACACACACACACACGCACTTGTACACTCATCCTCAGTTGTATAATGTTTCTACTCCAGGGGGACTTGTCTGGGGGTCTTTTGTGCAACTCCTTTGTGCCGAAAGATCCAGAAGTGTGTGAGGAGGCACTTGTTGATGTCACCAGGGACAGTGTGTGTGTGAAGCGAGCCGTCTCTCCAGAGGACTGTGGCCTGTGGCCTCTTCACGCTTGTGTGTGTGTGTCTGTGTGTGTGTGCGCGCCTGTGCGTGTGTGTCTGTCTTCTCGCGTTCGCGCGCACGTGTGTGTGTGTGTGTGTGTGTGTGTGTGTGTGTGTGTGTGTGTGTGTGTGTGTGCGTGTGTGCGTGTGTGCGTGTCTTCGTCTTCCAGAGGCCTGTGGTCTGCCTGCCGCTGCCTCTTCTTGCTTGGCCTCTGTGAGGCGATCCATCATGTTTGTGGCCCTACAATTAAACTGCAGGCCACAGAGGGCCTTGCCTCCTCTCTCTCTCCCTCCCCCCCTCTCTCCATCATTCTCTCTCTCTCTCCCTTTCTGTCTCCCCCTCTCGTGTGTGTGTGTGCGTGTGTGTGTGTGTGTGTGTGTGACTCCCGACACCTTCATCTTCCCTTCCGTTGTACAGTAGTCAAGTGACGAATAAAGAAGAAAAAAAAGAAAAGAAACGTGTGAAAAAAGCCCCTTAAAAAAGGACCTGCTTGCACGCCATGTGCTTCACTTAATGAGGAAAATCTGGTTAATTTGTCCTGAAGGGACTGGACTTTATGTAACCCGAAATATCAGCAGTCAGCCACCCCCCACAAGCACATCAGGTTCTACACCCCCCCCACCCCCATCCTCACCCCCATCCAGGGCTGGACTGGCCATCTGGCATAGCTGGTCTTTCCCGGTGGGCCCTGCACCCTCGTAGGCCCCTATTTTCAGAAATGATGTTTAAAAAAAACTATATATATATATTTTTTTTCTGATAATAGGGGCCCACGAGTGTGCTGGGCCCACCGGGGAGACAGTTCTGTGCCGCTAATTATGAGGGGGCCCTTTAAGCCAAAAGTGCCCGGGCCCTATTTCTCCCCCACTCCCCGCCTCATCCCCATCCCAATCCGTTGCACCACTTGGGATGTGAGTAGCGTAAATATTTAGATTACGAAACAGGAAGTTGCGAGGCCCTTGCGACAGTCGTCTGAGCATGACCTTGCAGAGGCCGCAACAGCAGCCATAGTAGAGTGAAGAGGCAAGACAGGACCGTGCTATACATGTGTGTGTGTGTGTGTGTGTGTGTGTGTGTGTGTGTGTGTGTGTGTGTGTGTGTGTGTGTGTGTGTGTGTGTGTGTGTGTGTGTGTGTGTGTGTGTGTGTGTGTGTGTGTGTGTGTGTGTGTGTGTGTGTGTGAAGGAGGCTGGACAGGAGGCATATGTTTCCAATACACCATTGCTCATCTCAGCAACACTGTGGATGGACGCTGGCTAACCACCTCACCACCCCCCACCCCTTACCCCCCGCACAAGTGGCACATCCTTCTGGTAGTTTAAGTTTTAGTTTCCGAGACGCTAACTCACGTCTGAGTGCGCGTGTGAAAGAGAATGGCCAATTGTTCTCTTGTCTTGCACTGTCAGCACACGTTGTGTTCCCACAGATCCCCCGCCCTTTAAAACAGCCCTTTAAAAACCCCCCCCAGCGACCATCTCACTCTCCTGATCTCAACATCATTGAGCCACTCAGGGGAAACATCAAATGTGAGGTTCCAGCAAGACACCCAAAGATATTATAGGAAACAACCATTCTGCCAGGACGAATGTGCTGTTTTGTCATCTGAGAAAATTAAGAACCTTATCCACAACTACCACAAACAATTTAGAGCGATCCTTGATGTTAAACAGGGCCATATTCAGCATCAGAAACTAGGGTATGTAAACTTTTGAACAGGGTCATTTGGGTAGTTTGAGTTGTGATCATGCTTTTGAAAGAGTAAACACAGAAGATTGCTAATAAATGTCTTAAGCCAGTCACTAGCAATGAGTGAAAAAAAAGGTTTTGTGTAATTCTTCATATTTTTTGAGAAATCGCAGAGAAAGCGTATATTCTGCTGGGGTATGTAAACATATGAGCACCACTGTAACTACACAAACACAAAACGTACGCAAAGACCTAATACACATTATTGCACATTGCAGTAAACATATTTAATATGTAATTATAATGTAGGGTTATATAGGTATTATTTTATGTTATTGTATAATGTAGATGTGATGCAGTGCTATGTTGGTATGATGTAGAGTGATATAGGTATAGTGTAATGCTACAAAGGTATAGTGTTGAATTACATTACACTTAGCTGATGCTTTTATCCAAAGCGAATTAAAGTTTTTTTTTTAAGAATAGGGTATTGGGGTCAGTTCTCCAGGGCCCAGGGAGAGTGGGGGCCCAGAATTGGGTCCTCATTATTGCATTATATGTGTTGGGTCGGGGGCCCTTTTACTTGATTTTGTCCCGGGCTTGAGTACGACACCTCCTAAGGTCATTTGTGGGTTTGACCATCCACGTACACAGCAGCAGGACGCGGAGTCAAACAGAGCTGAGCATTCGTGTGGTGTGGAGTTTGAAAGTTGATTTATTTAACACAGGAACAGCATATATTAATAACATTAAAATGCGAAATATATACATTACAAGATTATAGCCATAGGGGTAATTTCCATGTTTAGGAGAGTAGTGTCAAGTAGAGCATTGTACAGTGCGGAGTGTAGTGGAGTGGAGTGTTGTGTGGTGTGAAGTGTAGTATAGTGGAGTTTAGTGTAGTGTAGTGTAGTGTAGTGTAGTTTAGTGTAGTGCAGTGTAGTGTAGTGTAGTGTAGTGTAGTGTAGCGTAGCATAGTGTAGTGTGGAGCGTTAGGCTGCTTGCCCCGTAGACCTGTAATTACCCAAGCCACTCATTAGCCGTAGCGCTGAGCTGAGGAGGCCGTTCTGTGCCTGGCCGCGCCGGCCGGCTAACAGTATTGCTCTGAAGCAGCATAATAACACGGCACTGTCCAGCTGTGGCCCCTTCATCTGGACCCTCCCCTACAGGTCCCCTCGCCTTCATCTCCAACCACCCCCCCCCTCCCCTACAGGTCCCCTCGCCTTTTGTTTACTGTTGCTGTAATTAGACATGAACGAGCCCCACAGAGGAGGAGAAGCTGGGGTGGGGGTGGAGGGTGGAGGGGAGGCTAGGGTGATGGGGGTGGTGCGGCGTTTGGGCAGGGAGGGTGATGGGGTTGGTGTGGCATTTGGGGCAGGGAGAGAAGGAGGAGGATGGTTTTTTGGATGGGTTGGACATGAGGATGAGGAACGGGGGCTGTTAAGGGGGTTTGGGGTGGGGTGGTGGAGGGGAGGCTAGGCTGGGGGGCGGGGGTGAGGATGGGGCGTTTGGGGGTGGGCAGGGAGAGGAGGCGGTGGTGGGGATGGGGATGGGGTCTGCAGGGCTTTTGGGTGGTGTAGAATTGGGGATGGTGGGGCTGTGGCGATGGCGATGGGTAGGGGATGTTGAGGAGTTTGGGGTGGGGTAGAGGAGGAAAGGAGTGGTGGGGATGGCGATGGGGGTGTTGAGGGTTTTGGGGTGGGGTAGAGGAGGGGAGAGGAAGCTGGGCTGTGGTGGTTGGGCTGTGGTGACGGGGGCCTTGAGGATTTTGGGGTGAGGGCGTTAAGGAGTTTGG
>NC_085865.1:42456627-42466627 GCF_034702125.1 Engraulis encrasicolus
GCGTGTGTGTGTGTGTGAGTCTGTGTGTGTGTGAGAGAGTCTGTGTGTGTGTGTGTGTGTGTGTGTGTGTGTGTGTGTGTGTGTGTGTGTGTGTGTGTGTGTGTGAGAGAGAGTCTGTGTGTGTGTGTGTGTGTGTGTGTGTGTGTGTGTGTGAAGAAGGTAGCTTTTGTCCGTGGGAGAAAACCCCTGCTGTCCACTGCCAGAAGCTCCCCTTGATCTGTCCCTAGACATCTGCTATATGGGGTCAGAAGGACCTGAGGTCACTGGGTGGCTCTCTGCCATATTCATGACCTTATGCACTGATGCTGTGTGGTAGCCTATGTCTAAAAACCTATATACGGGTAATATACTATATACTGTAATAAAATTAAATACTAAAACTATATACTGAAAATAATATCAATATCTGCACCTATTGATTCAATAATGCACAATTGGGTTTTCAACCCAATGACTGTGCTTGCGACTGATGAAGGAGCTGGTGGGTGGGTATGAGTTAAGTAGTTAACGTAATAACGTAACACTTCAAACATAACACTAATTTTACGCTATAAACATCATATGCATATTTGAAAGTGGTAAAGCCAAACAAACTACTCAGAGGCAATGATAGTAGAAAAAAGGGGTTTATGGTTGTTGAGAATACAAGTTTTGAACTGGAACTCTACACATCGTCCTCTAACAGTCAGGTGATCGCACCTAATCAGTGTTTAAAACTTAAAGATGCAGCATGTTGCTCAGCTTTTCTCTTCAATAAACGTGTTTTGTGTTGTTTTTTGTGATGGCAGGTGCACCTGATGAACCCCGAGAATGTGCCGAAGCCGTGCTGCGCCCCTACCAAGCTGCACGCCATCTCCGTGCTCTACTTCGACGACAACTCCAACGTCATCCTCAAGAAGTACAAGAACATGGTGGTGCGCGCCTGTGGCTGCCACTGATACAACACAACTCCCAAATGTCTCAAATGTCCACAACTTCCCAAACTCTCCCAACCCCCCCATGTCCAACCTCCTGAAATCCCCAGCCAACCACCTGTGGCTGCCACTGGCAACACAACCTCCCAGGCAAGGACAACCTTAACCCAAGCCTCCAATGTCTCTCCAACCTCCCAAACCCTCCCAAAATCACCTACAAACCCCCAATGTCTCTCCAACCTCCCAAACCCTCCCAAAATCACCTATAGTACCAACTCTAAATGTCTCTCCAACCTCCCAAACCCTCGCAACTCTCCCAAAATCACCTACAAACCCCCAATGTCGCTCCAACCTCCCAACCAAACACTCACAACCTCTCCCCAAACATCACCTACCAACAAGCCTAACTGCTTCCCACTCACAGCCCATCTCTGAATTACAAGCCCCTATGTCTCTCCACCCTCTCCAGTCCCAACCCGACCAACAACCCCACCCAAGCCCTCTGAATCACAAACCAACTGCCTCCAGCTGACAACCCTCCTGTGTCCTTCCAAACCAAACCTGCCACCTGTGCCTCATCTTCCGAGAGTGACTAACAGCCCCATCCCACCTCCCCATCCCTGAGCCACACATCCCCTCCCCAAATCGCTGACCAACACCCCCAACCTGTCTCCTACTGAAAACCCTCCTCGTCTCTCTCTCCCTTCCACAAAATCACCAACTAACCCCATTGGCCTTCCACTGACATCCTCCCCTGTCTCCTCTCCCAGAAATGACCACCAGCCCCATCCATCACCAGCCGTGCCCACCTTGACCGCCACATCCCTCCCAAACTTCCAACCAACAACCTCTCTTCTCCATCCTCTCTCTCCACCCCTCCCAAAACCAACAGCGACCAACAGCCTCAATCCAACCTGCCCGCCACGGACAACCTTCCATGTCTTTCCCCCCTCTCCCCCTCCCCTCCCCTCCCAACCGAACATCAACAACCCCAACCCCAAATGAACACACTTCCCCACTGACAACCCTACTGTGCCTCATCATCTTCTCTCAACGACCAACATCCCACTTTAGACCCCCCCCCCCATACCCCATCCCTATTCCTGACCCCACACCCCTCGCCCAATGGCTGCAGCTGAGACGATGTGTATACAAGCACACACACAGACACACACACAAACATAAACATACGATGGTAGAAGTGTGTGCCTCTACACCTCTATTGTCGCCCCAGTGAACTAGGAAGAGCGAGTGACTGCTACAAGGACCTGATCTAAAGAGAGAATGCTACAAGGATCTGTTCTGTTGTATCGAGAGACTGCTACAAGTTCCTGATCTGACAAGAGACTGCTACAAGGACCTGACCTTATGTGCTGCTTACATGTATCCCTCCTCTTCCTCATCCTCTCCCTCGTCCATGGGATGCTGCAAGTTCTCACCCAGAGACCTTTTTTAAAATAAAGACTGTAACCTTCCTTCCTTGAGATGAGAGGAGGTGGACAGCTACTATCCGAGTGCTGAGAGCCGACTGTGCCTTACACGTACACGTACGTCACTGTGAGGCCATGATACTAGTTACACGTCACATGAGAAACACACGTTACATATTACGTCCAAATACAGTACATCCTATACCCAATGCTGAGATATTGTATACTGTTATCAGACTAACCAAAGCTTTAATTTCTATTTAACGTACAAAATCCAGTTGAATTCTTTTTTTAAGGAAATGTTACCATACACGACAGGTGTGTGAGATGCCGCCCCCTTTCTCGTTGTATATTTTCAGCCATAATCATCTTTCTAAAAAATACACAGCAAGCTGAACTTGGATGAACCAAGAGCTAGCAGCTACTATTTTTTAGCTCTAAACAAATCCGCTTATTTTCAGACCGTCAATATTTGCCTTACCCTACCTGTGGTTTACATGCTGCGAGCTGGCCTAAGTGGTTTTTCGTGCTTCGACGGAGCCCAAGTGAAACTGAACAACTCTCCTCAAAGTTCCGAGTAGAACAGTTTTGTTTCTGAACTTTTTGCCACAACTACACTTCCCAGCATACACCTCTGGGTGCCAATTTTAATCTCACATTTTGTGTGAATATACACACACACATGCTTAATAAACCAAAGTAGATGATTATTTTGACGCAAGGGGGAAACAAAAAGCCATGTGTGAGTGCGCTCCTCCAGATTTGTTCCCAGACCCCTCTCCAAAGTCTGCAGTATAACAATCAGATGTTTCACACAACTGCAGTCATTAGGAGTTTTGTTTGAAAGGTACACTATTCTGGCCTCAGCAGGCCGGAGTCTACTGATATATTATACAAGTGGAGATTAGATTTATATCCCCTTCCTTTCTCGCTCTCGCCCTCTTGACCACGGTTATGAAATATATACCTCCCGCAAGCTGCTGTTTACGTCTCTCAATCATGTCTAGACGTTTGTTTGTAAATACTTGTACATTTTTCAGCTTATTTATTGCACCTCTTAACGAACAGACAACATAAAAAAACAAAAAACACAAAAAAAACCATACAGACACACAGACACACACACACCATCTCATAAAGACGACACAAAACCAGAGAAGACAGCTATATATTTTTTGGAAAAAAAGACTTTTATTACGAAATGTTCTTGTTACAACTTTCCATCAGTTTTTCTTTTTTTTTTTTTTACAAAAAAAAGAAAAAAATATATCATGGGCAGTTCATGTGCATCCCACCTTATTTTTTTGTTTTTGCGAGGAGAAAATACTGCTTTTCTGTCACTGGAGTCTGCCTACAACATGTGTTATCCATAAAGATCTTTACTTTGAGTAGTGAGTGGTTTCCCCTCTTCTCTGCCTCCTGTTTTCCCTTCTTTCTCTCCATCCCTCTCTCCGTCCCTCGCTCTGCGTGTGGACTAGAGCATTAACCTCTAAAGGGAATTAAAACAGACCCGAAAAAACAAGTCTGAGGTCTAAGCAGCTAATGAGAGTCCAAACCCCCAGTAAACTGTGTAGGACCACACATACACAGTAAACTAACTGCATAGGACCACACATACACTACGACGTAAACACTAGCTAGCTACACAGTCTCAACTCTCTGATCTTATTGTCACTTGCCCTCCTTGCCTCTTCTGACAAACAGTTCTGGGTTTATAATGATGTATACAAACTCAAACTCACACTCGCACACAAAACGATCAGCTTTCAGCAT
Organism: Engraulis encrasicolus; assembly: GCF_034702125.1. NCBI lineage: Eukaryota > Metazoa > Chordata > Actinopteri > Clupeiformes > Engraulidae > Engraulis > Engraulis encrasicolus. Next base: position 42,460,745 of record NC_085865.1, read on the forward strand.
TAAAAAAAAAAATCACAAAAAAAAAAATCACAAATGCAGCTGGGCGCGTACCAAATAAATGACTTCTCTGTGAGAAATCGGGTGACAAAAGAAATGAGGTTAGGCTAATAGCATTTATCAAAAGCGCTGTTAGAGTCTGTAAAGCATTCATAATCACATTATCAAATCTAAATGGCCCTCTGCAGTGTCTGTATTGTAGTTGTTTATAAATCTAGTGTATTTCACTTCCAGCAACCGTTAATAACTGCCTTAAAGCGTGCACCATACAGTAAATAAAAGTCAGCAATTCTGAGTGTAAACAGCTAGATACTTAACATCAACTGATCGCAGTGTTTTTGTTTTGGATCTCAGAGTGCAGATGCAGAAAGGGTGAGGACCGTTCAGATTTTGGGTGGTGCAGCAACTTAATGCATCTGGTCACGCTGAGCCACTGGCTAATGCGGCCGTTCAATGAGTCACTCAGCCTCTAGGCAGCACGCACTGCTGCTGTCCACAACATGTACTCAACTCATCCACTATGTAGTGCATCAAGTAGTAAACCTGCCTGCTATTGCAAGAACATAGTCAAGCAATAAACCTGGCAATATTAACCTTCAAAAAGTGGTATCCCTGCTAATAGATAGCCTATAGACATCATCATTTAGTAAAAAACAAACGACACCAGGCTTTTATGAACTGATTAACCACTACCATCAGGTTAACTAAACCAGGTTTAATGCTCAACCATTTTCTCAGAATTAACCCACAGTTACATGGACCGATACGACGTTTATTAGTAGGATGTGCTAAGAAGTCAGTGAGTGCACATATTACAGGCGTGCCGCTTTCCACTGTTTACCGTCTGGTGCAGCGTGGACACCTGTGTGACTAAGGGGACACGCGAAAGGAAAAATGAACGCTCTGCCAAAACTCAGCAAACATCTAGTCGCTCTACATAGAGGTGACAAAAAGGAAAAATGAATAAACGCAGCCCATAATGTCAACGTGTCTCTGCCCTGGTAGCCAGTATTAGGACATTAGGGGACATGATGTGACCTAACACATCGGTCACAGTGCCAGACAATGCTCAGGACATCAGACTCACACTCGCTTTCCCTTGCACACTCTACACAAACACAAACAAAGCCTAACAATAATTAATATGTACTACAGAAAAAAAGATGCATATTTAACATTGACACGTGCATTGATCCCTTCAAAGACAAAGACAAATACAGAAAAAAAACTAAAGCAGGTGTTAAATCATGGTGTGAATGGTGACAAGATCAGGTAGGTATTTCAAGTAGGTCGTTTACTGACTAACCCAGCTAAGTTGACGCTGTAAGTTGTACATCACTAAATACAGGTGTCTCACAAGTTCATTTTTCAAGCAAAACTAACTCTAAAAGGCATCCTCTATTTTTAGTAGATGTACCACTTGCTGCATCACTCAGGGAAGGAGAGTTACATCCTCCTTTCTGGCTAAGGGCTCAGCCAGAGGGCTGAGGGACTCAGGGGCCGTGTGATGTTCCCTGAGATTTCAGTTGAAATTGTGAAACGAGTGAGGCTGGCAGGACTGGCATGGGTGGCTGAACGTACCATGAAAACCATCAGGTCAACGACGACCACTTGAATACCCTCCCCAACCCCCTCAACGGTCTGCTTGTTTGAAATGACTTGAGTGGCGGGCTTAAGTCGGTACATTCTTGACTTAAAGGATGAGATAGTGACGCTTATTAGATAGTGACAATATTGGCCAAAATCGTCACCATTTCCAAGTTCAAGAATGCCCTTTTTTAGACCAGCCCCAATCCCAACCAGTCCATCATTTCAATCAAGTCCAGTAAATACAGATGCCTCATGATTTCTGAGTGACCAGGATTTTTTTTTTCTTGAACATGATACAGAACATACTGTAGACCTTTCTTTGACGGTCTCTCGGATGAATCAGACGTTGACGCAGTAACTTTGTCTGTGAAGAGAGATCTCTGGTGGAAGGCACAGTAGACCCTCCACGCTTCATTGTTTAAAAAAAAAACACAAACAAAACAAAAAACAATAGAACAAAACAAAAACAAAAAGAAAGACCTAGAAAGGGGATCGAGTTTGTCTGCTGCCAAAGTGGTTGTCCATCTCGTGTAAAAATCTGGTCACATGGATCATCTTCAATGCCTCCAACAACATTGGGATTGAGCTGTGTACATTCACATTTCATTGAACAAGACTAAAACACAACAAGACGTCCAAACCCCATAATAAGGCGGTGCCATGGTAACGGGTATAAAAAAGTAGTCCACTGTGGTACAGCCATTGCACTCAAACAAGTGCACTACGGCTTATAGAAAAGAAGAGATGCCAGCCTTTACAGAGTGTGTGATCGAGTGATTTGATTGAGTGAGTGTAATGTAATGTAATGCAATGTGTGCGTGTAAAATGTGTGGTGCCTAATGAGGACTTCTGATGAGAGCACAGGTGAAGCAGCTGGCGCCTTTTGATGACATCATCACTCACAGCTCGTCCCTGGCCTGCTTCATCACAAAGCTGTGCAGCGACTCGATGTCCCGCCCTCCGTTATGCTCCTCCCCCTGCTGACCCGCGCGGAACATGAGCAGTGTGGGGTAGCCGCGGACCTGGAGGGGGGTAGGGAGGGGGCAAAGGTTATTGGTCAGACACCAAGTTATTCATGGTGGATATTGTACAAATAGAAAACAGGGGGGTGCATTCCAATATGTGGGACTATTCTTCATTCACCAACCAGTTTGCAAATGAGAAAAGGACTTTACAATTGAGCTTTTGCGAGATATTGTAATATAATGCTGTTGTCAGTGATGTCATCACGACCATTACCTCCTGGTACGAGGCCACAAGCACAAGTGGAGGACGCAAAGTCACATAGTGGAATGCACCCAGGGTGATCATCTCAACAAAACACAGCATTGTGGGAACATCAAAAGGGTGTGTGGATAAAACGCTTTTTTCCCCTTATGTTCATTTTTATACAGCCGTATGTGAGCAAAGCTTCATGTGCATTGAAACAAACAAATCTGGCACCATTGACGAAAGTGGGTTCAACCTAGTTACATTACTTTGCTTTCCAAAATCACAGGACCAGTAAGAAACTCATAAAAAGTGAGTGAGTTTTCCAGTAGTGTAACAAAAGTGGAATTTACTGGGAAACGGCCCTTTCAACACACGAGACAGTGAAGTGCAACTCGAAGTATCTAATCTAGTCCTGACCATCCCTTCGTTTAGAACTTACAGGACAGATGACACGTTCTAGAGTGTTCTGGAAACAGGGCGGAGGGGGGACATGTGACCCTTGTTTACGCTCCAAGAGATTACAGGGCACAAGGTGTGACAGTGGGAAGCAGAGAGAGAGAGAGAGAGAGAGAGAGAGAGAGAGAGAGAGAGAGAGAGAGAGAGAGAGAGAGAAGGGGACAGAGAGCGTGAGAAAGGCACACTAGGTGCAGCCTTCTTAGCTCTGATAAACTAACTCTTGTTTTATGACAAAACCATCCCGAGCCCCAGCCTGGGTCTCAAAGGACGCTCAGGTGATCACCTGACTCACATTCCTGGCTGTGTGACAACAGCGCTGCCTTCCTTTCTGGGTCACTCTGATCTACAGGACGATTAGAGGCCAACGGGGCCAACAGCCTGCTTTCACCATCCCCTTGCACTCATTTCATTCGTATATATGTAAGGTCTGGAATCGGACTTCTGGGAAGGGTTTGGTCTTGTTACCAGAAATCCGGCTAATGCGTGAATCGGAGAGGATAGGGGCGAAGGAGGGGGGTGCATGCATACACATTATGAACGGCAATGTGCTGATGGATATGCAATTCTTCATGTAAACAATGTTCAGAACATTCCTACAGGAAGCCATGATCATATGTGTAATATTGTGGGGACAAGTGTTTACTTTCTATTGGCTGGACAATTAGAACATGGAGGCTGCCGACGGATGCAGTAGTCATCAAATCTCCATCCTTGGTATTCTCACATTATTGTAAATAAGTGATGGGGGACCACACAGCCATCGCCAGTAAAGATGTCTGCCTTTCTCCATAGACACTGTTCAGAAGCCAGCCAGCTGAGACCTCTGTTCTGGCTACACATGGCCTTCAGTTAAACAAGCGGTTGAGAAACAGTCCCGCTGGTAGCCATGTGTGCATGTTAAGGAGATAAGTGTTTACTTTGTGTTGAATAGACAATTAGAACATGGAAGCTGCAATTAACCATGTTGGTGGCGACCACACAGCATCACTAACACAAGACATCCGTCTTTCTCCACGGAGGCTGATCAGAAATTAGAGTGCATTTGCTACGCAGGGCCCTTCGGTCGGTCAAGCAAGCAGTTGGAGACCGCTGCAGGCAAGGCTGTAGGCCTGGTAGCCATGTGTGTGTCTGTGCGTGTTGAAAGATGACCAGGGTTGGAGGATGGGGTGTCTGTGTTTACTTTCTGCAAACTGGACAATTAGGACGTGGCTGCAGACTAGCTGCTGAAGGATCCAGTCGTTACTTCACTCCTTCCAGCAGGGGAAACAGAAATCAGACAACCGCACGGCAGGTGCTCGCCTCTTCCAACTACTGGGACAGTCTGGCAATTGGGATCTGGCACCTGCTTATGCTAGTAAGTAAGAGTAAGGTCTGATTTGGGGAAGGTTTGCAGCATTTTTTTTGACGTGCCTAGAAATACTCAGTGAGATTTTTGAGGAGGCGAGGCACTGGGACAAAATGTTAATTTCATAATGTGTAAGGAGCACTGGATGCAGTGGTCAGAAATTACAGAAAGATATAGGAGGATGGCTCTAAAATACGTGGGAATTTCTGCGAGTGTGTTAGCAGTTGTAGTGTGCGTATATACATGGGTTCTAAAAAAAAATTTCTCCTGCCTGCACAACACTAGCTGCGCGCACAACTCAACCTCTGATTGTTGGAAACCGCTGTCTGTAAAAAAAATAGCTCACGTGGTTGGCTGCCAGTGTCTTGCTCCTCCTCACAACATCGTGTTTATAAACACGGTGAACCCATGTATGAGAAAACTACTTAGCTAGCTGTAAAATATGTGAGAATTCCAGGAAAACGGGAGCGTTAGCAACAAGGGAGTGTTTATGAGCGGGACCACTCACAGTGGTAAGATACGGGAGAATTCTGGAAGTACGAGAGTGTAAGCAGGTATAGTGTGTGTGTGTGTGTGTGTGTGTGTGTGTCTGTGTGTGTGTGTGTGTGTGTGTGCAGGACTATACTCACAGAGTAGCGGTTGCACACGGTCCTCTCTACGGTGCAGTCTACTTTGGCGATCTTGACATCAGTGAGGCCGGGGAACTCCTTCTTGGACAGATCCTCCCAGGCTGGAGCAAGGTTCTTACAGTGGCCACACCTACACACAACACACACACACACATATAATGAAGTGTCCGTTTCGTTTTGTGTACGTGCCTATGTGAAACAAGTGGGTATGAGTGAGTTGGGTGTGTGTGCGTGCATGGATACACGTGTGGCGAGTGTGTCTGTGCGCACATTAAGAGAGTGTGTGTATGTGTGTGTGTGTGTGTGTGTGTGTGTGTGTGTATGTGTGTGTGTGTGTGTGTGTGTGTGTTTAAGAAGGAGTCATCCAAGCAGCCTTGGGAGGAAAGGAGGAAAAGCCAAGAGACGATTGCACACTCTGATAAGCAGACGAATGCTTCCTGTGCGTAGCTATGAGCACGCCTGTGTGTGTGTGCGTGTGTGTGTGTGTGTGTGTGTGTGCGAGCGTACACAGGGGCAAGCCCAGGGCTTTCGACAGGAACACCCATGCAGTTAAATAAGAGGATTGGGGCCGAGTGAAGTCCATAATACACCCCCTTTACGTGCCTTACTGTGGGGCTTTTGGGGCAGTCACGGGCAGGTCAGGGTACTGTAGTT
>NC_085865.1:42471627-42496627 GCF_034702125.1 Engraulis encrasicolus
TCACACACCGGCCACTGTGGCTATTGGCTTTCCTGAGTCACTAGCCATTTAGGTATTCCACTAACCACAGAATTTATATTGATTTTTGTTCGCGATAGCGTACGTCTAACCTCAGAAGATGAGGTGCTAAAGCAAGATGAGTGTACAGCTCTCTACATGGAAGTATATCAAGCAAATAGAAACTGAGTTACCGAGCCTTTTTTGAACTTAGATACAAACAATTGATACACAAGGGGCAAACAACAGAATATAGGCTACTAGGATGCTTATGTCATACCAAGGAATAAGCTGCCAGCCAAATTGGCTAGAGACACTGAAAGTGTTACTAGCCACAGCCAAGTTTTACCAGCATTTGGCCGGTTGGCAGGTGCCAGTGTCAAGCCCTGTAGGTCTGAGTGTTCGCGAAAAGGAAAGTTTCTAACATAACTGGTGCGGGCACGGGCACCATTCAGGTCGGCCTGAAAAACGGCCATTACTGCATCTGCTTGGTGGCCAGCTTGCCGTGCGGCTTACCTTCTCCCAGTCCCTCTCTACCTGTCTGCCAGCCTGCCTCTTGGCGTTTCTCTCGCCCCATCACTCCTCCCTCCCTCCCACCTCCCCCCCCGTGCTGTCCAGTGCTGCACCCGTTTGGTGGCCAGCTGGCCCTTTCTGTCTTCCACACGCACACGCACGCGCACACGCACACGCACACACACACACGCCAGCTGTGTGACTATCTTACCTTCTCTCCGTCCCTGAAGAAGAGCAGGGTGGGGTATCCGCGCACCTGGTTTTCCGAGCAGACTTCGTAATGCTGGGTGCAGTCCACCTGTGCACAAGCAGACAACCGACAGCGTCATTGTGGCGTGTGTGTGTGTGTGTGTGTGTGTGTGTGAGAGTGTGTCCACCTGCGGCCAAGCAGACCAGACAGCCTCATTATGGGGGAGTGGGGCGAGGTGACAGCGATGCAGCTGGGTTTAGTGGTCTTGAGTGTGTGTGTGAGAGAGTGTGTGTGAGTGAGTGAGTGACAGTGTGTACACCTGTGTCCAAGCAGACGACAAACTGCATCATTATGGAGGGATAGGGTTGGGGGGGTGGGGGATCTTATGATGCGGTGGGTAATGTAATGTAATGTAATGTGTATGTATGGTGTGCATATGCCTGTATTTGTGTATGAATGTGTGTTTGAGTGTCCACCTGTGGCCAAGCAGACCCAACAGCATCATAATGGGGACGGGGGGTGGAGTGGGGTGGTGGTGGTGAGAAATTGATGATGCGGTATGAGTTAGTGGTGTGTTTGTGCGTCAGTCAGTGTGTGTCCTTGTGTGTCAGTCAGTGCACGTCCTTGTGTGTTGGACTGTGTGTATGCATATGGGACTGTGTATGCGTGTGCATATGCATGCATCAGCGTGTGTGTACCTGTGGGTCAGCGTATGTGTGTGTGTGTGTGTGTATATGTGGGTCAGCATGTGTGTGTGTGTGTGTGTGTGTGTGTGTCAGCGTATGTGTGTGTGTGTGTATCTGTGGGTCAGCGTGTGTGTGTGTGTGTGTGTCAGCGTATGTGTGTGTGTGTGTACCTGTGGGTCAGCGTATGTGTGTGTGTGTGTGTGTGTGTATATGTGGGTCAGCATGTGTGTGTGTGTGTGTGTGTGTCAGCATATGTGTGTGTGTGTGTATCTGTGGGTCAGCGTGTGTGTGTGTGTGTGTGTATCTGTGGGTCAGCGTGTGTGTGTGTGTGTGTGTGTGTGTGTGTGTGTATCTGTGGGTCAGCGTGTGTGTGTGTGTGTGTGTATCTGTGGGTCAGCGTGTGTGTGTGTGTGTGTGTATCTGTGGGTCAGCGTGTGTGTGTGTGTGTGTGTGTGTATCTGTGGGTCAGCGTGTGTGTGTGTGTGTGTGTGTGTGTATCTGTGGGTCATCGTGTGTGTGTGTGTGTGTGAGTGAGTATCCGTGGGTCAGCGTGTGTGTGTGTGTGTGTGTGTGTGTGTGTATCTGTGGGTCAGCGTGTGTGTGTGTGTGTGTGAGTGAGTATCTGTGGGTCAGCGTGTGTGTGTATCTGTGGGTCAGCGTGTGTGTGTGTGTGTGTGTGTGTATCTGTGGGTCAGCGTGTGTGTGTGTGTGTGTGTGTGTGTGTGTGTATCTGTGGGTCAGCGTGTGTGTGTGTGTGTGTGTGTGTGTGTATCTGTGGGTCAGCGTGTGTGTGTGTGTGTGTGTGTGTATCTGTGGGTCAGCGTGTGTGTGTGTGTGTGTGTGTGTGTGTGTGTGTATCTGTGGGTCAGCGTGTGTGTGTGTGTGTGTGTGTGTGTGTGTGTGTGTGTGTGTGTGTGTGTGTGTGTGTATCTGTGGGTCATCGTGTGTGTGTGTGTGTGTGTGTGAGTGAGTATCCGTGGGTCAGCGTGTGTGTGTGTGTGTGTGTGTGTGTGTGTGTGTGTGTGTGTGTGTGTGTGTGTGTGTGTGTATCTGTGGGTCATCGTGTGTGTGTGTGTGTGTGTGAGTGAGTATCCGTGGGTCAGCGTGTGTGTGTGTGTGTGTGTGTGTGTGTGTGTGTGTGTGAGTATCCGTGGGTCAGCGTGTGTGTGTGTGTGTGTGTGTGTGTGTGTGTGTGTGTGTATCCGTGGGTCAGCGTGTGTATGTGTGTGTGTATGAGTATCCGTGGGTCAGCGCGTTTGTGTGTGTGTGTGTGTGTGTATCCGTGGGTCAGCGTGTGTGTGTGTGTGTGTGTGTGTGTGTGTATCTGTGGGTCAGCGTGTGTGTGTGTGTGTGTGTGTGTGTGTGTGTGCTTGTGGGGGTGGGGTTGGTGAGGTAGCCTCCTCCAGGTGAGTCATCTGCGTTCTGGGCCACGGGACTTTAAACGGTATAATTACGTCGCTGGCCTATGCCCCTAACACAACAGCTCCCTTTCAAAACCACACTGACCTTCAATTCAGTCACGCTCTGAACAGCGAAACAAGCCTTTTAAAACAGGGCAATTCACTCACACTCTGAACAGTGCAGCGAGCCTTTTAAAACATGGTTATGCAGTCACGGTCTACACAGTGCAAAAAGCCCTTTAAAACACTCGTAGCCTCGTAATGTCCTGTGCACGCCTGGTTAGCAACATAGGACGTCTACCTGCATTTCTCCTCTTTGTGGCATATATAAGAACATAATTACAACCCGTGTGTTCCCTCCTGGTATGAGGTAGGGATGCACGATACCACTTTTTTTTTTGAAAACCCAATGTCTCCACTTGCCGATACCGAGTGCCGATACGGTTACCCCCAGCGTACGAGGAAAATAAATGCACAGCCTTGTTTGTTTCCACCTGCGACATTTGTTTTATGTACCTAACTCTTTATTTTCCACACACTGCACTCCAACTTTATCATTGGTGCATCTCTGAAGTAATCAGACTATGCAGGGAATCTCAGTTCTCAGATTGCACTCAGTTTCTTCTTTTTTCTCTTTTTACTCATCCATTGCAGGGTTGAGCAGACATTTTGGCTACAAGAGCCTTCATCGGTGTAGTACTTCCTCCTTGCCACCTCTTGCAAACTTCATTAATTTAAAATGATGAAATCACGACAACATCCTAACGTTCGCTTTCGCCTTGATCCTTGCACTTTGAGCCGATGTCCGTTAACCACCCGACATGTGCCCAAGAGGACGGCCGCCATAACTGCTCTCACAGGGGCAGAAATGAAAAGTCTTGAGGTAATCTAAAAAGGCTTTACGGCGTGCCTTCACCCGCTACGCTCTTTAGGGAAAACCAAAGGGCTTGTGTTCAAGTCACACAAGAGACAACAGATGTGTGTCCATCGGTACATCCTGCAGCCCTACGCATGTGGGCATGGAAGCAATCCACAGCTGGAACAAGACCACACCAGATGGCAGAGCCTGGCACACCTAGTGTGTGTGGGTGTGAATGGGTGTGGATATTTGTGTGTGTGTGTGTATGGTGGATGGGTGTGTGCATTTGTGGAAGTGTGTGTGTGTATAAAGGAATGACAGACCTTGCCAATCTTGACGTTATCGGAATGCTCGAAGGAGATGCCCAGCTGCTCCCAGGTGGGTGCCAGGGATTTGCAGTGCCCACACCAGGGGGCAAAGAACTTCACAAAGTGGGCACCTGCAGGGAGAGAGAGAGAGAGAGAGAGAGAGAGACAGACAGAGACAGAAACAGAGACAGACTTTTGTTTACAAAGTTGTATTTACTTCAAATAAAGCAGCAAGACACGCAGTACATCTATATAACACAATAACACTTAAAGTCAAATTAAATATTTTGTTTGCAATCGCATATCTGTGGTACCAAAACCCAGCATTTACATGGCATGTAAAAGTTGCACTAGGCACTGCTTGGATAGGATTATATGAAACAGCACTTTGACACTTTGCAGGGCACGATATATAAAAACCTGGGGTGACATAATTAGCCTCCAGGCCTGCAAAGGGCTGCATAAAACTCCCTAGTGCATGCATGAGCTGCCTTAAGAGGTCCCAACGCAAATACAGCCTACACTACATGGCGCTTATGCAACCTCCACCCCAGTGCCAGCAGCTCAGCACGGCACAGCGCTTGAACAAGGTGGAACCCATAAACCGCTCCTCTTAAAAGGCACGGCGTCATATCCTGACCCGCTTTACCCAAAACAGGAATCGTTAATTTAGCTTGTAAAAAAAACAAACATGTTGGATCAAACTGGTGTGTGGGGGAGATCAAACTGGTGTGTGTGTGTGTGTGTGTGTGTGTGTGTGTGTGGGGGGGGCTCACTCTGGAGGTAAAGGCTGTAATTTGTATGAAACAATTATCATGTCCACCGTTTTCTCCCTTGCGGCGCACAGAAAGACCCAGTTCTGGTGTGCCAGAAGGCTGGGAAATAGACCCAAAAAATGCCATACTACATTTTCATGCCGCCGTTCTATCGAGACTGGGCCGCTTTGTCGAGATGAGCTACCAGTAGCTTGTTAACGTAGCCCAAATGCCACTATAGTGCAATGGTTTGGTTAGCTCAGCTCGACGCAACTTCACTTGGCAAAATCGCAAGTGCAACACGTGGTGTGACGTCATCATTCCATGACCATCAGCATTCATCTACATTTCCCTGCACCTCTCCTCTCCTTAACCACTTTCCCAACTCTGAGATGAGACTCCAAATAACACATAACAAACAAGCACATGTTGTTCCAGTGACATTGCCGAAAGATTGCCATAGTGTCATTGCAGAAAGAGTGCCATAGTGTCATTGCAGAAAGAGTGCTATAGTGTCATTGCAGAAAGAGCGCCATAGTGTCATTGCAGTAACAGTTGATGATTTATGCTACATGCGTTCACGTGTCTGCTTTTCTGTGCTAGTGTTACTCGCCGCTACATGCTGGTCTCTATGTCTGTGTTTAAGGTGTACCTTTTTTGGGGGTGGGGGGCTCTCTCGCCTTTGTTGTGTGAGCACAGTGAAAATGTTGACAGGAAGCGAGTAGCGAGAGAAACAGGGAAGGGCCGGCAAATTACCTCAGGCCGGAATCGAACCCGGGTCGCCGGAGTAGCAGTCAAGTGCCCGCCTGATTGAGCCAAGGCTGGGCCTTTCAGGTGTATATTTGGAGACTATGCTGTATGCGTACAGTGTTTTGAGGCGTACCTTTGGAGACTATGCTCCACGAATACAGTGTTTGAGGCGTACCTTTGGAGACTATGCTCCACGAATACAGTGTTTGAGGCGTACCTTTGGAGACTATGCTCCACGAATACAGTGTTTGAGGCGTACCTTTGGAGACTATGCTCCACGAATACAGTGTTTGAGGCGTACCTTTGGAGACGTGGCCCTTGAAGTTGGAGGCTGTGAGGTCATAGAGACCCTGTTTGGGCTCGGGGACCTTAGGGGGCTCAGGCTCGCTCTCAGGCTCCTACAGAAAGAGAGAGAAAGAGAGAAATAAAGAAAAAGAGAGAGCGAGAGAGAGAGATTAACAAACATACATGTACGAACAACCGCTCATGTAATGTATGGAGAAACACACAGACCGACACCGTCAAACAAACAAGGATGTGCGCACATGTGTAATTTGTCACACCCAAAAAAAAGTGGAAATGCATACGTAATTTACAGAAACACATCAACATGTGTGCACATGCGGAATTTATTGCACACACAGCCACACATCAAAGACATGCAAGTAACTTATGGTTACGCAAATGGCAAACACAGGCACACAAATGCTCAGAAACAAATGGAAAAAAAGAACCAGACACACACACACAGATACACACATGGAATTTAAGGCCATTAGCTAATTTACAGTGCAGACTAATGACGGTCCTCATTAGCAATTTGCAGTCTAGACAGCTGTGGCTATTGACAAACACGAGGTGAATAATATGACATGACAAATGTTGCGGTTTAGCCTATGCAAATGACGAGTATGCAAACCAGCATTTCTGATGATGTAATGTTGACAGAGCGGTTCAGTAAACGTTTTGGTAATTAGTGTGAGAAATCCATTTGACGTGACACGATGGGACAGTTTCAAAAAGGCCCCATTTTCTCGTCTTCCACTGAGGGACACGCAGAGCAGTGCCACAGACATTTGAACGCTTCAATTCTCGTTTGATTTTACATGTCACAGCACAAAGCCTTACGTACAGCACAGCCTTACAGCTTTCATTCACTCATCCAGGTTGTCTTAATTGAAAGACCTACGTTGTAACCAACTGTTGACTTGCTAGTCATAAGAGTTTAGTTGTACCAAGTAGGCAATTGGACTTCTTTTTATATAGCTTGACATCATTTCATCTCTTCCATTGACTTATTAAGCCGTAATTTTGATTTGGGACCAGAAGAACCTGTATTTATGTCTTGAGAATGGACCAGTTAGTCCAATCCCTCTCCGCATGACAAGGGAGCAAAGTAGTAGACCATTGGTTAAATTTACATCCAAGGCACCCATTCGAACTGAGGTGTGCAAAAGCCATCTATGGCGCACATGACAAGGGCCAAATGTCAAGTTATGACTTGGCCTGAGGGAGGGGCGGGCTCAGTGCCACCCCTTTTTTAAAGGACCAAAAGTAATTGGACAGTCTAGTATTTATACATCAAACTTTCAATTTTTAATTTTTGGTTGCAATACTTTCCAGTCAGTTACAGTCTGTAATGTGCAATCCATAGACATCAATAGACACTGGGTTTTTTCCCTGGTGATGCTATAGTGAGCTCTATTGCAACAGTCTTCAGTTCCTGATTATTCTTAGGGTATTTTCCCTTCAGTTTTGCCAGCAGCAAGTGAAATGCTTGCTCAACCGTACTCAGGTGAGGTGATTGACTGGGCCATTGAATAATATTCCACTTTTTGGGGGTAGAAATTGCTTAGTGGCTTTCAGATGAAGCTTTGGGTCATTGTCCATCTGCACTGTGAAGCATTGTCCAATGAGTTCAGAACCATTAGGTTTAATATGACATGAAAATATAGCCTGAAAATCTTCAGAATTCATCCTGTGGCTTTTGTCGGTAGTCCTCATCATCAATAAATACAAGGCGAAAATAGTATTGACAGATATGCATGCCCACACCATGACACTACCACCACCATGATTCACTGATTGGGTGGTATGCTTTGAATCATGAGCAGTTCCTTCCTTTCTCTATACTCCTTCCTTCCCATTACCCTTGTACAAGATGATTTTTGTCTCCTCTGTCCATAGGATGCAGCTCAAGACCTATACAGTCTTTTTAAGACGTTTGGCAAAGTCAAATCTGGTATTGCTATTTCTGATGCAATCAATAATTTACATCTTTTAGTGAACCCTCTGTATTTCCTATGGTGAAGTGTTCCTGAATGTTCTTGATCTTTTTCTTGATTGTTGCCTTGGACATGTATCCACCGTTCACCTGGACAATGTTCTACATCTGGCAAACTGTTGGGAGATGGGTTTTTGTTCACCAGATACAGAATATTGAGTCTGTCATTCACAGCATTTGTCTTCCATGTCTGCCAAGTAATTTGGTGTTGCTCTGGTATTTCTTTTTTCCAACATTATGAACTCTTGAATTAATCATATTCAATGTTTCTCCATCTCTCAAATGGGTTTGTTTAGATTTTTTTCAACCTTATGATGACTTGCATTACTGATGGTGACAGGTGGACTTTGGATCTCATGGACATTCCGTAAAAATATATGGAAATGCAAATGGAACACTTCAAATGAACTCTAAGACCTTATATTTACATCTTGGTGATGGTGTAGTAAGGGAATAACACACATCTGACTGGAGAATAGCTGAGAAGCCTACTGTCCAATTACTTTTGATCCCTTGAAAAGTGGGCAACACACACAAAAAATATTGCCATTTAATTCCTGTTAATGCGATATGGATGTTAACACCCTCACATTAAGTTACAACGCAAAACAGGCTCAATGTTCCAAGCACCACGCCATTCTTTCCTCTCGAAAATAAACAGTGCGCTCCACTGTCATTTGGATACGTTAGGCTATACGTTGTATTGGAATATTGGCTACCATTTGCAGCAATATTTCACGCACTCGATCAAGAAAAAAGTAACATGATGAGCACGGGCATAGCGTTTGGATCATACAAACTTGCCAACATGCCACCACAGCGGGTAAATTAATGAATTAAAGTAAGGTCGCCATATTCCGTCCACTTCACTGATCACTTCACTGAAAACGTGATAATATCACTATTTCAAATACTATTTAATTATGCTATCGTATATTTTTGGATAGCGGCAACTGTGTAGATGAGGTAATGAGCAATATTAGCTAACATTGGTAGCCCTTTCTATCGTAATTTGGCGACAACGTCCAGCATGTCCACAATCTAGTTTCAGCACAATTCACCGGCGAAAGGCTCCCAATTCCGCCCGCTTGATTTCAGGTCACGTCGGTATTTCCGTTAGGCCTAGGCCCTACTGTTTATTATTCCTTCATGCTATTGTGCTGATTTCGTTCACACTTGTAGTCCTGGCTTTTCCGATGCAAGAACTGTGATTAGTTTGGTCGTTACTGTGGAAACAGTTGAATAATTTTGGTCCTAAAGCGAAACAGGGAAGCAGCCAGGGCGAGTTTTTAGCCAGAATGTCGTCGTGAAATTAAATTCATTACAATGCTGTTTATGGCCGTTTGACTCAGTTTTAAATGTCATCACCGTTTCAAATTGTATGCATACAAACTCCGTATCATGACGATATGCATTCCTGAATTGAACAGTGGAATAATGATTAACTATCATCACTTTTAAATAAGGGGGCAGAATTGGGAGACGGGCAGAATTAGGCGACTTTGCTTTACCTTCGTTGTCTTCATCACAACTTCTTCAAGTAGCCTAGGCTATTCCACTAGCCTACATCCATCCAACGCACAGCTAGCAAGCCAGGGGGATAAGTGCCAACGTCGTAATTATTGCTATCATTATCAGAATCCATACTGTGCGGACTACAGTGTTTTCTTCCGTTTCTTCAGTAGATGCTTTTCGGATTTGCCCCAATCAACATTTAAAATGCTGTGATAGGTAAATTTTTCTCTTTTTCCTTTCCTGTGCTCCACTGACAAGCCATCCTCATTGAAAATATGAATGACCGTAGCCTACAATAATGTAGCCTACGCCCACGATTGCGATAGTTTAGGCTATTGTTTTATTGATGCAAACAAACCACTCTGTCGAATTTACACCAAAGGCATGGACATGACAAGTTGTGGAGTCGCTTTGTTTACACTCTGTTTCCCATTAATCTCGAAAAACGACGGAAGCTCCCGAGGTACAAAAAAGTCTGGGATTAGGTCCGGTCTGCTTTCACACCTCCAAAAGGTCCGCACCAGGGTTCGTTTGATCCGGACCGAGTCCGACCTTTCAGCTCGGTCTCGGTCCGCTTGTTTGGTCCGGACCAGGATTCGCTGGTTTGTATTCAGACCATCCCAAAAGGTCCGAACCTGGTCCGTTTGGTCCTTTGGTCCGGACCAAACGTGGTAGGTGTGAATACGCCCTAAGAGTCTACAGTTAATGCACAGCTTGTTTGTTTTATTTCAAATTCATTGTGGTGGGGTATATGGTGGAAAAGGATGATAATTGTGTTGCTGTCCAAATATTTCTGGCCCTAACTGTAACTTGGCCTGATAGTGGTGTTGAGGTGGTGGTAACTGACAGCAGGCTCCTCGTCCAGTGTCTTCAGCATCCAGGACTCCAGCGTCTCCAGGTCCCTGGACCCCTGATACTTCACTGCCTCCTGGTCTGGCTTGAACAGCTTCAGGCTACACAAGAAAGATAGAAAAAGAACATATGATACGTCTTCACATTCATTGCACGCTGAAGAAAAAAAAAAGATAGTGAAGTGTATGGCGCTTTGGTTAAAAAGCCTCTGCCAAATGTAATGTAATGTAATGTAATGTATAACGAACACTTTTCAGCTTGGCTAATATAAACGGATGCGCAGTACAAACGAAGTCTCAAACCCACAACCTCTTTACAAACTTCATTGTAGACAGCATAGGGAGGGAGGGAGGTTTACCACTGATGGGGAGGAAGGGTTACGCCCGTTCTGTGATAAGCTCTACTTGCTGGCATCCTGACATTAGAATAAATTAGTGTTTTTTGTTTTTTTTTGTTTTTTTTTTACTATTTATTTACTTTTATCCCACCCCTACCTCTGCCTACACCCAATCCATCGCTAAAGTGCCCTTGAGCAAGGCACCTAACCCACATTGCTCCAGGGACTGTAACCAATACACTGTAATACCTGTAAGTTGCTTTGGATAAAAGCATCAGCTAATGTAATTTTTTATAACACATCATCAGCACCTTGACTATTAAGTCAACAATATAAACCAGTTCATGCAGCTAGCTGCTGTTTTAGGGCTGGTATGGCACTGCAGTATATTGGCTAGTTAAACATCTCCTGTTTGAAGCTGGTTCTAGTTCCAGGCTGATGTTTACCGTTTTCTACTCTGTGGCCATCAGCAACAACTGATGCAAGTGGAAGTGAATATATTACTGCTCTGCAATAAGTCACTTATTACAGTTTAAACAGTCCCGTGCACTTGGGGCCAAACAGCTCGTGCCTGTAACAGTCTGACTGAAGCAGTCAGTGTAGCGAACCAGTGCACATAAATGTAAGACATGGCCTCATTTGCAATCAGTTTTGGTTTCAAGTATCAGTTATGAAAAGGAGATGAAACTCAACACTGATATGAACAGCTGCTGGCTGCCAGGAGTCGCTTCCTCATCGTTTAGCGTGGCAGTCACACTAACCACACCAAGTACTAGGAGCTTGGTCTGAAACATCTTCCAAAGAGAGTAAATTATCAGATTAATGACCATCTATCAAAACCCTATATATACACACTTCTACACAGGGATACAACTAATAAGACAACGGATACTGATAGCGATTGGTGTTCAACATTTCCGATGAAGGACCAACCGAGTTAGGTTGGGCAAACTAACTTTAGGGTAACATCAATGTATTAAATCTAGCATCACAGGCAGCGTGGGTGGATCCATGACCAGCAAGTATTCGTATTACAACAGGTTAAGGATAGACCGATGTATCGACCGAAATTTGCGTTTTATAAGAGCATCGTATCGGCCGATACACGTGTGGTTTTGGCCGATACAAAATATTTATTATTTTATGTTATTCAGGTTTTTTAAAAGCACCAAGACACTTTATTTTTGTTTTACTTGATTTATAGACATTACTTGATTGTTAGAGTGGGTGTTTAAATGTTGCATGTTCTACCTCAAATTGATAATGTTAAAGAAATGTTGATTTTTAACTTGAGAACTGAAATGTCTTTCTTCCTTTTTTTTTTTTTTTTTACCTATATCGGCCGCAAATATCGGGCATCGGAAATCGGGTATCGGCCAAGGGTGATGAAAAAACAAATCTGTATCGCATCGGCCATTAAAAAATCTGTATCGGTCGACCCCTACAGCAGGTAGCTATCACGCCACATCAGGACATCCTGCTCACGACAGGAACTGGAGCTACAAACTGGTTCTGTGGAAGTTGTCATTTCAGATGTTTACGGATGTGCATGGGAGTATGCAAATCATTATGTGTCTACAGTCTAGTACCTAGTCATCTGAATCAACATTACATTCATTCGTTACAGAAAGCACTCTTCAGCGGAATGTTGGTCCCATGTTACTACATATGCAATCACATTATGACGCATGAATTCAACTAATGGGTCTAGGCATTGCTTTAAACTAGCAAGTTTGTTTGTTACAACAGACTACACCTTTAGTAAATACATAGACAGAATAAAAACCAACCAAGCCACATCACTACATTAGCCTGGATTTACTATTCCTTCGTATTACATTTCATCCGTATGAATGGAAATTAGTGCAAGGGGGATGCAAAAACCAGGCCACAACTCTGTAAGGAGTGTGTGCATGTTTTGCATGTTCATGGGTCAATACAGTATGTTACAGAGGCCTGCTTACGTGGGGTAGCCCCGGATGCCGTGGTTATTGGAGCAGAACTTGACGTCCTGGGTGCAGTCTACTTTGACAAAGTAGGCTGGTGGAGAGTCCATGTTGTTGTACTTGTCTGCCAACGCGTTCCATGTGCCCTGCAGCCTTTGGCAGTGGCCACACCTGGAAAAGACAATGGATGGAGGTCACTCATCATCCTCAGAGCTCAACCCATTCAGCAAAATCCACTGCCTGCAGCTACCTTCTGCATTTAACACGGGTTTGGAATAGTTTTTGGGGTATATGAGGTATATGACCAATGCAAAAATTGTATAACATTCTCACTCCACTGTCTTAGTGGATTACATTGACGAATGAATGAACGAATGAATGAATGAATGAATGAATGACAATGGACAGTAGACAGTGGACAGTGAATAAATAGGGCCGCAGAGTAAATGCGTCAAACATTGTTCCAAGCTTTTCTGAAGTCAAAAGTATGTTGTTACAATGTTGCCGAGAATGGAACGCCAGTGACAAAACTTGGCTGCAAGAAATCCTAGCGGGCAATATTGAATTTCTGAGTGGCTACGTCAAAGCTTGCCACGTACGCTTCAACTTCACATCCTGCTGAGAGAATTGCATGCCCTAAAAGTTAGCTAGGGATGCTAACAGAATGAAACAGCACGGTGCAACAAAGCACAAGTAATTGTTATACCTCCTTGTACGTTTTCTTTTGCACATTGAAGAACATTCCAGGCAGCGAACAAAGAAATCTTTCTAAAACTGAAAGATGCTTTATGGCTAGTTCGGCTAATTTTGGCTAAAGCTAGCGTTGAATGAAATACCGATGGTTCTGCAAAGAAACCCGGAGCCTATTGTAAACCGGAAAATCATTTTAAACAATTAACAACAATGGTAAAATTACATGCATGATGCAAACCGATGCGTTAGTTGATCAACACCAGCAAAAAGACAACGTGTACTTGCAGTTTACCATGGCTAACAAGCTAATGCCAAACTATGAAAAAGTTGGGAATATTACCAGGGAGCGAAGAACATCACAAAGTGCGGAGCTGTAGGAATTGCATCGTTGAACATGTCAACTGTGTATGTATGTTTCGCATGTTCGTCTTCTTCACTATCTTCACACAGTGCATATCCAAAAATCAGTGCAGCGTAAATAAAACAAATGAAAGAAGTGTTCAGTGATGAGGAGGCCATGATTGCACCCTGTCTGAGCCAGCCACCAGTGTCTGAATGGGGCTGATCCACCGGTACTTGTAACGATACAGAATGCCTTGAGGTAGAAGGTAGTCTATGCTAATTTCCGAATCTGTTAACTGTAGTGATAGGGCGCCTGAAGAGATCCCTACCCAGTCGGCCTATTCGCATTATCTGGAAATCTACGAAAACGCGCCGCACCAGCACAGCGCAGGGGAAGATAGGCTACCTACGGCAAGCGAACAAGACCGAACAAGTCGGCAGCATTCAGCATCCGGTATGGACGCAGACAGCAAGCCACCGACTGTTGAACAGTGAGAGGCTGCTGGTCACACAAAATTACAGAATTATCAGCACATTAAAAGTCAGAAATAGCTATTTCTTATGGTGAAAATTAGTGAAAGAACAATGAATTAGTGAACAAACAAATTAGTGAACAAACACCCCCCAGAGGGAACAACAGGGCAGGACCTATTGCACACCGTCTGGGGCACACAGACACAATGACATTTTCTCCATATTGTTTTATGAACATTATTTAATAACACAATAATGTGTTCCTGTTGTAGGTTTTGATAATGATTGATTTGTGTCAAACAGTCTGAATGTCTTGCCTGGAAATGTGAATCCACCCTACATTGTGCAGCTGATAACATTGGCAGGTTCAATGGAATGCTTCCTCTGGAAAGCATGACTAGACATTTGATTTCCTGTTCACATGGGCATATAGGCCTATCGAGCAAGGGGATTTCCTTTTCTTCATTTGTGTATTACAAATTCTGAATTAACACTAAAATATACAAATATAGTTTCCCCATATTTAGGCCCATGTCTAATGTCCTTTCTTTGTCTGGGTTCCGCCTTTGAATGATTGCCATGAAATTGTTCCGGGGTGGGGAATGTGGTCCGATCCAAGGTTAAATGCACAAAATCATTAGGTCATAGTCACACAACTATTTTCACAATGGATTGCATGTTGCATGCCTACATCAGTGGTTCCCAACCTTTTTCTTCAGGGACCCATGTTTTTACCATTGTATAAGCTTTGCTGACCCAACTGCGTGAGTGCCTGCACGACAGGGAGTCACATGATACCTTCTGTTTCCTGCGGATTTTTTTTTTCTTTTATTCCTTTATTCGTCTTTGGTCAAATATAGAATAAATGTTTACATTTTGTTGCTTCTATGCATACATTATTCAAATAATGCTTTGTAATTTACATTTATTCAACAACATTAGCTATTTAAGGTATTTAAAATTAAACCAAGAAGGCTTGGCGACCCTCTGTGGATCTTTGGCGACCCATAGGTTGGGTCCCGACCCATAGGTTGGGAACCACTGGCCTACATGGCCCTTTTCAAAGTATTTTCCCATTTTTCATAGAGAACATTGCCCATATACAGTCATAGGCTTAGCTGTAGATATGTCCAAATAGGCCTATGTAAAACCAACATGTCTGAAAAAGACGTTTCCAATAGGCCACATAATCTTAATATGGTTGTGGTTAAGGCAGAGAATCATTTAGTTCCATGTACCGGTATCCACTGCTCAAACCACTATACCAGTATTTGTGGTCTTCATCCTTTTCTTAGATTTATATTGCTGACTCATACTGCCAGGGGCGGTTCTAGTCAGTTTGGTGCAGAAGAGCAACCTCTCTCCATTTCATGCATTTACAAACTGTTTGAAAACGCTTGATGTTCTAATTCTGTGGGACTTTCAGGCATTACATGGTGCCCCCAAGACATTTGGCACCCTTGGTGACTGCCTTGTCAGTCTATGTCTAGTACTGGCCCTGCTTAATGCAGTTGTGTGGTTGGGGATCTTGGTCCATTAGTACATCACACTTACATTACATTACATACGTATTTGGCCTCAGCTCAGACCCCCTTATCCTTTATGCATATAATGGTGAGGCTTGCCATCGTGTTCATGCCAAAACCTCAGAAAGTAAACATTTGCTGAAGACTAATTCCGTACCAGGGGACTGAAGCCGCTTAAACAGTTACAGCAATCCTGCCGCCCCCCATTTAATTAGTGCACCCTCCTCCACTATTATTATTATTTTTACTCTGGGACATAGTGGCAGAGTGGCGTTTAAGTGAAATGGGAGCCGTGACATAATCTCGTTGACCAAGTTCACGGGCCGGGGCCACAATTCGTTCACAGTGTTGTGCACGCATGGGGTTATTAATTGGTTTCTCGTCTTCCAAGCTGTCAGTCAAAGCCGGCATTAAAGAGTAGCTGTGGTGTTTTGCTTACTGCCCTTTGAGGCTGGAGAATGGGCAGTTTTGAGGCTATTAATTAATAGAATTTATTACCGTGGCTTTGGCTCTGGGCCCCCAGGGTGCCTTATTTCAGCCCTGACGCGGGCCAACCAATAAACTTGTGGCACTTTCCCAAGGTATCAGAGTCAGAGAGACATGCCTCGGTGGACTGACAACTGCTTGGCAAGAGTGGCTTAATTCCAGTCGTGTCGCAGGGCACGTTCCATTATAAATTGCTTCAGGGTTTTTTTTGTGTTGTTTGTTCTTTCTCCCCCTCAAATGACAGGAGCCAGCCATTCTTGGGACGGAGTCCCCCTATTCCATGTTTCTTTTCTTTTAAGCCTTCATGAGGTGAGAAAGAGGGGGTAGCCAGCTCAGTGTAACTGAGGTGTTCCTGCACAGGCCGCCACTTGGGGTTCGAACCCGACACTTCCTAGTCAACACTCCAGTTCGGGCATGAGAGGTGTAACGGTGGCCAACTAGCAGAGTGTGGCGTGGAACGAAAGTAAACCTCCCTCCCGAAGCCTCATACAGTATCGGTTGCACTGAGCTATTGGATTGGTCCTTTAGCTCATCGGTTTCACATTGTGCGAAAATGTGCAAACTCCTCACTCTAAAATTACAGTCAGCCTTTGTCTCGCACCTTTTCTTGGGATGTGCACAATCTTCACCTTCAATTTTACCCGTAGACCTGGTCCGGGTCAACAAGGGGTTAGGGTTATGCTAACAATAGAAGCGAAGTGAAAACGAAAGCCCAACTGGGAAACTCCAACTCCCATTGTCATTGTGACACAGCACTCGGGACAGTACCACCATGCTCAGGGTACCTCAGTCATGGAGGAGGATGGGGAAGAGCACTGGTTAATTACTACCCCCACCAACCTAGCGGGACAGGAGTCGAACCGGCAACCTTTGGGCCACAAGTCTGACGGCGTAACCGCTTACCCATGACTGCCCTGGTAGCACATTCAGAAGAAGCTGCTCATTCCAACAGACTACCAGCCCCTTCTCCCCCCCACTGCTAGCATTCCTGGGTCGCCTTGTTGAGATGAATGAAGCTCACTCACTCACTCACTCACTCACTTGGGCTCACATGGGTGACTGGCAATGACCTGTAACCCCAGTGCTCCTGGTCCAGGCACTGTGCATGTTTAACGCTGCTTCATAAAATGCCAGAGTGCAAAAGCCATGTACACACACACACACATACACACACACACACACACACACACACACACACACACACACACACACACACACACACACACACACACACACACACACACACACCACATTTTAACATAACGTTCAAATAAAGATACAGTTCTACAATCACAAACGGATGACGGTCGGGTGGCATTCAATCAATCAACCCCCCTTTCCTTGTATCTGATTGATTGTGCTAAGTTTACATGTCATCACCGAGAGCCGTGTGGCGCACTATCAGCATACTTCCACGTTTGACACACAGAAATGTTTATTTGGGCTTTTGTATCAGGGCCAAAGCCAGGCCAGGCTGCTGCCTTTCTTCCGGAACTCGGAACACTCCTCGGAACGCTCAGCCCCCTCTATCACATTCCACATTCTTACCACTTAAACCAACATCTGCCATTCCCCATGACAAGGGGGGGGGGGGGGGGGGGGGGTGAAAACTAATATCCCAAATGACCCCCACTGACTTCCATTTATGATAAATAATGTCTAGCGTGGCGGGGGAAAAAATATCCTATACCATACTGACCGACGTCTAGTATTCACGGCTCACAATTAATCTCTGAGGCTTAGCCTTAACATGTCATAGCGGGCAGTTAATGTGACTAGATTGGTGTTGACACTTTTATGCTCGCCTCTTGCTGTGGCGGCCAAATACTTTCTAGTGTCTACTGGTTACCTATTGTTGGGTGGGGGTGGGGGGGTGGGCAGCTTGCCATGGGGGACGCTCGCTGCGTCTTGTAATGGGGAACGGGGATTAATGGCCTGGTGTGTGTGTGTGTGTGTGTGGGGGGGGGTGGCTGGACTGAAGGACATTCTGTTTATTCTCTTAATTGCCTCAAGTAAGGGCTGTTGGGGATGGGGGGAGGGGGGTGGTAGCAGGTGGTGGTGGAAAGGAAAGGAAAGAGTGAGAGAATGATTAGAGAAAGAGATGGTGTGAGAAACAGAGTGTGCTAGCGAGTTAAGAAATGGACAGTATGAAGACAAAAGTGGACGGTGATTTCCTATGCACAGGCTCTTCTCAAATGTTTACTAAACCCTACGAGGGAAGGCATGAATGCTAGAGTTTCGAGATATATTCAATCTCCACTCGACATTTCCGTTTGCTAGGATGGTCCCTGTTTCTGGTCATCTGGCCCGACTAAAACATTTTAGCCTGGCGACGCCATCCTATGTACTCAACCCAAAGATTTTGGCTCCGCATGGAGTCAACAGTCTGCTTTTTGCCCAGGCTAAAAACATTTACCTATTTTTGTCCGGCTTTCTAGATAAAATATTACTTATTGTTTAACATTGAAAGCAGAATTGAACATCCCTAGCAGGGCAGCCGACAGGGTAGGGGACAAAGGGGCCAGTTGCCCCAGGCCCAGGGAGAGTACTGGGTACTCATCACACTCTATGTATTGATGACTGTTAGATGACTTCGTTACGGACCCCTTCAAAGCTGTCTGCAGCCCTGGTCCATAGTTTTGAAACACATCCCAGATTTTCATATTGTGTGCCTTGACATTGTCGGAAGATGAGAGCTCCACTCCCATGCTAACGTTCTTACGTGTAACTGTGCTTTCTCACTCAGCTGAAGCGCTTTCAAAGCTGTTCATTTTTATGCCTAGAACACGCCAGACCCTCAAGAAAAACAAACAGAGAGCAACCTGTCAAGGACACATAGCAGAGAATACTACACCGATGGGTGTAGTTAGAGGAATATGGGCATTGCTTCAGTTTGACTGAGACAACATCCTCTATAAACATAGGCTAACGTCCGTCAGTAGCCTTTGCTAGCCTCAACTTCCTCCCACTTACCTTGGACAAAGCTAGCGGACAGAGAGATACATCATCTACAGCCAGGGCTGCAATAGACCAGACCAGGCCGTGTCCAAGACACGCGTAATGGGAACGACTGTATCTGCATGGTTGTGGTGCCCAATCTGGACATGGGACCTGAAATGACTGTTTATAAAGCCAGAGGTTTTCCAGCAATGTACATATGTATAATCGATGGTAGCCTATAGTTACTCAAGGATCTCAACAATGTCATAGCAATGTTGTTATGATGTAGTTTATTTTTCAGCAAAGCGGGAATAGGCCTACCAACGGGCATTTTTTTGGTATATAAGAGCTCCTAACATACACAGACCACGTTCACACTATATCTTTCTGGCTGAATCCACTGTCTGTACTGATGAGGAACCAATAGGACTCTTTCTCTAAATTGTGGGCCAATCCCCAGAAAAACAACCACAACAACAGCACTGGCGCCCACCAGGAAAATGTTCTGTATGCCAGAATACCAGTCCAGCCCTGATCACAGCCCTGACCCAGGAGTGGTTCGTAGCTCAGCTCGACAGGTATGCTCATGAACGGCCATCCGGGTACTTTGCTCGTAAATGTGCGTTACGCCCCTTTATGGATGGGGGAAATCAAACCGAATATCTCATCAACTTACATGCTATCGGCTAGCCTAAATGAATACAGTCCATGATTAAACCACGGCTGTTTGGCCATATTATTTTAACAGCCGGCAACACAACACGTTTTTGGCATGTTGCGCGTGAACAACGCTTGTCTACAGGTCCTTGTCTTTCGTTTATTCTTTCCCAACACCATCAATTGACTTGCACTGGCTTTTCCCCCAGTGTTTTCCCCGAGAAAAGGGCGTAACTCACATGGAAAACGTCACGCCGTTCATGAGTATAGGCCATTTTAACAGGACCGAGCACATCAGTGGATGTAGTGGAAGGAAGCTGAGAAATCCTTGCCTGGAAAATAACGTGGGCCTACATTTCATAAAAAACAATCCACACAGCGAGCTGTTGCCTTGGTCACCAGCAATGAACTGTATAGAATCTTTTATTTGTTATTTATTTCAAATCTGTGCTGTAATCTGAGGACATTTCTTTAACAGAGATCTGATCGAATTAACAATGTTTTTTTTTCTCCCACACCAGAATTTTGAAAAGGAAATCTTATATATAACGAAAACACACACACACACACAGAAGGCACAGCAAATCCTCTGTGACGTTGCCAAAAGTATAATGATTGATATTCCTTTTTTCTGTGTTCACACCCCTCCAAGTCCACTCTCCTGGGTGCCCGGCATCCTCCTCTCTCAGAATCCCCCATAAGCCTTTGGGCTCAGCGTCACCATGGTCTAAAAATGGACACGCAAAACACACACTCACGCAACGGTAAATTACAATTTATCACTCTTTGGTCCCTAAACCTAAAGGTTTACCTGAATTCTAGGGGTGTAGGTTGAGGGTGGAACAAGATGTCCTGGCTGCCAAACCCATACTGTCAGCCAGGTAAGCCGACAGGGCATGGGGGACAAAGGGGTCAATTGTCCCGGCCCAGGGAGAGAGGCGTTATGCCCTTTCAGATTACTTTTTCCTGGGCCCAGCCAAAGCTGTCAGCAACCCTGCTTTCAGCTCCACCTAAGAAACCAGGATTTCCCCCTGCACTTTATGGCAGCCACATTTAAAACAGACCCCACGTTCTCTAGGTCCCCTGAATATAACTTAATTGTATTGCAAATGTATTTTCTAAGATTCCTTTACAAAATATGTCATATTTCATGTGAATCGGCATAACATTAAAATTACATCGGGGGCCTGATAAAACGGTTTCAAGGGCCGCAAATGGCCCTCGAGACTTAGGTTCCCCACCCCTGACCTTAAGGCTGTTTTCTGGCTCTCCGCTCTTTTACCACACATCTCTCCAGATGAAGTAGACGGGGTCCTGATGCAGCACTTTGCTGAAAGAGAGGTAACCGGGCTATGATCTGAGGTAACTAAGGTAACAAAGGAGAGCTATACTGCCCTACAAAGGCAAAATGCAATAATTACATATTTTGACAAACATGATTTTAGACCATGAAAATGGTCTTCATTGCTCCTCCTTGGTCTTATGACAAAGCATTATGGTCCAAATGTGTCCCATTTTAGAGATATTTCTATGTCAAACTTGCAGTCTTGCAGTCATGGGTAAGCGATTAGGGCATCAGACTAGTATCCCAAAGGTTGCCGGTTCGACTCCCGACCCGCCAGGTTGGTGGGGGGAGTAATCAACCAGTGCTCTACCCCATCCTCCTCCATGACTGAGGTACCCTGAGCTAGGGATGGGATATCAGTATCGGTGTATCGGTATCGGGTTCAGATATCAACATAATTCAGAGATCAGATCGGATCGGATCGGAATTTTCCCCAAAGTATCGGAATTTTCCTGATACTGACATTGAGCCAGTGTAATGTTAATTTCACTTGCATATTAGTTTTCAGGATGAGATTGTTACTTTTTTACTTGTTAATTTTTACTTATTAATTGGTTTCCTGTTCTTCTGACTTCCTTTTCTGACCAAATAGTCTACTTGGGCCTACCTCAAGTTACCCATGCATATCTGTGGTTTTGGTATACCCTGAGCATGGTACCGCCCCGCCACACTGCTCCCTCGGGGTGGCATTGAGGGCTGCCCCTTTGCACGGGTGAGGCATAAATGCAATTTCGTTGTGTGCAGAGTGCAGTGTGCACTTGTGTGCTGTGGAGTGCTGTGGCACAATGACAATGAGAGTTGGAGTTTCCCAATGGGCTTTCACTTGCAGTAACTACAATACCCAACCTAATACTAAGGCTTTGAAGGCATCTTTCGTAGTTTCAACATTGGGGTAGTTACTGCACTTTGCCTTTGTAGGGCAATATATAAGGTAAATAAAGAGAGGTATGTAACTGTGCCGTGATCGGACTGCTCAGTGACATAGACCCCTGAGCTGGTTCTGAAGTCTCAGAGTTGGAGCGTGTGCAGTGTGCTGTGTGTAGTGTGCAATGCCTCTACTCTGTCTGCTGCTTTCTGCTTTCTGCCACTTATTCCCAGCGTGCTACTATACTCACCCATCTTCCTGCTGCATGCTAAAACCATCATCCGACGATGTCTCAGAGAGGCATCGATAGAGAGAGACGGATGTGTTGTGAATGTAAATGTGAGAGAGACGAATGCATTCATCAGATTTGTTTTTGTTGCAAGTTTTGTGGTGGAAGCAAATAGTAATCTCTCCCTCCATTGGTTACCCCCGGCGATCAAGGGAGCAGAAGGGGCTTACCCTGTAAAGTCTATCACCGCGGTTACGGCTGACGCCATGGGAATTCCACCGAGCTGTTATGTCACAAAGCCAATGTTGATTTTTTTTCAATGTCATAATGGCAACGTTTGTGATGTTACAATTGATGATTTGTTGACAGTGAGCAAATGAAAGTCAAACTATTGATGATGATGATGATGATGCAGTTGCTGGCCGCGACCCATCATCATAATATTGGAGCTTTGTTTTGGAGACCGAATGTGTGTTTTAAACATCAATGTTATTTGGACAGAGAACAGACCGTGGAACACCTGGTCCTCATGTCAGTGCTCTATGCTGACTCTGATCCGCGCTCATAACTCAACGTCTTGTTGTGAAACATACAGCAGCACGGACAAATGTCAGAATGACTGGTGATATTTACTGTGGCCAGTGACTGAGTTTCAAATCCACGAACCCCGTCCAGGGCCAGATTAAGATGGCCTGGGGCTCCTAGGCTACAAGTTGATGTGGACCCCCCCCCCCCCCCCAACTGTACTCAACATGAGAGATGATTGTTTTTTAAAATATTGCATCTTGTCATAATTCTGCAATTTTTCACATTTGACCAATCAGGGGGCCCACTGGCAGGCTGGGGGCCCTAGGCTGCAGCCATATCTAACCTGTGTATTACACGTAATCCGCCCCTGCCCCTCAGCCCTCATACGCATTTGATCCTGTTTATACATATTGCAAGACACTTAAGAGCGAGGGCCCTACATTGCGTCAAGGTTTGTTTTTATTTTCCTTTTCAAAAAAGAAATTTGCAGATGTTGTCACTAGTCGCTAGCTCGCTCTCTCATGGAAAATGACCCTCCCTTGCTGAAGTCGCGTCGCGCACTGCCAAGTGCAGTGGTGGCCAAGTCGCAAAACAGATGTTTACTGTTTTTACTGGACAGATGTTTACTGTTTTTCTTAGGATGATTTGTTCTCTGCTTCATATTGATCGCCGTCCAACCATAACTGCTCTCCTGTAGAGGGAGGAGAGGAGAGGAGAGGAGCACCGCGCCGTGCAGCGCCTTGTATGTGTGTGTGTGTGTGTGTGTGTGTGTGTGTGTGTGTGTGTGTGTGTGTGTGTGTGTGTGTGTGTGTGTGTGTGTGTGTGTGAACGTGTGTGTGAACGTGTGTGTGTTTGTGTGTGCGTGCGCTTGTGTGCGTATGTGTGTGTTTGTGTGTGTGTGCGTGTGCATGTGTGCACGTGTGTGTGTGTTTGTGTGTGTGTGCGTATGTGTGTGTTTGTGTGTGTGTGCGTGTGCATGTGTGCACGTGTGTGTGTGTTTGTGTGTGTGTGTGTGTGTGTGAACGTGTGTGTGTGTATGTGTGGGTGTGTGTTTGTAGACAGAGGTGCCGCGCTGTGTAGCTCAAAATGGGGCGATGAAGGGGCTTCTTCTGTGGCCCACACCAGGTGTGTGTGTGTGCCTTTTATGTGTGTGTGTACTCTGTGTGTGTGTGTGTGTGTGTGTGTGTGTGTGAGAGAGAGAGAGAGAGATTTTATGTCCCTCTGTGTGTGTGTGCATGTGTGTTTTTGTTCATGTCTGTGTGTAGGAGTATGTTTACATGTGCGGAGTGGTGGTGGCGATAGAATGAGTAAGTGTGGGGAACGGGAGAATGAGAATGGGAATGCGTGTGAGAATGACAGTGTGTGTGAGAATGAGAGTGTGTGTGAGAGTGAGAGTGTGTGTGAGAATGAGAGTGTGTGTGAGAGTGAGAGTGTGTGTGAGTGTGTGTCTGTGAGAGAGTGCTGGGTGAGACACAGACACTGTTGATCTGATGTGAGCGTGAGCGTGTATGTGTGCGCGTGTGCGTGAGAGAGAGAGAGAGAAAGTAAGACACTTGCAGAGAGAGAAATAATAAAAGAATAGAATAGAACAAAAATAGGTGTGTGTGTGTATGTGCGTGCGTGCATGTGCGCACGTGTGTGGGCGCACGAACGGAAACCTATATGTGTGTGTGTGTGTGTGTCTCTGTGTGAAAAAGAGCGAGCGAGTGAGCAGGCATCCTCCGTCTCCGCAGTGGAGGAGGAGTGGAGTCGAGGCCGTCTTTTTTTTCTCTCCTTCCCTCCCTCGCATGGTTCTCCCCGCTCTGCTCTGCTCCGCTCCCGGAGTCCCCACAGAAGCCATTAAGCGGCGCGGCTAGTGGAATAATGTGTTTGGCTTGGCTGGCCGGCCATGGCAGGTGCTGCAAAGGGCCCCCGCACCACTCTGCAACCTCACCTCACCTCACCGCTCCTCTCCACCGCTTCGTTTTGCACTATACCGCTCCTCTACGAAACTGCACCTCACGGCTCTCCGCTCCGCTCCGCTCCTCTCCTCTCCTCTCCTCTCCTCTCCTCTCCTCTCCGCTCTACACTGCTCTTCTCTTCTCTTCTCTTCTCTTCTCTTCTCTTCTCTTCTCTTCTCTTCTCTTCTCTTCTCTTCTCCCACATTACACTTTGATCCATCTCCAAGCTCAGCCAAGCGTAGCAGAACACACAGCACAGCAGAAGCCCAGCACAGGGTACTCTGCCTGGGCCTGAGCCTGGGCCGCCCTACAGTATGTCTTCTTCTCAGGATGGTTAGTAGAGATGGGATTTATGGCTCTTTGACGGGATCCGGGTCTTAGTGGCTCGTTCGACCACACCATTGGTGTAGTCTACTTTTTTATGGTGGGTATACTGTATATTTGAACATTTTTTGAAGTGGGTATACTGTATATATTTGTGCTATTCAAAACAATGGATCAATGAATTTGAAGTTGGTATACTGAAATCCCTGAAATTTAGAAGTGGGTATACTCCGTATACTCGCGTTCTACGTAGACTACA
>NC_085865.1:42501627-42524127 GCF_034702125.1 Engraulis encrasicolus
GAGAGAGAGAGGGAAAGAAGAAGCGAGACTGAATGAAAGAGAAAGAGAGAAAAACACAGAGAGAGATGGGTTATAGGGGACGGGTTGGGTGGAATATGTCGCCCTGACGACCCGGCGGTATACAGATGATCGGTGTGATCTACTATGACCACAGACAGGAACTCCCGAGGCTGGAGACCTCTCCTCTCCCGAGGCTGGAGACCTCTCCTCTCCTGGACCCTGCTACATCCCTCTCCCCACCAGGCTGCCAGGACACTTATACCGTAGCACCGCACTACAAACCTGCCAGGACGCTTAACAGCACTGCAGAACCACACAGCACACAGACGCCCAGCCCAACCCAACCCAGAAGCTCGGCTCGGCCCGGCCTGGCCCGACCCGACCCGACCCGAAGAAGAAACCTGACAGAAGAACAGAACAGAAGAGGAGAGGAGAAGAGAGGACAAGCCAGTTGACAGACAGAACCCAGCCCCTTTAGGCCCTGAATCATCCTTTGTAACAGTTCTGACGGCTTTTCTGTTCTCTGACTTATATCATCCTAAATCAATATCCCCATGAAGAGCAATAAATAACTAATAAAATAGTTTTGATGAGATTCCCATCATGGTTCTTGGCGATGGATTTAGGCCCCGGAACTTTCATCCCTTCGACAGCGTAAAAAACGGTTGCACTGCATGTCAGGGAAAGGCCAGCAGTTCGAGAATGAGTTGGCACCATGTTCGCTGGTCACCGGACCGACTGGAGGAAAGGTAAAGCGATTGTTGCTTTCTTCTTTTCTTTCTTTCCTTCTGTCTGTCGAGAGTCCAGCCAAGTCGACAAGAACATGAGTTTGTCCAGAGCCCCCTTATTCTGTCACAATACTGTTACGCAAGCGCACATAAATTAAACTTCCCCAACATAGCATTTCCCATTCAAAACACACCTGGAAAAATTAGCACTTTTTTTATTTCGGGTCATGGGATAATGTGAGTGGCTCGAACTTCTGACTAAATGTTAGCCAGGGGCGGATCTAGCCATTTTGGGGCCCTAGGCGAAATATACACATGAGGCCCTCAAAAGTCATTATACAGACATACAATTATGTGTTTTTGGTGCTATGTTAGTGTTTTGTCTCATTTATTTTTTTGATTATTTCACATAAGTAACAAATTAAGATCAAACCTACTTTTTTGTGTGTTTAAACGCGACTGGTGTAATAGTTGGGGCCCCTATGGAGAACAGATTTGATCGGGGTCCTAAGCAATTGCCTAGGTTTGCCTAACGGAAAGTCCGCCTCTGACGTTAGCGCTGGTAGGATATTAAACAGATCAGGAAAGAACCATTTGGAGGACCTCACCACCAGGTCGAGGTGACCCATGGGTCATTTCATCTCTTCCACACACATCATCCAGTCCTTCATCTCTGACTGTGTAATAATTTTACATCTGAAAAGTTCACATTTAATTTTCTAACAGTAGTACTGAGCCAAGTAATGGCAGACACATCATACAGCCCCGTCATCTGCTGGGCTGTATTAAGATGGCCAGGGGGGCCCCTGGCCTACACGTTGCTGTAGGCCCCCACAGAAGGAAAACTCCTCATGATTCTGAGCCAAGAATGAAGAATAACCATATTTTCCAACTACTGGAGAGGGATATTGACAAGATTTGTCCCTCTACTCAACATGATGAGAGGTGTCAAAAGTAAAAGTAAAAGTAAAAAAAAAGAAACACAGTTTCCTTCCAACACAAGTAACTTATCTGAGTAACCAGTATACCTGTGTATTTGTCTTGTGATCAGCTAACTCTGCGCTGGTTGGATCAAGTTTGTGGTGGGTCCTTGTTAGGTTTTCAATGTTTTTCAGTAACAACACAGTCTATCTATCTCATTGGGTACAGTGGTGTAAATGGTGTAACAACTATGTAATGCCATGTGCTAGTGTTGTAATAACACCACAAAAGTACTTTTACTTTTACCTTTGACACCTCTGAACACGATAGACGAATTTATTCAAGGTCATGTCTTGTTGTGGCAATGCTACAGTTTGGTGTTCATAGGCTGCAGCCATATCTGCCCAGTCTGTTAATCCGACCCTGCTCATCTGTTATAAGAAAGTTATAGATGATGAAATGTGCTTTGGGCTCGTATAGCGGAAGTGCAAAATACTGCTGCCTTACAAAGTCACCATTTTATTTTCTGTCATGCTGACGTTTCAAAACTAAGCTTTCATCAGACTGACCATGCCAATGGTGGAGAGCTTCAGTTACCCAGACATGCAGCATGGGACAACCAATAGGAAGACCCCAAAAATAATCACGTTTTTGATGTGAACAGATTGACACACATCGTACATGCAGCTTTGTGGACAGACTGCTGTTGGACACAAGTATGTCGTCTTGCCAAGCCAGAGAAGACATCTACAGTATTTATCTGTTTGTTTGTTTATTTTGATCTCAGTAATGATGAGGCCTGCTATTGTCTGACATTCTCAATCACACAATGGGTCATGTCCCCAAGACTATGCATGGCATTTAGGAATCAGCCGTGCAAACAAGAATATTTATGTCAAACATTTTATACACCCTCTCCCCCCTATTGTCATCCCCCATCACTCCCGAATACCAGCACAAAGAAAAGTGCTGAGAGATTTCCTGGAGAGGAAGGGAGGGAGAGAGAGAGAGAGAGAGAGAGAGAGAGAGAGAGAGAGAGAGAGAGAGAGAGAGAGAGAGAGAGAGAGAGAGAGAGAGAGAGAGAGAGAGAGAGAGAGAGATAGCCCATCAGACAAGACAAGACAAGACACTGAAAATGCAACAACAACGCCCTCCTCCTGTGCCTCAGTGTGTATACAGGCAGGCAGCCTTGTCTGGACTGCATGCTGCCCTGCCTTGTATTGTGCCCTCCTCAGTCCTCAGGGGCCTGTGATGTTTTGCGTGACTGATGCTAGGAGAGTAGATAAAGCAGTATAAATAATAATACCTCCGTCCGCTTAATGGAGGAAAAGCTCACGGAGGAATGCGGCTGGCCGGGCTGGCAGTCCCTCCAGACATTCCTTCAGACGCCGCCCCCCCCGGACGAGACGACGAGGGCGAAACATGCCATGCCATGCCATGCTGTGGCGGCGGCGGCAGCGGTGGCGAGGCAAGGCGAGCCGTGTGTGTGTGTCTGTGTGTGTGTGTGTGTGTGTGTGTGTGTGTGTGTGTGTGTGTGTGTGTGTGTGCGATGACAAGCCATTCTCTCCGTGCTCCGCGGCCATTGTTCTGTCTTTGATTGACTGAGGAAGGCATTTGTTGTTGCTGGAGCTTATCTGTGTTTTTGTGCAGGGGGACGGACTCGACTCGACACGACTGACTCGGCCCTCAGCCCTCGGCGCTGGTAGGTCCTCCATGCAGGCCAATGGACAAACAGCCCTCCGCGTACACCTCTAATGCAGCTATGCAGACCTGAAACAGGCCCATGCCACGGCAGCAGGCCCGCCGATAGGGGGGGACAAAGGGATCAGTTGTCCCGGGCCCAGAGAAAGTAGGGGCCTAGAATTGGAACTCCATTACACTGTATGTATTGAGGAGGGGGCCTTTTCAGATGGCTTCGTCCCGGACCAGGCAAAAGCTGTCAGCGGCCCTGCATGACAGGACAGGGTTACATGGCACTTGGAGTATGTGTGGAGTGTGAGAGTCTGAGGAGGGGAGGAAGGAGAAGGGGATGTGTTTGAGGAGTGTGTGTGGAGTGTGTGGGTGCTTGTGAGGGGATAGGAGGAGGTGGGTATGTTTGAGGAGGGTCAATGCGGGTCACTACTAAGGTCAAAAGAGTCAAAAGACCACAAGTCCATTTTTTTGGTCTGTGTGTGCACATATACCACGTTTTGTAAAGCCAGCACTAAGTACCACCCTTTCGAAGCCCCATAATGCTGTTCCACCTGTGGAATGCTGCAATAGACACTGAAAAGTTAACTACTATAGGCCTACTACACTACTGTGACATAACACAAGGCCTTACGACTTTGTCATTGACATTCTGGTAACAGCACATTTATAACGCCATGTCTTAATGGGTTAAAGAAACATCAGCATTATATTTATTAACAAGTAGATGTTTCTGAAACCATTTCAAGGTCACATCAACGTGTGGTGACGTGTCCCTCCCTGAATTCCCTTTGCTGCTATCCCTTGGGCTATAGCCATATCAATTAAGCCAGTGGATAACTACATAGTGTTGCTTAAAACGAGGGACACCTTCCCTTGAATGATCCATGCAACAGTTTGTATCAGCAGTTGACATAGTGTCTCACCACACCTTCAGCAATAAAACTAATTCACCTCTTATTCATTATTGAGTGGGCACTCGGCCCCATAACCCTTCTCTCTGTTTTGTTTTGGGGCTCTCAGGGTGAACATTTGCCACTGCCAAAGAATTTGTATGACCACCTGCATGGCCCACCCCACCAGAGGAGAGGAGAGGAGAGGAGAGGAGGAGAGAGGTGTGAAGAGAGGAGAGGAGAGAGGAGAGGAGAGGAGGGGAGAGGAGAGGAGAGAAGAGAAGAGCATACAGAAGGAGGGGAGAGGAGGGGAGAGGAGAGGAGAGGAGAGGACCAGAGATTGGAGAGGGGAGGAGAGGAGAGGAGAGGAGTAAAAGGGCTCCAGAGGAGAGGAGGGGAACAGAGGGGAGCAGGGGACAAGAGGAAAAGAATTGAAGGGGCAGCAGAGGAGAGAAGAGGAGAAAAGCGGATAGGAGGGAAGAGTAGAGAGGACAAGAGAGGGGAGATGAGGAGAGGAGAGGAGTGGAAGGGGCAGCAGAGCAAGTGACAGGAGAGGAGAGGAGGAGAGGAAAGGAGAGGCAAGGCGAGGTGAGACGAGGCGAGGCGAGGCGAGGCAAGGCGAGGCGAGGAGAGGAGTGGAAGGGCCAGGAAAGGAGAGGAGAGGAGAAAAGAGCATAGTAGGGGAGAAGAGAGGAGGGGAGAGGGCAGCAGAGGAGAGGACGGGAGAGGAGAGGAGAGAGGACTGGGAGGGGGGGTGGAGGAGAGGAGAGGAGTGGAAGGGGCAGCAGAGAACAGGAGAGGAGAGGAGAAGACAGGAGAGGAGGAGAGCAAGGGAGAGGAGCATCCCAGCAGCTCGTCTCCCACACTACACCGCTGGGCTGCATAATGCTAGGTTATTAACTGGGCTGTGCTGTGCAGTGTGCACTCAATAGTTCATTGGTGTTTTCATTTGGAAACGGCTATAATTGAGTTCGATGGCTGTAAAAAGGAGAGAAGCGCCACAATGTGAAGAGGAGTGGAGAGGAGGCTGAACAGACTCCATTCAAAGGCACTGTAATGAAGGCCTCCCCGAAAATGAATGCTTTCCCCGTTTTACGGCATGCACACTAAGCAACTTTTAAAACGGGCGCAGGAGACTGTGTGCGTGTGTGTGTGTGTGTGCGTATGCGTGTGTGCGTGTGCGTGTGTATGTGTTTGTGTGTGTGTGCGTGCGTGTGTGTGTGTGTGTGCACGTACGAGCGTGTTTGTGTGTGTGTGTGCATATGGTTCATATGTGTGTGTCTGTTTCACTTTGACTATCCGCCAATCCTAACACACACACACAATCACACTCACTCACCCGGTCGGCCCTACTCCCATATATGTATTCTCACACAGCCTTTCAGTACTGTAACAAAAAGCAAAGTTTAATTTAGCGAGTTGAAAAGTGCACGCTGGGTACTGCCAAAGCTGCTGTCAAGCTATCAGCAGTAGCTCTCCACTGGCTTTATTGGCTCTGAAAGGCCCACCAGCAGTAGGCTGCAGGCAGGGTATAGCCAGTGTGTGTGTGTGTGTGTGTGTGTGTGTGTGTGTGTGTTGGGGGGTTGAACGTGTGTGGGTACAAAGTGTGAGAACCCTAAAAGCAGTGCATGTGGGAAGTGGTGTGCATGCCTGCATGTGTGTGTGTGTGTGTGTGTGTGTGTGTGTGTGTGTGTGTGTGTGTGTGTGTGTGTGTGTGTCTCTGCGCACATGTGTGTGCAAGCATTTGTCTAAAAAGTCTAAAAAGTGTCAGATGTCCTTCAGCAGAAACCATAGTAGTACCAATCCAGAGTGTGTAGCACGGGCGGTGGGAGAGTGTGTGTGTGTATGGGGAGATGCATGGGGGGACCCGGGGACGACAAATCTTAGGTCAGTGTGTGTGTGTGTACGTGTGTGTGTGTGTGTGTGTGTCTGTGTGTGTTGGGTAGTGGGGGCGTGAGAGTGCAGGTCTTTTCTTGAGTGTGTGTGTGTGTGTGTGTGTGCGTGTGTGTGGGGGGAGGGGGGAGGCCCGGTTCGGAACGGGAGAAACCTTCGAGACGTCCAAGAACTCTTTGTTCTCCACTTCAGAAGAGGGGTGATAAAATAGTGAGTAAAGCGGAGGCCTTCACCGATGCACATGGGCCCTATTAGGCGACCAGTGGCTGGGCCGGGCCAGGCCGAGCCGATCGGCAGGCGAAAGCGAGATTGCAATTTCAGATTTTCAAATGGACAGCTGCGAGGTTGTGTGGGTGGAGGTAGATCTACAGTAGTAAGTAGTGGTGGTGGTGGTGGTGAGGATGAGGACAAGTTTTCCACATCTGTCTGGATATGGAGATCAATGAGAGAGAAGAGAGAAAGAGAGGGAGGGAGAAAGAGAGAGAAAGAGAGGTCACCTTGACATCCAAGGTTGCTTTTCAGTGGGCTGCATATCGGCCCCAGTGTTCTGTCAAAATGGACTGCTTCGTTAACTTCTCCTAGTACTACTACTTCTTAGTTTAGAGTTTAGGGTGAGGATTATGGCTAGGTTGATGGTCTACTACTGGTAGCTCATTTTAAGACCAGAGGGTTGCAAGTTTGAATCCCACCCTTCCACTACACCTCCATCCATGGCTGAAATGCCCTTGAGCAAGGCACCGAATCCCACATTGCTCCAGGGACATTGTAATGACCAATGCGCTGAAAAATAACTGTAAGCTGCTTTTGGATAAACATACATAAGTGTAAAGTAATTTCATAATGTAATGTAATCGAGGGACATCACGATGGCTAGGTCATATCTCTTTGCCTTTGTAGGCCAAAGCGGCATTTCGCCACGACGGCTGCAGTTCCTCTGACCTCCAGCCTGCTGCCTCCTGAATCCGTCTCTGTGCGAGTCGACGCTACAAAAACAGGTCTGGAGCAGAGTCGGAGGGAGACAGGCACAATATGTGATCAGACATTTCCTA
Source organism: Engraulis encrasicolus (assembly GCF_034702125.1). NCBI lineage: Eukaryota > Metazoa > Chordata > Actinopteri > Clupeiformes > Engraulidae > Engraulis > Engraulis encrasicolus. The sequence goes on from NC_085865.1 coordinate 42,508,801, forward strand.
ATTGGAATCCCCACATGGCGCTGTGCTGTGTTGGGCTGCGTGTCGCGGGGCTAGCCTGGCCTCCTCCCGTTCCTCCTGCTTGTCTTGTGCTGGAGTGTTTTCTCTTACCAGGGGTGGAGCTACGGGGGGTGGGTGAGCAGGGCATTTGACCCGGGGCCCAGGGCCCTACTTGTATTGGTGGTGGGGTCCCGAATGTGACCTTGGCAGGCCGTATGGTTGGGGGCCTATCGGTGTCTTGACCTGGGGCCCTATGCGCAATTGTTCCGCTACTGTCCCTGACGATTTATGTTGGCAGGGAACGGGCCGGCTCTGGACTTGGGATCTCGGGAATGCTCGCTCCAAAACAGGAAGAACACAGCGGCTCCGATAGAGCACAGACCAAAAACAAGCTCTGGTTCCTGAAGCCAGAGTCTGAGAGGTGGCAGGGAGATGTTTGTGTGTGTGTCTAGTGAGTGTGTGTGTCTGTGTGTGTGTCTGTCTGTCTGCAGGATCACGGAGTGGGGGGAGGAACAAAGGGGTCAGTTGTCCCAGGCTAAGGGGGAAAGGGGGGTCAGAATAGGGTCCTCATTGCATTTTATGTACTGGATGGGGGGCCCGTTCAGATGACTTTGTCCTGGGCCAGGCCAAAGCTGTCAGCAGCCCTGTCCGTGTGTGTGTGTGTGTGTGTGTGTTTGTGTGTGTGTGTGTTTGTGTGTGTGTGTTTGTGTGTGTGTATGTGTGTGTGTGTGTGTGTGTGTGTATGTGTGTTAATGATAAAGTACCCCCGGTCGAGGCACACATCAGCCCCCACACACTCAACTTACCGGAGAGAGTCTATCATGGGATGCTGAGTATGCTAGTGAGCAGGGGCTATGAGCTATGGAGAGGGCAAGCTGGGCTCTTGTCCATGGGCCCAGGGCCCTGCCGTCCCGTATTGGAAGTCAGGGCCATATCTTGACCTTGCCTGGTTAACACCAGCAGTCTTATCAGATTGGGCAGCTTCCCACCCAACTGGGCTGCCTAGGATGGCCATATGCGGGTAAAAAAGGGGTAAAAAGGGTATTTGTATTTCCTGCAGATTTATGGCCATAGAAATCCATAGAATTTAGTTCAAATTGGGCGGGATTTAGTACTTCCAGGCGGGTTTTGAGCATTTTTTGGGCCGGAGATCATCAGTCTCATCAGTCTGGAGGCCACCTATACAATTGCTCATAGGAAAGGTGTGGTTTACGATTGTCCGGACCGTGGCCATTTATTTGGCCGTTTCGAATGCATCATTTGCAGAGGTGTCGAAAGTAAAAGTAAAATTACTTTTGTGGTGTAATTACAACACTGGCACATGACATTACATAGCTATTACATCATTTACTCCATTGTACCTAATGAGAGAGATAGACTGTGTTACTACTGAAAAACCTAACAAGGACCCACAAGAAACTTGATCCAACCAGTGCAGAGTTAGCTAATTGCAAGACAAGTACACAGGTCTACTGGTTACTCAGATAAGTTACTTGTGTTGAAAGGAAACTGTGTTAACTTTAACTTTTGACACCTCTGATCATTTGACAGTGCTTAGCCCATAGCCAATCGTGTCAGTTGTATTCGAACAAACGGCAAGCTTCCGTTTGCTAAGTATTATGTATCATCGCCTTTCACCTCTGCCCGCCCCGTACATTATTGGTTCCCATGCTGTCTTTCAGATCGGAACGATCGGCATTGTCAGTGTTGTGCTCCGGACCCTGTGTGCAAATGTTCCACCACTGCTAGTGCTACTGAGTGAGGGTGGGCAGTGAGGGTGGGCAGTGTGTGTGTGTGTGTGTGTGTGTGTGTGTGTGTGTGTGTGTGTGTGTGTGTGTGTGTGTAAGGAAGTGTACACTTCATGCTTGCTTCCTGCACGCTGCGACTGAGAATCGGCAGGGGCTTCCCTTTGAGGTCAGCAGAGCTTGGAGCATCATGGCGGCCTGGCCCGCCGGCCTCTTTGTAGCAAACAGAATCCATCTATGTCAGACTCAGCCCGTCCGTCGCCAACAGGGCCGGATTAGGATGGCCTGGGGCCCCTAGGCTACAGGTTGCTGTGGGCCCCCCCAAAAGGCATATTTTAACAAATGCACATACACAGTGTCATGATTACGAGCTTGGAATTTAAGATAACATGCCTACCAACTGTACTCAACAGATCAATTTTTCAATATTGCATCTTGTCATAATTCCGCAATTTTTCACTTTTGGCATATCAGGGGCCCCCTGGCAGATGGCCTGGCACGTCCGCTGACAGCATTAACTGGGCCCTAGGACCAGGGCCACTGACAACTTCTGCCGGGCCGCCCAGGACAAAGTCATCTGAAAGGGCCCCAAATCTAATAAATACAATGTAATGAGGACCAAATTCTGGGCCCCCTCTCTCCCTGGGCCCGGGGCAAGTGATCCTTTTGCCCCTCTCTGCCCCTGTTGGCTTCCCTGCCTATAGGACAGTCATTTGAGAGGGCCCACCACCCAACTCATACTATACAATAGGGACCCAATGCTGGGCCCCCCCTCTCTCCCTGGGACTGGGACAACTGAGCCCGTTTGTCCCCACCCTGTCATCTTTCCTGCGGCCCAACTGGCCTGATACTCTTTCAACCTGGCGCCTCCTTTGATTCCGTGCCAACATCAGTCGGGACTCGGATCGGCTCCCCCTCTTTCGGCGTACGGTTCAGCTGCTGAGTAAAGTCCATGGAACATGATTGCTTATGGTGCGTTGCATCTTAAAATAAACACAGGGACATCCATAATAAAAAAAATCTACCACAGCAGCGAGCGAAATAAGAAGAACATTTTCCTCTGATGAATGGGAGGGGAAAAATGGCCCCATGGTTCAGCGGGAGAGGCTAAAAAGGCCTCAGGTCAGAAACTGAAAATACTTTTGGACGATCTGTGTAAACCTTTTTGGTGTAACGACATAGTGAATGTCGGATAAGCTATCGACGGTGTAGTTAGTATTATTTGTTTAAATGTGTGTTTATGTTATGTCTGTGCCTGTGCGGATGATCAAGAGTGTGTGGTTGTTATGGCTACCGTGTCTGCTGTCTGTTCACTTGTGTGGCTTTAACGTAAACCTACTGTCTTGCTCCTGACAGCCGACTGTATTTCTTAGCCGTATTATACTAAAAGATACTGATTGATTGTTGGGAATCTCTGGGATAGAAAGGGGAGCCTAAATCACCCTAATCAAAACTTCACATATGGAGGGACGAACCGGGGACTTTTTTTTGAATATTGTTGACCTTACTGTAAGCACTGAGGTCTATTTTTATGTCCTCCCCATAGCCCCGTGCTGAAAATAAACGTTGGTGGGGTGGGGGGTTGCAGATAGAAAAGGTGCCTTTGTGAGTGGGGGGTGGCGAACCGGAGGGAGGCGGCGGGTGGCTGGCTCTTCGGCACTGTCACTTCTCATTAGGCCTGCGATGTCCGTTGTGGATTTCGCCAGCTGTGCCCTTGGCCGATGGTGTGTGTGTTTCGGTCGAGGTGGCATGTATGTGTGTGTGTGTGTGTGTGTGTGTGTGTCAGACTCGGCCGTGGTGATGTGTGCGAGCCACGTACGCCATTGGGGCCTCACCTCAAAACATCTGCTGGCACAGACAGCCCCCACCACTGCTACGCCTGCTCTGGTCACTGACAGATCGTCAAGCCAACAGAGGTAGCCAAGGCAGTGGCGGGCCCTGGCATGTGTGTGTGTGTATGTGTGTGTAGCGGGCACTGGTGTGTGTGTGTGTATGTGTAGCTGGCCCTGGTGTGTGTGTGTGTGTGTGTGTGTGTGTATGTGTGGCTGGTCCTAGCGTTTGTGTATGTGTGTGTGCCCTCTGTCTCTGTCACCCAGTTTCATACTGTGTGTTTTTTTTCGAGAGACGAAAGACAAATCAATTGAGTTTCTTACAAAAAATAACAAAAACGAAGGAAAAGAAACCCAGCATGGCTGAATGAAGCCAGAGCCAGTACTTCATTGACATCGCACAGCATTCCACGGTCACTTTATTAGTGGGAATCTGCTGACAGATTCATCATGTGTGTAGAGTCCCGCCACACACAGACACAGACACACACACTTGACAGAACCAGTTCTGAGGCACAAAAACATTCTTTAAAAAAAGACAAAAACAAGATTCATTTTCTTTTTACTGACAGACTATCTCCACTTCCTGCTCGGTGTTCTAGAAGTGTCCGTGGCGTGAGCGAGGGGGGCCAACTCCTAGTTCCTTCCTTGTTAGAGTAGTAGAGTGGGTCTTTTTAAATATTTGCTCTGCCACACAAACAGACGCACAAATCACTTTAACAGCACTCCAGAAATGTGCCATAAAGACCTCAGAGTCGCTCCCCATACATCCGTCTTCTTGTCACATATTCATCCGTGGATCTGGCCATGCCTTCGTTCGGTCACAGCAGTGGTTCCCAAACGTTTTTCAGTGGGGACCCTCTCCTGGACTATGGAATATTTTCGCGCCCCCCTATCTACCATAGTCTTAACCTAGCAATGGATTTCCAGTAATATTAGGCGACAAACTTTTGATTGAAAATCTAGTAATATTAATGGACACATTTTGTTGTCCATTAATACCGCTAGATTTTCCATTAAGTGTGTCCACTAATATTGCTAGAAATCCACTGGACAGCAAATACATCTATTAACCACACAAGTCAATACTTTCACTGACCAAATTATGAAATAATAACCTGTGGATTTACCATTTTTATGCCATGTCCATTTTGTCCGCAACCCTCTTAGGGTCCTGACCCCCAGTTTGGGAACCACCCGGTTAAAGATTCCTTGCTGCACTTTATTGTTCTGTGAAACTTCACCCACCAGTTGGGATTTTTCTTTTTTGGGCCAATGTTTGTTCAGTCGGCGTATGTGGAAAAGGTTTGTAAAACAGCCCTAATTGCAGAGGAGCGACGGCAGTTGGCTTTTGGCAGTTTGACAGTCTTGATAGTGAAGCTATCCATGATTTAACATTTTTCGCTTGTTGATGGAATGTTCAGACAGAAAGGCCAGGAGTCCAGTATTGACTTTTTCACTGTTTGCCTGACAATGCCTGGTGAAAAACGTGTCACCCTAAGGTTGGCCCAACATGTTGACTAGCGCTGTTAAACCATCAATCACCTGAACAGCGTTTCTGAAATTCAATATTTTCCCCTTTTCAGTTCCCCCAGTGTGCTTTGTCACATTTCTGTGCCATACACCACCCTCTTCTTGCCCTCTTCACTGGAAGACAGGGTGAGCAAACACACTTCAACACACTCCAGCCTGGTTTTGTTTAAAAATGTCCAGAGTAGGAAAACTCACAGCCAAGAAACCATCAGAGTTTTTGCTTGTCTTGACATTTTTTGCACACAGCGTTTAATGAGGAATTCATAATTTAATTGGTCGTGAAAGTGCCAGCTTCGATACAATACATCATGGAATAGGTTTGGCTGTGTTAAAAAGTGCAATACGGCAGTAAAACAGGCTCTTGGACAACTTAAACCCTGCATATTTCAGAGGCTTTTCAACACTGTGTAAAAATGAGAATATAGAACAATATCAGGCCATAGTTTTAGACAGATAGAGATAGACGGAGAGAAAGAGAATGGTGTTAAATGAAAGATGGCTAAATTGAGCAAGACATAGAAAAGAAAGAGACAGATGGTTAGATGGAGAATAGAGATATATGAAGAAAAATCGAACCACACTCACAACAGAGGAGAAGATAGATAGATAGATAGATAGATAGATAGATAGATAGATAGATAGATAGATAGATAGATAGATAGATAGATAGATAGATAACACCGAGCATGAAGAGAGGGACATCAGGGGAGTTTAAGACAGGCATCAGTGTTTTGGACAGTCTCCACTGTGCATAGGGCCCCAGAAATGGCATGGCCAAGTCCTTGATTTATTGGTTGTAGAGAGAGAGAGAGAGAGAGAGAGAGAGAGAGAGAGAGAGAGAGAGAGAGAGAGAGAGAGAGAGAGAGCAGGAGACAGGAGATACTTGATGTCTTCAGAAGGTCTTCAAGTCTGCATATTGGTCTTCAGAAGGTGTTGAACTTGCCGAGGTCCTTCTTCATGTCGGTGTAGAGGGAGCTGAGGCGGCTGACAGCCTTGGCGTGCTCCTCATCCACCTCCTCCTTCAGCACCGCCTGCTGCTTCAGGAACTCCTCCCAGTCCGCCTTGCGGCGCTCCATACACACCTGCATATGGGTGCTCTGATACACACACACACACACACACACACATACACACACACACACACACACACACACATACACACAATACATCACACATTACAATGTGGAGATACAATGCTGTATGGGTGCTATGATAAACACAAACGGATGCACTTGTGCATGTACACGTACATGCACACGTACATGCAAACGTTCATGCACACGTTCATGCACACAATACATTACATTACAATGTGGAGATACAGTGCTCCATACACACCTGCATATGGTTGCTCTGATGCACACATGGATACAAATACACACACAATACATTACATTACATTACAATGTGGCTCCGATACACACACACACACAGAGAAACACACACACAGACACACACATTAAAACATCTTCCAGTCCGCCCTGTGACGCTCCATGCACATCACTTATTTCAGGGTATTGGTTACAGTCCCTGGAGCAATGTGGGGATACGACACTCCATACACACCTGCATGTGGGTGCTATGAGACACACACGCGCACACACAGAGGCGCGCACGCACGCACACAGACAGACAGACAGACAGACAGACAGACAGACAGACAGACAGACAGACAGACACACACACACAGACACACACACACAGACACACACACACACGTCCTGACGGTCTCCCCTTTAGTTGGACTAATACATATGTAACAAGACTATTGATTTTATCATCTGTGGAAACTCTGCCAATTGCAATTCATAGATTAGAGTTCAGGCTATATACAGTACTTTGTAGACTGCCGTTGAATTCAATAAAGTCTTAGTAGGAGAGCACTCCAAATAAAGTTACTACTCTTCTAAAAATGGGATTGAAACTTCTGTCTGTTATGTCAGAGGAGGAGACATCTGGACATGAAATACAAAAAGAGGAAGAACCGTACCAAAAAAAAAAAAAAAATGTCAAAGCTGTTATTTTCACTCTGGGTCTAATGACACTTCCAGACCAGACAGACAGCCCTGTTCTTTTGCAAAATCACAAATGTCTGCACCATTAAGTCTCCAAATGGATGCTTTCAGGGGGAGCTACTGCTCTCCGCCAGCGCAGCACATCCCGTCATTAGCATGTGATTATGAGATTTACACTGCTGGACCAATCCTCAGGGTTGCCAGATGTGCCAGACGTGATGATTTGCCACCCCCCAAAGAATGCTCAAAACCCTCCAAGAGGCACTAAATCCCGCCCTCCCAATTTGAGCTCAGTTCTGTTGATTTATCTGTCTATAAATCTATAGAAAAATCCACCTAATACCCTTTTTTTAACCCACAGACGGTCATCCTAAGCAGCCCAGTTGGGCAGGTAAAATCTAGGAAATTTCCGGCCTAATCGAGCTGCTTAGGATGAGCATCTGTGGGTAAAAAGGGCCATTAGGTTTTTGTCTTAGATTTACAGCCATAGAAATCATAGAAATCAATACAATCTGGCAACACTGAGAGGAATACCATGAGCTGAATGGAGTGGCGTGGTGTGTATGTGTTTTAATTCACTAGCTGGACCTCTAGCTCCCTCTGCTGGATGGAAAAATGTGCTGAATGAAGAGAGAAATAGAGAGAGCGAGAGCAAGAGAGAGCGAGAGTGTGTGTGTGTGTTCTAATTCACCTGCTGGGCCTCTAGCTCCCTCTGCTGGATCCTGTTGGCCATGTGATTGGCTGCCTCCACTGTGGAGAAAAATATATCAGACACAAGGTGAGCTGACACTTTTATACAAAGCAACTTACACAAACAAGGACATAATCGGCAGCATACAATATGTGGGGAAATCCAAGCAGGGTTAGTGTATAAGAGCAGGATTAGATATTTTTTGAAAGAAGATGTTTGTGGTTAACAAGACTTAAATTAAAGTTTGTTCAACTACTGCAAAAAGTATTTTATATGTTTAGGGGCGCTTTAATGCCTTTATTGACAAGACAGTTTGAGAGTGTGACAGGAAGCAAGTGGAATAGAGAGATGGGGGAAGATCGGGAAATAACTTGGGGCCAGAATCGAACCCGGGTCCCCTGTGTAGCAGTGTAGTGCTCTACTGTTTGAGACATGGCAGTGCCATCTACAACTAACCTAAGTGGTAATATTTTGGTGAGTCCATGCGTCTATCAAGAACAAAAAAGTGGTGGGTAAGGGATGGTTTGGTGGTGGTGGTGAGTCTATCCAAGTGAAAAAGAAGTCCGCAACACTGCTTGTCTTACTGTGTATTTAATAGAGCAACGTTTCGACCTTCAGGTCTTCATCAGGCAAAAGATGAAGCCTGATGAAGACCTGAAGGTCGAAACGTTGCTCTATCAAATACACAGTAAGACAAGCAGTGTCGCAGTCTTCTTTTTCACTTGGATTTACTCTCATTGTCCTGCACCTGGCCCATCGGGTGGGATGTGCACACATCTACTCCTCTGACCTGGTGGTGAGTCTAGCAACATCAGCACCACAACTGACCATTCATCTCTGACTTCATCTAACAACAGAGCCAGGTTCGATTCTGACCCGAGATCACTTCACAATCCTTCCCCATTTCTCTCTCTCTCTCTCTCTCCCAATGCGTTCTGGTTACTCCCTCAAACTCCGCTGTTCAATAAAGGCTCAAAAATATCTTTTAAAATAAGAAAATCACGAGAGCATGTATGCTGAGGTGGGTTCCTCACATCTGGTGAGTATCTGGTGCAGGTTCTGCTGCATGGTTTGGGAGCAGTTGGGCAACACGTGCTCATTCTGCTCCACCGCCCCTCTGCTCAGGTTTTCCAACAGACGGCATTCCCGAAATCCACGCTTTTCCTGCAAAAGATGGGGTTTTAGCCTAAAATGTTGCAACAAACAATGTTCATATTTTTACAAGGATATAAAAATTATTTACTGTCATGTGCTCATGAATTAAAGACTAGGTAATGAAAAGTCCCAGAAAAGAAAACGAAAAAAGTAGAAAAAGTAAAAAGTCTCCGCATTGAAGAAAGAGATGGAGAGTGGAGATGAGTGGTTCATTGTCTATGGCGGTTCATGGAATTAAGCAGCCTTATGGCTTGAGGAAAAAAGTTGTCCCTTAGTCAGCTACTGTGGGCACGCATGCACCTGTATTAGTGGCCAGATGGTAGAAGAGTGAAGTGTGTGTTGCTGGGGTGGTGTAGATCAGATGTTATGCATCTGCTGACATTCCTTAAAAAAACAACCAGCCAATCCATATTGATGATGCTGCAGTGGAGAGAGTCAACAGCAGTTTTGTATTCCTTGGAGTAAACATCAATGACGAACTAAGCGGGTCTCATGTCAATTCTATCACAAAGACGGCTAGAAAACGACTTTTTTTTTCCCGAGGCGGCCACAACGTTTTTTGGTTGGCAACAGTCCCAATATTCACTCTGGGTACAACTTCATCTATGCAGTTGGAGATGGAGTCAGTGACACACTCTGTGTATTCGTCAACGTCATCAGAGGCCGAGTGGAACCTATCCCAGTCTGTTGTGCTGAAACAGTCGTACAGAACAGTGTAAGACTCGTCCTCCCAGCGCTGTACAGAGTGAAATACAGACGGCTCACATTTGAACTTCTGCCTATAAGCATTTTGTGTGTACAGCTAATATCTTGTTGTGTTCATAGAAGTTAAAGGAGAATGTAGGCGTTGTCTTGCTTTAAGACAAGTTAAAAGAGGGAGTATGTAGCTAAGCTAGTGAAAGTCAATGGATCACTGTAGCATGTGTGATCCATTGACTCTCACTAGCTTAGATACTTACTCCCTCCTTAAAACAAGACAACGTCTAACATGAGAAATAAGACACTTTACCATCTTCATAAACCCAGGGCAACGTATTTTAACCGTATTCAGCCCCCAAATAGTGGCATACCTCTTTAAGACGTCAGACTTGTAACCCGAAGGTTGCCTGGTTCTAACCTGCCAAGTTGGTGGGGGGAGTAATTCCCTATCCACCTCCAAAACGGAGGTACCCTGAGCATGTTACCATCCCGCCGTTTGGGGCTGCCCAATTACACAGGTGAGGCATAAATACACTGTGCACTGTGGAGCGATGTGTCAGAAGGACAATAGGAGTTTACCAGGTGGGCTTTCGCTTTCATAGTTTGAAATGTTTTCACATGCTCCCTATCATTTGAAAAGTTTGTTCTGTGTTGTAAGATGTATGCTGATGTCGTACTTACCTCAAATTCCCTCATGAAATATCGTATTTCCCCCTGAATGACAGGTCTGTGATCTATCAGTCTGGACTGGATGTCACCAGCGTCTGCAAAAGATGTTAAAACATGAAAAAAATGCTGCTGATAACCCCTTATCTCCAGACCAGCATTATAGGCTTATCTGGAAGGAATGTGGAGTATGTGGGCTTGGGTCTCCAATCCCCCATTGAAAAAGAAAGCAACGGGACCTTAGCCAACTATACTGGTGTGTGTGTGTGTGTGTGTGTGTGTGTGTGTGTGTGTGTGTGTGTGTGTGTGTGTGTGTGTGTGTGTGTGTGTGTGTGTGTGTCTTCCCCAAAACTGACATACCGCCGTCTACTATAAGTTATTGTCTACAGTCTGCACAATGATGATTTGAGAATGGTTGTCATTTTAGCATCTATATCAAGGCTGTTGGTGTGATAGTTTATATGCAGTGCCAAACAATGCACAAAATATACCTGCTAGTCAAATGATTGCAAACGACAGGGTTTACCAAATTGTTATTAACAGGTTGTTACACATGACGCACTGCTTGCACTAAATGAGGAGAGCTTTTGGGCTTCCTTATGAACACAAAGCACTTCCTAAGCCAAATCACATGTACCTGATACTTGACGCCAATGAGCCTGCACTCGTGACAAAAATGTGATGAGATAGAAGAGTAGTTTTCAAACGTACCTTTCACAATCTTCTCCATAGTCATAAACACCTTTTGATTACAACCTTATAACAATCGCATAATAATAAACTCAAATGGACCATGCTAACTGGCTCATTTCTTCGGTGAATCTTTAATCATTTTGTGCACATAACGAACTACGTGATTACTACAGAAAGTTGCTGTCCCGGCTTTGAAAAGACACGCATCTAATACGAAAAACAAAGCACCAACACTGGAAAGTCAAACTACTAGCTTGCTAAATTGAAATCAGCAGACCAAAATCATCTGACAACAAAAACACAACTTCCGGGATTCTGACGTCCTCTTAAAGGGGACGTAGTTTTGAATCGTAAATGAACAGCTGACTGACCAAGAGGTCTATCAGGAAGAAGACCATCAGAGGTCAGATGTTGGGTGAGTTTTTCACCATCGCCATAGTTGATTAAGTATGTTATTATTGGAATATTAAATAAGATGTTGATTATTTCTTTCAGCTAATAGGCATTATCTACATGTATTGTCTAAGCGTTTTTTTTTCTTGATAGTAACTTACAATTTAGGGACTATTTATTCCCTTTGCTTTATACGAATGACAGTGCCACTTCAGAATATATCATCACTCACAGAAATATTTTTGAGGATAGTAAATGAGAGTGTTTTATTTTGGACACCAGATGTCAGCATTGCATTAGAGTAGGCCTATTTCTTTGGATGTCGAGGAGCATGCCATGACTAGAAATAAATAGCCTAACTTGACTACCCACTCTAGGCCTACACAACAATGCTAATTATGAATAAATGAATGAATCTTTATTGAGCACAAGTATGGAAACTTGTCTTCAGTTTCAGCATGTAAAAGACACATAGGAGAGACATTAGACATTTAGGGAAATTTATATAAGACAGTGACAGACACACTTTTTTTTTTTTTTTTTTTAAAGCAAGGCATAGGCCAACTACTGGAACGACTGGATGAATAAATAAATACAACAAAAGAAGGTAAAATGTGAAAAAAAGTCATTCTGAAATAATTATTCTGAGAAACAAACAAAGCCTCAAAAATATATTGAGAGGGTTATGTGTAAATGTCGTTGTGGTATAGGAGAAAATGAGAAATTGTGATAAAGTGTAAAAATAAAGAAGGATAAAGAACTGTAAGAGACATAGGGTGGCTTGCACTTTAATAAACGGCCACAGGGAGGAGACATTGTCCACTGAAGACCACATAAATGTATTCTGTGAACAATTGCAACTGCATGCTGACATTGAGAGTCATTGCTAAAGTATGCCTGTGTCAAACATTGTATTATTTAATTTTTAAAAGGTGTAAATAAATGATATTCAATAATGTAGGTGGAAACAACGTTTTTTGTAATATCTAAAATAGGCCTATAGCCTATGGAAAGCCGAAGCTTGTCGCCTTTTGCTTTTTTTTCTCTCTTTTTATGTCCCTTCAAAAATTACAGATGGGTATAAGTGATGCAACTAGTATAAGTCGTCATAAAAAAGCACAAAGCCTAACCTACAGTACGTGTCAAAATGTGTCAAAATTTCATGTCAGAACTTTGTTTGAAAAATATAGAACTGTACAAAGACGGTGACTGCTCTATTTTCCCAAGCAGTAGCCCAAGAGATACAAAGCCAACAAGTCCAAGTAAAAAGGCTGCCTACATATTACTAATATAATCATTTAAATAAATACTGTATATATAATGTAATAATTTAACAATATTCTAAATTAAAAACTTGTCTTGAGATTTCCTCTCCATTTTTTGTCTAATGTGAGTCGACATGAATAAGAGAGAGAGAGAGAGAGAGAGAGAGAGAGAGAGAGAGAGAGAGAAAAGAAGAAGAAGAAGAAGAAGAAGAAGAAGAAGAAGAGTTTATTAATATTTAAAAAACAGTAAACTGGTGGTTATTTGAAAATTCATTTATATTTTTTACTTGAATGAATATGGGTGATACGAATTAAGCTGTCATAGACATTTTCATATTCTCAATGCTGATTTGGCACACTGATTGACACACACCTGTATTTGTCTTATGAATCATGAGCGAACATGTGAAATGTAATTTAATTAGTCCTGGCATTGATACATCAATCTGTGTAAATTGTGAGAAACATATGATCCATTGAAATCTATTGGACGTTATTTGATTTAATAGGTCCACATGATACTATCATTTAAACGATAAAGAAAATCTTTGTCTGCATCTTTAAATTCTTGAACTGCTGGCTTTTGAAGACGCACCATGTTCCATTCTGTGGCAGCGTTCGTAGGAAGTTTTAGAACAAAGCTCAGATCGGCGTAATGAGGGGCCCTATTTCCTCTGTTCCGTGCATCCCAGTCAGTCCCGCATGCTCTGTGTTTCAGGTTGCACTAAAATCCACATTGCGTGCCACTGTACTTTCCCGTGCATGCATGAGCAGACATAATCTGCAATGTCTCGCAGGTCCATTATCTGAATTTTTTGTGAAGAGTTGATTTTTTTCTCTCTAATACATCCAACAGTGTTACGCCAGATGAGCCAGACATTAATATTAAGTTCAAGGACTCTTGGGACAATGTCAACAAATGTGTCATTGTGTATCTTTAATTTTAGTTTTCAAGAGACAGTACTTGTATTTTTAGTTGTTTTCAATAAAACAATAACACAGTTGCGAATGGATTCAGAAGAAATAATAACTGATTTTTACCTTACCTTAAATAACACCATTATCTAAAAAAATCAAATGCATGAAGTGTCTATACTTCCAAATTGCATATCATTTTGTTATGAATACATATTCATTTCTCACTAAGTTATATTTTGCATTTCATGTTTCTAAAAATTAGTCATTTTCTAGTAAAAAGCATGTCGACAAACAAATATCAATGTCGAAATATAGCATCTATTCTTTTAATTTTATAGCTGCAAAAGGAATGCATATTCTCTGGTATTCTCTGGTATTTGTGTGTGTGTGTGTGTGTGTGTGTGTGTGTGTGTGTGTGTGTGTGTGTGTGTGTGTGTGTGTGTGTGTGTGTGTGTGTGTGTGTGTGTGTGCGTGCGTGCGTGTGTGTGTGCGTGCGTGTGCATGTGTTTTGCATTGTGTCTGTTGCATTGGGTGGCTGTTGCACATGTTGTTGCTGTGTGGTGCCGTGACAAAGACCTGCGATGCCATGCCACGATGAAGCTGTGACAGAGCCGTGCCCTCCGCACGGAGAGAGAGAGAGAGAGAGAGAGAGAGAGAGAGAGAGAGAGAGAGAAACAGAAAAAGAAAGAGAAAGAGAGGGAGAGAGAAAGAAAGAAAAAGAAAGATGGAGAGGAGAGAGAGAGAGAAAGAGAGAGAGAGAGAGATAGAGAGAGAGAGAGAGAGAGAGAGAGAGAGAGAGAGAGCGAGCGTGTTGTGTCTGTGGGAGGTCTGGCCTCTTTGAGTGGTTTACAAAACATACCCATCGGGCCTCACAAAGCAGTGGCGGCTTCAAAAATACACCACCACCCTCCACACACACACACACACACACACACACACACACACACACACACACACACACACACACACACACACACACACACACACACACACACACACACACACACACACACACACACTCCTCATCCCCATCTGCATCAACCCCCACCCCCACCCCCTGACTCGCCCCCCCTTCTCTTTCTCCAGCCCCTAACGACGCTACTCATATTACCCATTGGGTATAATTATTTTGCATTACATTGCTCTCTTCTCTCTCTCTCTCTCTCTCTCTCTCTCTCTCTCTCTCTCTCTCTCTCTCTCTCTCTCTCTCTCTCTCTCCCTTGCTCCCTCGCTCTGTGTCTGGCTGGGTCTTGATCCGCTGCCCTCAGAGAAGGCCAGGGGGACCGAGTGGGTCGTTCACAACACAGCGGGCTGCGCACCGATGGTGGCTGGGAACAGGTGGGGGGGTGGGGGGTGAGGGTTGAGGCGGGGTGATGTGGTGGAGGGCTGGGGGTCGGAGGGGTGTGTTTATGTGTGTGTGTGTGTGTGTGTGTGCGTGTGTGTGTGTGTACGTGTAAGTGTAAGTGTAAGTGTATGCCCGTGTGTGCGTGTGTGTGTATGTGTGTGTACGTGCATGTGTGTGTGTGTGTGTGTGTGTGAGTGTGTATGTGTGTATCCGTGTGTCTGTGTGTGTGTGTGTGTGGGTCGGAGGTGTATTACTCACTCTCCAGGCCCCTGGCTGGGCTGTTTCTCCTGGGGCACGGCATAGCGTAGCGTAGCGCAGCGTAGTGTAGCCTAGCGCACCAACCTGCCTGCCTGCCTGCCCGCCCGGACCGCCTGGCCGCTCAG
>NC_085865.1:42536627-42564127 GCF_034702125.1 Engraulis encrasicolus
ATATGCGAGGATAGAGATGTCAGCATAGAGTACTGTATGACCCTCTGTACACCGGTTCCTCCAAAGTGCGACACACTGCTCTGCCAACATTTGATTCCATTGGTTTTCAATAGAACCCAGCACACCAGCACACATATCCAGGTATCTGCGCCGGTGTGCGGGGTTCTATTGAAACTCTTGAGTAGAGTTGGTAGGCATGTTATCCTTAATTTCTAGCACGTAATTTTTATGCTGTCTATGTAAATTTGTCGAGAAATTTGCTTTCCGCAGGGCCCCACAGCAACCTGGAGCCTATAGGGCCCCATGCCATCTATATCCGGCCCTGGGCATCACTGTCACATTGTTCTCTAAGTTCATTGGTCTTTAAGTTTCTTATGAAGTGAAGTGAACGCCCACTTGGGCAACTCAAACTCCCATTGTCATTTTGACAAGGCACTCCACAGCACACAAGTACCCACTGCACACTGCACATAACAAAATTGCATTTATTCCTCACCCGTGCAAGTGGGCAGCCCCCAATGGTGCACCAAGGGAGCAGTGTGGCAGGATGATACCATGCTCAGGGTACATAATGTCATAAGGTCATAAGGTCATGGAGGAGGATGGGGGAGAGCACTGGTTGATTACTCCCCCCACCAACCTGGGTTGGGAGTTGAACTGGCAACCTCTGGGCTACAAGTCTGAAACCTAACCACTTACCAATGACTGTCCAATATAGACACCACTGTCACATTGATGGACAGTCTGTAAGTTTCTTATGCAGGCAATGTCCAAACACAAAAGTGTGTTCATCACATACAAATTATATTTAGTATGCACAGCATGCAATTCAATGTCTACATAATATACAGTACATAGCCTACATGTATCAAGAATGTTGAGGTGTTACCTGCACTCAAACAGTCAAACAATAATACAGGTGATTGATCACGAGAAGGCTACATAATGACTGTAGTTAAAAAAATAGTAACTTGGATGTGAAATATTAAACATTTTATCATAAAAATAATAAATACATAAAGCTACAAGTACTTACGAAAAGTATACGTACACTTACATACAGTACATAACACAATTAAATATTATGACACTCTCAACAAAGGGCAAAAAGTCACCATATGCTTCACAGTTAAGCATGTGCCAGCTATGCATTACATTACAATCATGCACTGCAATCTGCATACAGCATGTGGTGAGAGGGAAGAGACATGTTTACAGGCTACAGAGGCCTGGCTATAACCCCTGACCTAGAAAACAGCCGCCCAGACAACAAGCGACCCATAGAAATAAAGATGGCACTTCCAATGGCAGAGTGAGTGGGGAGGGGCACTGGACCCCAGCTGGCGAGGTCCCCACACACCCCATACCCCACCACACACCCCAGTCATATATATCCACACCCTATATACTGTATGTATGGTGAGAGAGAGAGAGAGAGAGAGAGAGAGAGAGAGAGAGAGAGAGAGAGAGAGAGAGAGAGAGAGAGAGAGAGAGAGAGACAGAGAGACAGAGAGACAGAGAGACAGAGACAGAGAGAGAGCGCTAATATGTGTCTTTCAATGTGTGTGTGTGTACTGTATACACGCTTGAGTGTATACTATGGGCGGAATTCTCCCACCCGCTTAAGTCAAAAAAAGTGCGCAACAGCGCCTCTGAGCTTACTCAAGCCCGTGAGTAAACGAGGCTTACGCGCGATTTCATCACTTGCGCACTTTGGGTGGGGCCAGGCCAAAATCAGGGAGTTCCCTATGTTAATCAATCCTAAGCGGATTCTCCCGTCCACTTAAGCGTGTTTGCCTTTACGCGCATCAAAGGGCTGTAGTAAGGTCAAGCGCCACTATGAGGCAAAATGTAATATTGCATTTGATGCTCGCTTGGCTCGCATTTTGAACATGTTACACGGTATTGCTTTGTTGATGTTCCTTACCGTCAGCGTGAGTCCAAATCGAAATTCATTCACAGTTCCACATAAACATCCTACATTAGAATGATTGTGACAAAATATGACCAGCTGCCCAGAGCATGTTCTCATATCGGTGAACTTACAAACAAAAGCAGGTAATTAATGAATCAGTATGAGGATCATCATGTTGTCTCCACGGACGGTAACCAAAACCAAAAACACATTGTTGCAGGTTGCACCATGCACAAGTAGGCTAAATTGACAAGGCACGTCAGACTAAAGACCGCTGTTCCAGTCGTCCTCACAGCCACCCAAAGTATGCCTATTCAAAAACAACCTTCACCATTTTTACTCTGTTGTAGCCACGACGTTAAGTTAAGGTTTTTTTTTGCAACTCCTCCACTTATGTGATTTATTGGAACTCGTGCATATGTGCATGTAACCTATTAAACTTTCTGAACTGATGCCCGACATACAAAACCACCACCTACTGAGGTAGGCTACAGGTTGTCCTATCTGAAAGGCAGAAAATATTTCCTGAATGTCATTACAGCTAAACATAAAAAGGTAGGCCTACATATCAGAGCATGTCTTTGGCATTTCGCTTCTGGTCTCTATTACACCCCATCAGCTGCGCGTTTAAGTCCTGGCTTGGCATTGCATGCCCATGTCCAATTAATTCCCATGTCTGCGACAGAATATAAAGTCTCAATTTTTTCATGACGATCGATTTCCTTGTTCATTCTTCAGCATGCATGTAGCCTAAGTGTAATATGCTGACGGACAGCTGAGATCCACATATTTCCAATAATTTTAATGTCACGTTGCTGTACAGAGAAGCGGAGAAACACTTTTAAAAGTCAGCAAATAGGCCTACTATGTGTTTGTTTAACTGTGGGAATGATCAGCATTTTAAATCATTTTTTGATTTCCGGAATTGTCCAGGCAATATGCCAAACTCCATTTTTAACAAAACGTTCAATCATGTTTATTATTTCAATCAACCTGTCAACCTGTTGCGCACCAAAATTCTCAGCTGAGTTCCCGCCAAAGGGACACATAGCGTTTCCATCTCAATATCTCACCTCCAATAATTGCCTTCTGCTTGTGAAAAGGAGCGGAGGTTAGATTTTGAAACGCTTTTGCGAGAGGACTTTTGGCACGTGGTTTTAAATTCAAAGTTAAAGTTCAGTGTTGGATCTCAATGGACTGCCGAGGTTTTCACATGGTTGATCTGAAAATCCATGCTCCATAGTTTCTTTGTAGCCACAACTGATGAACTTGGCGGAGACTCATCCCCCCATTTAGCATATATCACGCCTATGTTGGGCTACGCGCTGTTTTTCTGAGTTAAGCGCGAGGGGTGTGGCGACGTTCCAGAGGGGAGAATACGCGCAAGATAAGACCGCGTAAAATGTGTGCGCGTAAAACCGACTTAAGTGGAGACGGGAGAATTCCGCCCTATGTGCAGATGTGTCTGTGAGTATGAAAGCATGTGTGTTTGGGTCTGTGTGCAGATATGTCTGTGTGCCTTCATCAGTGTGTGTCTATGTCTGGATGTGTAGCGAGAGAGAGAGAGAGAGAGAGAGAGAGAGAGAGCGAGAGAGAGCGAGAGAGAGAGAGAGAGAGAGAGAGAGAGAGAGAGAGAGAGATTCTAGGTCTAAGAGATGTGTCTAAGAGATGTGAGCATCATCAGGCCCTGAGTGACTGAGGCAGCAGCAGTAGTAGCAGCAGTTCCATGCCCCCAGTCCAGTACGGAGCCAGTCAGCGGTGAAGACAGACAGCCTGCCCCTCTGCCTCTCTCTCTGCCTGCCTGTCCCCCCTTACATTCCTCCAGTCAGAGTCAGCCATCCAGTTTGCTCCCCCATCTCCCTGTCCCCGCACCGGAGCAGGGCGGGATGCTAGCTGCCTGTCCCCCCTTACACACACACACACACAGGCATGTACACACGCACGCACGCACACACACACACACACACACACCGGGTTCCGTGCGGGCCGCTGCCTGGCTGCCTTCAGGAGGTGTCCTGCTCTGCTGAGCCAGTCAGGAGTGAAAGGTGCACTTCATGGTTCAGCTGTGTGTGTGTGTGTGTGTGTGTGTGTGTGTGTGTGTGTGTGTGTGTGTGTGTGTGTGTGTGTGTGTGTGTGTGTGTGTGTGTGTGTGTGTGTGTGTGTGTGTGTGTGACTTCATGGTTCAGCACCACCGCGCCCTGTCAAGGTTAAATCATTAGTGACACGTCGACTGGCAGCCCTCAAGACGCTCTCCTAGTGTGTGTGTGTGTGTGTAGTACAGTCCCTACTTTGTGTGTGTGTGTGTGTGTGTGTGTGTGTGTGTGTGTGTGTGTGTGTGTGTGTGTGTGTGTGTGTGTGTGTGTGTGTGTGTGTGTGCATGTGTGTGACTGTAATGAGGGTTTAGTCCAGCTCATCTTTGTCATTTCCATTTCTGCTGTCTGGTATTTTGATTTCGAAGACACAATAAAGCATCGAATAACATTTTTAAGTTGAGAGATGAGAACCGTGTAAAACTCGAAAAATTCCTGTTACTCCCCCCCCATCTTTCATCCTTGGTAAAGGGCCTTCCCCTGAATAAAGCATAGGTGAATAGGCTGTAGAACTACAACTAGACATGCACTCAGAGAGTGCAGACCACCGCCAAGGAAGCTGTTTGTGAGAACATTTGACCTAACTACACCCTAATTTTTGTTCAAGTCTTTCTGCCTTGTTTTTGTGGAGTTAGAAACTGGAATGTCAAAATTCCCCCTATCCCGCAACGGTGAAGAATCTCTACAAAAATTCCTGGATCTGGATCGTGATCCGGATCATCACCAAAATGTAATCACTTGTTCCTTTTGTTATTTCCAACAACTCCACAAAATGTTCCAACTTTTTGAGTTATCCTGCTGACAGACAGAAAAACAGACAGACAGACAAACAGACAAACAAACAAACTTGGCAGAGGTAAAAATAAAATATCTTTCATTTGACTCTTTGTGGTGACATGCCCTATCATTATACTTTTGTCACATACTTGTAACGCTCAAGTGCATCACTGTATCTTTGCCTGTCGGGAACAAATACAGTACGAAGATAAGACAAAGTAATCAGAAAAGACAATGACACATTTGATTTGTCTTGATAGTGAGATGACCTGCCTAAGACACTACCCCTCAGCTGTTACCAGAATGGATATGACCAAGTCATAATGCAAGGCCCTGCACTGTCATAGTGCTACTATGGTAGTTACGTTTTTTTCAGTGACTACTCCAATGTCCCAGTGGCGGAACGGTGTCTGGTAAGGGGCTACACCGTCTCTGATTACACCTCTCTCACTTGTGATGAGTGGAGGTGCAAAACGCACACCAGAAACAGAGGTGCTGGAAACCAGAAAATACAATTGCAGGAGGAGAGAAGTGCCGCACACTCTCAAGTTAAATAAACAGTTTTTAATGTGACAACGTTTCGGCCTGTCGGCCTTCTTCAGGTCACGTTGTCACATTAAAAACTGTTTATTTAACTTGTGAGTGTGCGGCACTTCTCTCCTCCTCTCTCACTTGTAACACTCAAGCACATCACTTCTGTATCCTCCTCACTATGTTGAAACACATGAAGAGAAAAGGTATGAAAAAAGAACAATATATGTTTTATTTGGTACTTTATAGTGAGATTGCCTGCCATTATAGGCCTACTTACTTCTTGCACTTGAAACAGTCAAGTTCAGCATCATGACCGTATCCTCACCAACCCGCAACACACATGACAAAGAGGTCAGCTGCATGTGTTTGGTTGTTTACTGTTTTACTGTGCGTGATGTCAGCCCTGTGTGTGGGGATGTTTACTGCATTATTACCGTGTGTGTGATGTTAATGCTCCACTCACGTTCTCCGCGTCACAACGCGTGGTGTCACAGTGCTTAGCGTCTCGTTAGTGCCTAATGTGATGGGATGGTGGGCAAAACGGTCCTGGGAGTGAAACCTTAATTTCACTGCAGGTTTAAATAAATTAGTCAGCCCAAATTAAAAGCAAAGCCAGAGAGCGCTGTCTTCCCAGACTACCACGACGACGACAACACACAACGCAATTAAAAATTCAAAGCGTCGCCCGGGTGACACGTATGCAGATGAGATGTGGGGCGATGATAATGAGAGAGAGAGAGAGACCGTTTTAATTCCTGGTGCTGGTGGTCATTACAAGGTTGCTAAGGGCATTGACCGCCTCGCTCCCCTTTACCACCCACGCCTCCACCTCTCTCTCCACCTCCCTCCCTCCCCCCTAACTCATGCTGAAACACCAACCGAGGAATACATCTGGAGGCACTGCAGTGCCATTCTTTCAGACCGCAGCCCTAGCCCCATGCAGAACCGCCTGCCTGCCTGCCTGGCTGACTGCTACTATGTGAGTGTAGTAGACGAGAGCCCTGGAGACTGTTTTTTTTAAAAAGTATCCTCTTTGTCACTGGGTTTCAGTAGCAATTACTTTTGGTATCACTTCTCCCAGAGCCCCGAGCGGACCTCAAGATGTCCCTATCAGAATCCATTAAGGAGCAAGGGGGGGGGGGGGGGGGGATGTTGGGGTTTCCATGGTGAACCTGTGGGGCACATGGGGGACGAGGGGTGAGGCGGGTGGGCGAGTACAGGCCCTTTGTTATGTTTTTGGAAGAGTGAGTGCTGGTTAAGTTATCCTCTTGTTGGCCATGTGTTTCTTCATTATGAGCAAGACCAGCACTGTTTCAGGTAATGGGTGTATAAGGTTGACTATGTTTGAGGTAATGGGTGTGTAAGATTGGCAATGTTTGAAGTAATGGGTGTGTAAGATTGGCAATGTTTGAAGTAATGGTTGTGTAAGATTGGGCTGGGATTAGGCAACAGATATAAGTGGGCAACAGTAAAGCAAATTCTCACTCCTCCTACATGCTGGAAGAGGGACTGCCTCTCTTTCGCCTCATGCTACAGGTATGAGAGCAGGGGTGGGTAACCTATGGCCGACGAGCCATTTACCCTGTGAGGCCGTTTTACCCAGCCACCGTTTCACAGTAGTTTCACATGAAATATCACGTTTTGTAAAGCAATCTTAGAAATTACATTTGCAATACAATTAAGTTATATTTTCAGGGGACCTAAGGTGGCCACCTTCAATACAGGTCTAATGTGCCGGGGGAAATCCTGGTCTGTGTTCATAGTGCCCTTGGAGTACTTAATACAGTTTGAAGTGACCACCTCGAATGAAAAAGGTTATCCACCCCTGGGTTAGAGTGACCAGCTTTTGCAAACACACGGTGCAGAGGGGTTATAGTCCACACACAGCTGCAAAGCAAAGTCAGCCCCTTTCATCCTTGAATGAGTTGAGAAATTACTGAAATGGGGGTTGGGAAGCATTCATTTAAAGGGCAACTCCTGCCAATTTCAATGTACTCACACTACCCTTGATTTGTCAGTACCCGGTGACGCCGCATTTTTTGGCTCAGCCCTTTCCGAGATATGAGCTATTCTAATGGGGGCAACTTTTGTTTACATTTCAAAAAAACATTTTTATTTATTCACAAAAACATCCAAAAGGATTTGCAACATCAGCAGACAGCTAGCAAACAGCGATACCTTTTGGGAAAATATTTGGAGTAGGCCTATGCTCATTTTTAAAAAAAATGTAAACAAAAGTTGCCCCCATTAGAATAGCTCATATCTCGGAAAGGGCTGAGCCAAAAACTGCGGCGTCACCGGGTACTGACAAGTCAAAGGTAGCGTGAGCAGTACAACAGCACATTGAAATTGGCAGGAGTTGTCCTTCAAGGCTTAAAGTAGATTAGCTACTAAAACTAGCACAGTTTTGTTTTAAATCATATTTTTCATTTTATTCAACACCAATGCAAACTACCGTAGTAGATTTATTTCACACCTGCATTCATTCAACTAACAAAAATAGCACACGTTCTTACTGAATCCATACAC
Source organism: Engraulis encrasicolus (assembly GCF_034702125.1). NCBI lineage: Eukaryota > Metazoa > Chordata > Actinopteri > Clupeiformes > Engraulidae > Engraulis > Engraulis encrasicolus. The sequence goes on from NC_085865.1 coordinate 42,544,473, forward strand.
GATTTATCAAACCTCACCAAGGCTCTTTTGAGTCTGAACTTGCTTCATAGGTGCCGGAAAGGGGGATGCAGTGGTGCATTTGCATCCCCACTTTTGGGTTCCCTAAATGAGGCTTTCTCAACTTTTACCGCAGAAAAAGGAGTGGGATAGTAACATTGTTCAGAAATAAAGAATGAAGAAGAAAAATGCACCACCACTTTAAAACTCATTCCGGTTCCCTTGACTTGCATACCAACCAAACACATCCAGAGTACGTATTTACATGGCGGTTGGGGTTGACTCAGCTTCTGAAGGTGCAAAAGGAAACGGAGGCGTTATAAATCAGCAGCATCATAAACTAAACTGGCACTTTGACGCCATAAAACAGGAGGAGGATAGTCATAAAGAAATGTTCTGATTAGTGATGTTGAGGCACTTGTGTGGTCTTGAAAGGTAGGCTACTATAATTAGTAGTTTTGAGAGACGTCGTTGGGTTAGATAAGGTTAGATAGAACGACCCCACTCCTGTATGCCATCCATCTATCTATTCATTTCTTCATTCATCCATCCATCCATCCATCCTCCTGCTGCTGCTTTCGTGAAATGCAGTGGCCACACCACACCACACCACACCGCCCTCATGCTCAACCTTAACTGCCCTCAGGTCACATCAGGAGCCCCTTCACTGACTTCCTCAACACACACATGGTGCACACAGCACCGTCACACACACACACACACACACACACACACACACACACACACACACACACACACACACACACACACACACACACACACACACACACACACACACACACACGGAACATCTGACCGGGGACAGAGTCTGCCTGCCTTCCTTCCCTCCTTGCTTGGCGCAGCTGAGGCAGGTTCCATGGAGACGAATCGGGGGCTAATTCTGGAACAGTCTGTCATCCGTGCGGTGTGCGCTGTAGTGGAGCGTAGTGGAGTTGAGGTGCGCTTCTTTCCCCACTGCCTGGGGTCACACACATGTACTTTACCACCTTTTTGCAGAACAGAGCAGAGCAAATCGAATCAAACGAACGCCCCCTTCTGTGATTGATGAAGTGAGTTAAGTGCTTCTCCTCCAAGATGCACTAAAAAACCACACACACACACACACACACACACACACACACACACACACACACACACACACACACACACACACACACACACACACACACACACACACACACACACACACACACACACACACCTGGGCTCCCAAAGACAACGAGGCCTCACTCCAGAAGGCATGGCTGTACTTGCATCCAGCTGTGGTTTAAGAGGGGGCAAGTCAAGAGCTAAAAAAAAAGTTTCATTTCACTCCTCGTTAGGCCATGGTGCACTTACAACGTGTTAACCTGACACACACGAGGTGATTGACACCACTTTCATGGTTGTGCTTCCCTCCCCAAATACCTTTCCATATTCTGAAATATCGCTTTGCACCCACAAAAGGAAAATGGACTCCAAAGAATGTCATGTCTCTCAACCACAGATGTATAACAGTTGAGATGAATGAAAGGTGGATCAAGTTTCAAGGTGGTGCATGTAGGCCTATATATATATATTTTTTTTTCTTAAAGAAAAAGCAAAATAGATAAATCATTGACTGACTTGATCTCATTCCACAGTGTAAGATATGGGCCTGTTATTCTTGGGTGTGGGCAAGTCTCCCCTCTTTTCCTTCCCTTCCCCGAGCTGTCATGTAATTCCAGCCGACAATCAGATGCCATCTTTACGGGCGCATGGTAGGACTGTCACATGCTTTTAGTGGACGATAACAAGGAGGCTGTCAAAACCGCTTATCCCGTGCTAATGCGCCCCACCACGCAGTGTTGATTGTTCAGAGTCGGCGCCAGCGCACATCTCTTGGAGGGGCGTGGGTAAACAGTGGGGGGGCACTGCCATTGAACAATTTCCAGTCAAGTTTACTATGTATGCACAGACTGATCGCGCTACTACTGTGGAAAACACGTCCTCCTCCCTAACAATACAACATGCGCATCACAACCATGATGCGTCCTTAGGACAAAGCAAGCAACGTTGTCGCTTATATGTGCACTGGCAAAGTGAACACACAGACGAGCGACAGACGGACCAATTCAGAAACCCACAGGAACTAGTCATCCACTGTGTTCTGTTGCCAAAATCAGTCGAGACTCGCAGGCAATTGCTAGTAGCCTATGCAGCCATTCAAACATATTCTCACTAATTGCAAGTTCAGCTTACGTCCGAAATGCCTTTGTGAAACAATACAAATTAAAATGCATCATTATGCAACCGATCTATTTTCAGGGACCACCCAACTCTTCATCGTGAAAATGTGCACAGCACTCCGTTGTCGTTTTGTCATATCCACATTGAAATACCATTTAGATATTTTCCCATCTCTCCAGAAGGACAACTACAAGTAAAACGTGACGAGCAAGGACATATACTCTTAAGTGCACAACATTTTAAAAATAATAATGTACATCCGAGTCCGTCTACATAGCACGACAAACCCATCCTTTAGCCGAACATACTTCAAAGCATTAGGTGCAACAATCGCACCAGGTTAAATCAAATAGATCCAAGTCTTTTACCGCGGCGGGCAAAATTAACTGACCACATTTCCTTACCTTACTCTTGATCTCAGGGCTTCTGGTCATTTTTCCACTTAAATCCACACGGTTTAACACGTACACAGTGACTGCACTGCTAGCAAGCTAACATTGTTTTGCATATACTCTCCCGTTTTTCAGTAGGCTAGATACCATTGCCATATCCAAAAATATGTCATATGTAAGTATATACGTGTGTGTCAAGTATGTTACTTCAACTATGAGGATATTAACAAATCAATATTATATCTATCGAGTGTCACACGACACGTACATTCTGAAAACAGAAGACCTAATTATTTGTTTACGTTGTTTTTTTAAGCTGCTGCTGCAGATATCTCGCGATAGTAAGAATGGTGACGTACAGAAAACTACCGTGTGCCTTTGAGGACATACGGCCTGTTTTTACCAAACACTTAATTATATCCACCAGTAGATGGCGACTGCGCATCTGAAATAACAGCAAGAACCTTCTTCAAGAACACAAAATGGCAAAGTACCTGTACAATTAACAAAGCAATCTGCACATGAACCCCCTACTGCACACATTTTGGCTATGCATCATAGAAAATATTCCAGTTCATTTTGGGTGCATTTTTGGACAGTTTATTGATAAAAATGTTTTGACCCCTCCTTCCCAGAAATGGCTCTCTATAAAGAACCCTCATCACACATGTCAATGTCATTGTTGTTTTACCATTGGATCTAATGCAGATTTCTCAAAAGTATTCAAATTCACTACTTTAGTAGAAGTACAGTTACTGTAAAAGTATAGTATCAACTGAAGCTGTTAACGTAAGTAGAAATAGGCATAGGTATACCGTTTCTAAACTATTTACTAGTAAAACATTAAAAGGGGTAAAATGTCATTGAGGACATTTGCATTGATTATGGATGACAGGGCAAAATGGACAGTAGGTACACTTAATAATATTGTACAAACATAGGTTTGCAGTGAACTATACACAGTAGGTACACTTAAGGATATTGTACAAACATAGGTTTGCAGTGAACTGTACACAATAGGTACACTTAAGCTTAATGATATATGATATTGTACAAACATAGGTTTGCAGTGAACTATATACAGTAGGTACACTTAGTGATATTGTACAAACATAGGTTTGCAGTGAACTATATACAGTAGGTACACTTAGTGATATTGTACAAACATAGGTTTGCAGTGAACTATATACAGTAGGTACACTTAGTGATATTGTACAAACATAGGTTTGCAGTGAACTATACACAGTAGGTACACTTAGTGATATTGTACAAACATAGGTTTGCAGTGAACTATATACAGTAGGTACACTTAGTGATATTGTACAAACATAGGTTTGCAGGGAACTATATACAGTAGGTACACTTAGTGATATTGTACAAACATAGGTTTGCAGTGAACTATATACAGTAGGTACACTTAGTGATATTGTACAAACATAGGTTTGCAGTGAACTATATACAGTAGGTACACTTAGTGATATTGTACAAACATAGGTTTGCAGTGAACTATATACAGTAGGTACACTTAGTGATATTGTACAAACATAGGTTTGCAGGGAACTATATACAGTAGGTACACTTAGTGATATTGTACAAACATAGGTTTGCAGGGAACTATATACAGTAGGTACACTTAGTGATATTGTACAAACATAGGTTTGCAGTGAACTATATACAGTAGGTACACTTAGTGATATTGTACAAACATAGGTTTGCAGGGAACTATATACAGTGTACAGTATTTACAGGGGGGTGAGGGTCACAATTCAGTGAACTATATACAGTATACAGTATGTACAGTGGGCCTATGCACAGAGTAGCCGTCCTCTAAGGAGATGAGGGTCACAATTCAGAGAACTATATACAGTACAGTGTACAGTATGCACAGGGGGGCGAGGGTCACAATTCAGAGTGTCCGTCCTCGGAGGGGGCGAGGGTCAAAATTCAGTGAACTATGTACAGTATGCACAGGGGGGCGAGGGTCACAATTCAGAGTGTCCGTCCTCGGAGGGGGTGAGGGACAAAATTCAGTGAACTATGTACAGTATGCACAGGGGGGTGAGGGTCACAATTCTGAGAACTATATACAGTATACAGTGTAGGCTACACAGTATGTACAGGGGGGGTGAGGGTCACAATTCTGAGTGTCCGTCCTCGGAGGGGGTGAGGGTCACAATTCAGAGTGCCGCTATTCCATGGCGTGTCCGTGGGGGTGGGAGAGAGAGAGAGAGAGCGAGCAAGAGAGACAGAGAGAGAGAGAGAGAGAGGGGGGGGGGTAGAGTTTAGTAATTGCATGATAAAACAGATTTGGTATCCATTATTGTGTTTCCACATAGACAACGGGCTAAGTACATAGTTATGACAGTGATGGCTGCCTATATTGTATCACTGCACCAGAAACACACACAAACAAGACGCAACATGTGTCAATCAACAATTAATCTGCTAAAATGGGGCATTAAAAGCAAGGGCTGACAAGGGGTTAACTTAATCGGTCTCACCTTTAGAAGAGTTGCAGGCGACGATTAGGTTTACTGCTGAAACGTCGAAGCACTCTGTCCTTCCACTCATGTGCGCATTTTCTTGTCAAGTCTCTTTCAAATGCAAGCTGCACCAAGCAGGCCTTTCTTTGATGCAGCATTCTGCGCCGGCGGTCGGAGAATACATTTCTCAAGGTGGAGAAAGAATTCTCGCACATTGCGGTGGATGCGCCAAAGGTTAATGCATGTTTGAAGGCAATGAGAACGCTTGGCATCGCACTCAGCTGGATGTGGTAATTTGACAGCATTTCTTGTACAGTCCCGGTTCCATGTTTCTGAGACAAAAACTCTTTGGCCACTTGAAATTCTGCGTCAACTACCGGGGATTGTGACAGGTCGAGAATGGGCCTCACCGTTTCCACATCAAGGAAATTGTCGGCCTGTGGATTCAGTGCAGCAAGCGCACTTGCCAGTTGTGAGTTGCGCTCACTGAATCTGCGATCCATTTCACAAACCACCAAATCAATGATGCTGTAATACAGCCTTTTAAGTTCATCATCGCCGGTGGTTCTGTGAACTCCTGTAGGCTCCATGACAACAAAGCCGTCCATTCGTGTGCTCTCTACCCTTCTCCGTTTGGGTCTGGGACTGGGTGTGTCGCTGGTGGTGGTGGCCGTTACAGAATCCAACACCTTCCTGAATTCCTCATCGCAACGCAGTTGTTTGATGCATGCTGTTGCACTCGTCACAACACTTAAACCTGTCATCAGGTCAGTGTCCTCTCTCTGCAGAATCTTGTTCGGTGGGTCCAACAGAGAAAGGACTTTGTGGGTGGCGTTGGCAATGAAGCGGAATCGTGGCTCCGTTACTTCGCGCAGCAGTCCTGCAGCTTCCATCCTCGTCTCTGCGCCATAGTCAAGCACAGTATCAGCATCAGCAAGAATTGATATTATGTCATCAAACGACTTTAGGATGACCGAAACGGTGGCAAGATGTCCTGTCCATCTCTGCTCCAAGAGGCGTTTCAGGTGGGCTCCTTTGTAGTGCAGAGCGACTGTTGGCTTCCGGAAGAATTTGTAGAGGGAGTTGCACACCTCAAAAAAATCCGAAATCATGGGCTCTGCAGACATCACATGTACCACGACTAGATGGAGCTGGTGGTTGAGGCAGTGGACGTACGGTATCTCACGTCCAAGCCTATCCTGCAGTATCTGCTGAACACCCCCACGTCTTCCTGACATGACGGAGGCTCCATCGTACACCTGGGTAAGAATTTTTGAGGAGTCCAGGCCCACCTTGTTGAGCTCGGTCAGGACGGTGTCTGCCAGTGTCTGCGCGTCACCTTTTTGGGTAGTGGCGATGCACAGTAGACGCTCGGTGACTTCACATGACTTGTTTACAAAGCGGAGCACAATCGAGATGTTCTCGCACCCTGTGGGATCACGCGTTCCATCCACTTTCAGAGTATAGTAGCTGTCATCGACTTCCTCCACTATAGCCTCTGTCACCACATCACTTAGTGTTTGGATGAGTTCATTTTGGACGTCATGACAGGTGTACGTGGCATTCCGTGGGATCGTTGGCACCACTTTAGCCAATTCGGTGTCCTTTTTGATAGTCCAATCAAGTAAGGACATGAAAAGCCCCGAGCCCCCTTCCGACATGTCATCGAACGCGTCAAATGCCCCCCGTAGAGGCAACTGGTTTTCAACCAAAAACACTATTACGTCAATGAGTGATCCCACGTAATATTGGTTTCTTTGTAGTTGGTCTGTATTCACCAGAGTTGATACCTCATTCCCTGTTTGGCGGCGCATCTCCCTCTCCTTCCACATCGTCAAACAGGCAATGTGGTCCTTGGAGGTCTCATGCTGATGGAAGCCCCTTTCTTTTGCCATGGCCTGCTTCCAGTTCCTGTACCCGATGCTGGAAAAGGCGTCAGATGTCCCGTGTCTTTTCCCAGCGCTTTTGAATGTTCTGCAACAAATACAGAATGCCGCATCTGCCTTAACGCTATATTCCAGCCAGTCTCGGTTGTGAAACCATTTGGCGTTGAAAGCTCTTGCTTTGCCGCTGTACGTGGTTACCGGGTATTCTTTCAGGACGGTTTGGAGAGGTGTGTCGGTCCCGAGGTCATCCACTTGTAGCCCCACTTTCTGATGACTGGAGGGGCTTGGGCTGCCCCACTGTCGTTGCTCTTGGCTAGCTGTACCAGTTGTCTGTGGCCCGTAGCTAGCATTGTCCGCGGGGTCAACATCTGCCGCCGTAGCACTGGTGGTGGTGACCTGATTGTCGCTGTCAGTTCCTGCTACTGGAGGACGACGATCAGTATCGGGAGGTCTGAGCAGCCACTTTCGTAAATCCATTTTTTATTAACTAGCACAATAAACTCTCGAAACTGTTTGCTGTACTGTACAGATATCGATGTTCTGTGTCGATTCTGCGCACTACAGTGTTTTTGTTTTTACCGCGTATAAACGATTTCAAAGTTTACCATAGCAACAGCCAATGAGAATCGACCAAATGACTGCACGCAAGCAAAACCGAAATAGCCTATATTCGTCTCATATTTATTTTATTGAAGTTAAATTGCACATCTATTTTTATTACATATATTTATATTATATATATTTATTAAACTTATTAGACTGTAATTATGAAATGTTTTTAATGGCCTTTTTTTTTTTTTTTTTTTTTTTCGTCCTCCTTCAGGGGGGGCACCAGTGGCCACTAGGGGGGGCACTGCCTACAAATGCCCCCCCATATCGCCGAGGCTGTGATTGTTTCACTGAATCAATCAAGAAGCTCGTTTTAGCTGCGGCCATGTTCGTGACTGCTTATTTTTTTCCACTTATGTTTTCTTCTCCTAACGCAGCCTTAGTTACCCGCTCATCTCTTTATCTTGTTAACGAGACATAACGAATAGTTGGCGCAGCACTGACAAATATTAGATGACATGATGTAAATGCAAAAAGACTGTGCCTGTTCTCTCCATGCCGTTGCAGAGCTGTGACTGTTAAGGAGAAAAAAAAGCTTCTGGGTTCCTCTCAAGACGCGCAGGCTAACTTTTTAAGTTGCTCTGTTGGTTCTTTGTCTGCACACTTGAACTGCTGCAAGAATTACTGGTCTCTGTAACTGTGTGCTTACCATGGCGAAGGTAAGCTTTGAGGTGTCAGCATCCAGATGCTGGACTGCCGGTGGCTTGGTGACAGTCTCGACCTCTGCCACTTATCTTTCGCCTCAACACCCTGAGGGCCCTGTGGGGCAGAGGAGAGAGCGCGTAGGTGCTAGCTTGGTCTCGCCACCCGCTAAGCAAATGGGTCTCACTGGGTAGTTTAGAGCGCCGTTGACACCCGCAGCCATTTGACTTTTAACCTCCAAGAGACCAGGGGGTCCGCCGAATTAAACGCGCCTCCGTTGCCACGGGGATTTGGCGCGCTCGATCGGCTGGTGCCTGATGCGCAATGGCTCTCCCCAGCTGGGAGGTGCGGCTCGGGACTTCGCAGGAGTGCAGAGAAGGCCTCGCTAATTGGGCTTTTTGAGTCACCCACCCCTGCTGCGGCTTTCTTCCCAACTTCACTGCAGCTTCTGGGGTTTTGATCATCTAAAAACGCGGAGTTGAGGGGACCTTTCGACCATGACATCTTGACATAGTCCTACTCAGAACAGTCAGGACTGAGGAATATTTAGTTGAAAAAATGCCGCAGTTTCGTGCTGATAATAATGGCACTAAAAATAACATTATGAGCAAAGTAGTCAAACTGAGGTCAAAGGGGAGATGTCATCAGACCGTGATGCTACTACGTAGTCTACTACTGGACCATCACGTCTCAGTGTTTTGAAACTTTGTGCATGAGCCACCAATTAATTCCAACGAGGCCAAAAATAAACCACGAGAAACAGACGTGCTTCTGTGGACTTTCCCTTATCTAGTCACAAGGCTCGTTCCGATGAGTAACAGATTTGTTTGGCCCTCCACAATTTACACTTCTTGCAGATACACACCTCTTTGTTCGGGCCAGTGCGCTCGCTCGAACGCAGCACTATGTCAAAGGCCGCATTCGTGGGATTCTTCAGAAGGATTTGTCACCGCTTAGCGCACACACAACTGTGTGTGTGTGTGTGTGTGTTTAAAAAAAAGTAGACTCATGAGACCGCATTTAATGGCTTTGTGTCTTCCCTTTTTATTCATTGGCACAGGACAAAGTTCTGTTGACGTTAAATAACACAAACCGGCTTTGAAAGCAGCAGACTTTTCATAAAGGGGGCTTACGGGTCAGCGGGGGCACAATAAAACATCAGAGGGCTGTTGTATCAGTGGTAATGCATTGCAGATAGGCCAATGTGCAGTATGACAAAACTTTCATTACACAAGGATTTTCCGCTGCGAAGCAAAGGGACAAGAAGCTGCACTCCAAACCTTATTGGCTATGGAGTCTAACACACAAAAAACATGTGCAGTGCAATGCAATCCTACACACCACAATGACAAATACTGGCTGCTGTACTGCAATGGATGGTAGCTATTGTGTGTGTATGGTAACAACGGGTATGCCTGCACATACCATAAGACATGCCATAAGCAAATAGAAAAGAGGGAAAAAAATGAGGTTACATTATTCATGACTTAATGACTTGAGCTCCAGTTGTTCATTTGGCCTTGACTAGCCTGGAGAATGCATTTTGAGCTGGTTATCAATGCTTGACAGCTGCCCTTTGTGAACCCCAGTGCATTTCAAGGGAAGTTCAGTTCAGACATTAGGCACAGCACAGGCACAGGCGCTCCGCTCGCAGCCTTTCCAACGCTTAACAAAATAACCCTCCGAGCCACGTGTGAGCATTGTTTTGGAGCAGGGGGAGCATGCGTGTGTGTGCGTGTGTGTGTGTGTGTGAGCAGGGCTGGTTGTGTCACTGGCGGATTTCCCAGCCTGTAGTCCGGCCAGGGGGGACGTGGGCAAAATGAAATGACACACGATGCGTCGCTGTCACCCGCAGCTACCAGCTCCACGCAGCAGCAACTCCTCCCCCCCTCCCCTCCTCTACTCCCTCTTTCCCTCTCTCTTTCTCTGTGCCCTCTCCTCCAGTCTTCCTTCCTTTCTCTCCCTCTCCTTTAGCTCGCTTCTGTCCACTCCACTTTTCCTTTCTCTCTCTCTATCTCCTTTCCCCTCTACTACTCTTCCTTTCTTCCTCCTTCGCTTCTGTCCACTCCGCTCTTCCCTTGCCCTCTCTCCTCTCCCTCTCGTTTGTTCCTCTCCACCACAGCTGGTGTTGCAGCCTCTGGCCTTCAGCATAAACAGACAGCACCGAGCGGAGCTGAGTGGAGAAGCAGAGCAGAGGCGACTGATCTGCTGCCCACACAACTGGTGGGAGAGCAGAGCAGAGCAGAGCGACCGCAGGAGAGAAGAACTGAAGCATAGAGATGGACAGAAAGAGAGAGAGAGAACAGTGAAATGGCCAGAAAAGAAGGCAAAGTACAAGTAAAAAAAGTGAGTGAATGAAATAAAGAAAGAGGGAAAAAACAGGCAGAGAATAATGAGAGAAGGGTGGTGGAGGAGAGCTAAACGCAGGATAGATCTACTGTATCTTTGCCATTACGGCCCAACAGACACAAATGAAGTTAAGACTACTGGTCATGATATGCACTGGCCAACTGTAACCTGTTTGTCTTTAAGCTGTAACAAAGTCAATCTGTGACATCTGACTGATTAAAAAAAAGAGAAAAGAGTGACATTGTCCTTTTCTAAGACTTAACACCCGTTTTCCTCATTTGAAACGCATGCTCAGATGCAGATAACACACCTGATGGCCCCCTCAGTTCTAGAAGCCGATCGGGTACCTGAAATTAGTGATATTTCTTCTTTGACTTCCACAGTCACCCTCGCAATATAAGTTAACAAAACACTGAAAAAACATCCTTCCAATGACAAAAAAAAAACAATCAAAGCAAGCCAACAAGTGAAAACCTACACCAGTGGACCCCACTGGACAGACGAGGAAAAAAACAAAAAACAAACGAATACAAAACAGACACAAAATAACAGTCAAGACAAAGGAACTAAACACAAGACCATCATCTTGGGGACTGCTGCTTGCCTACTTCAGACATATTTTAGGAGCTGGGGTCCCATGCATGTTACACCTCTTGCAGGCTCTGACGCCACAACTCCTCAGGGTTCTAACAAGTTAGTTTAGGAAGAACCTGCAGACCACCCCACCCCAACGCAAACAAACACGCCTCACATCCAGGCAGCAGCAGAAATGTACTTCTCTGGCTTAGCTTAGCTCAACCCTGCAATCTCATCGTAACGCCCTGTCCACACCCAACCCAATCCCATTCCCTGCACTCAAACACCCTGACACCCCCACTGCCATGATGTTGGACAGCAGTCCTATTATATGTGTGTACATTATATGTAGCAGGGTAATGTGAGTGGTGGTGTAGTGTGTGTGTGTGTGTGTGTGTGTGTGTGTGTGTGTGTGTGTGTGTGTGTGTGTGTGTGTGTGTGTGTGTGTGTGTGTGTGTGTGTGTGTGTGTGTGTGTGTGTAGTTCCGTACAGGGATCATGGAGATGGTCAGTGATGGTGTGGTGTGTGTGTGTGTGTGTTGTGGAGCAGGGTAATAGTAGTGATGTTGGAGAGAGCGGCGGGGGTGGAGGGTCAGTGGTGTCCACTGGTGTAGACTCTGTTCCTCAGCACCACTACGGGGGGCAGGTGGTGTCTCACGCCCGGGTAGTGCTGCACGTGGTCAAACCAGCGCGTCACGTTCAGATACTTCTCCTTCTCCTGGACAGCCAGCTCCACCTTGAAGAGGAGGGAGACGGAGACGGAGACAGACAAGAGAACAGATGCAATAAATCTTAATCTTTGTTTTATTGCAAACACTGTACATGATCAGTCACGCCAATAAAGAAAGGCAACATTGGATTTCATTTGAGATGGGAGGAAGGGGAGAGGGGGAAGGGGGATCAAGGCAGAGTCTGAAATAAATGTGAATAAGATACTGGCACAAGATACAGGAAAAGCAGACACAGAGACATGGACTACCACATTCAGCCAGCACGGAGACACAAAAACTGTGGAAATTTGAATTGCACAATTAATCCATTGTTTTTTCCCCTCAGAGTGAAAGTTGTAATTTGAACAAGTAAGATTAATATCAAAGGCTGCAATTTATTGTGCAGCTTGCAAATCAAACTATGAAACCTGCAAGTTGTACATTTCCTGTAATTGCAACTTCTTTATATTATGCATCATCCTCTTTGTGTGACGGACAAACACCTGTAAGAAAAGCCAGTTACTCATGCCCTCGGCATACTGACAATCCAGAGGAAACCTAAATCAAAGTGAACATTGTAACTAGGGCTGGGCGGTATACCGTTAAAAAAACGTGATAGCGGTTTTCACATACACACGGTTTACTTTTTGATGAGAACGTTTTTTTGTTTTGTTTTTATTCCAAAAAAGTGATTGCAATAGACATGGAGATAATTAAATTTCAGGATTTTATCTCATTTTAAAATTTAATTTCAGCCTTTTCTTCAGAAACATTGAGATGTGGGGGAAAATCGCTGATTCTTTTCATCAAGAAAACCGTGAAAAAACATTTTTTTCCAGAATCGCCTGGCCCTAATTGTAACCATAACTGGAAGAATAGAATTACAGATGACGTTTACCCCAAATCATGTAGTCTTGATACAAGTAGAGTTCCGCTTGTGATGTTTACAGCATCAATCACTGTTTCAAAATGATAGCTGTCAAATGAACTAAAAATGGAGATCAAGTTTGCTGTAAAGAGTTTATAGCGGTTAGTTTTTTAATTTTTTTTTAAACAGGGCCTCTTCCCACTTCTGACAACACAACAGTAATATATATTTTTTAATGTTCAGGAAATGAGCTGAGTGACTGCAAGGTAGTAAGAAGACACCAGAAACCACAAACGAGGCTCTTAGGATCAGAGGAAAGTGTTGCCAGGAAGGCAGGAAGGCGTGCTATTTGGCATCTTTTGATGAAAAAAATGCGCGCTCAGGTAGGAGAGAGGACAGGGGCCCGCTGACAACAAAGATGAGAAGGGCATCACACGCCTGGGCTTGCAGAACCGTGCTTGCTCGATGTGTGTGTGTGTGTGTGCAATGTGCAATGCGCGACCCCTCATTGCGAGGTTAAGGACTGTGATTAAAAACAAATCTGACTCTCTTGTGCCTCGTGGCTGGTGGCAACGTTCCATTACCGCCACAACAGCTGACATTTACCCACATGTGATCCACCCACCACTGCCACCCTCACACAACACACACACACTCTTTTTTTTCTGGCGACGGGTTGGCCCCCTGGGGCCCCTATAAAAACTTCCTTGGCCAGGCCTCAGCCTCTTCCTCCGCCTCCGCCCGTCCTGCCCTGTCCTACAGTAGGCTGCTGCTGCAGCTCATCAACTGCCTCTTGTGTCAAGCAAGTTGCTCGTTTCTGCCCCCCAACCATATGACTCCTCGATCGCCAGCCCAGCCTTGACAAACTGCCTTTTACTCTTCATCTGATTGAAGTCAGAGGGAATTAGAAAGAGAGAGAGAGACAGCGAGAGAGAAAGAGAGAGCGACGAGAGACAGAGAGAGAGAGAGAGAGAGAGAGAGAGAGAGAGAGAGAGAGAGAGAGAGAGAGAGAGAGAGACAGAGACAGAGAACCAGAGAGCAAACACTCTCACTACTGCTATTTCCCCAACTGGATTATTGTGTCCATGTCTTGTGTGTGTTCTACATATAGTAGAAAATAAAAATGTAAAGTTACAATTTAGCCGTGTGAATCTCTCAAATTCAAGTTCAAAAGTGCTTTACTGGCATGACAAATATTTAGATAGAGAGAGCGAGAGAGAGAGTGTGTGTGTGTGTGTGTGTGTGTGTGTGTGTGTGTGTGTGTGTGTGAATGAATGAGTGACTTGAGTGAGGGAGCTAACAAGCGAACGAGAGAGGAGAAAGTAAGAAAAAATAAAGAAATTACGAGAGAGAGAGAGAGAGAGAGAGCGCGACCTTCTACTTACGATGATGTGGTGTAGGCCATAGTAGAGGAGTGGGTCGGCCAGGCTGATGTGGTTTCCTGCCAGGTAGACTTTGTCCTCCAGGTAAGTGTTCAGGTCCTGGAGGTCAAACAGTAGGGGAAAACAAACAAACAAACCAACCAACAAAATACTTGGTGAGAAATCTGCATATGGACCATGTACTGTACTTTGAGTGTCTCTGAGGATAACACTTTTGATGGAAGAGTTTTCTGCCTTCTTGAATGCAAATTGAATTCCAACATATTGCTGCACATGACTACACACATGACATGGTAAGAATCTACATTTGGCGATTGAAGCAAGGTATAAAACATGCAGTAGCATGGAAAACATTTACTGAAACAGAAAAACACTCTAATTACACTAAAAACACTAATTACACACTGAAAGAAGATTACACAAAATCAGGACTGTTCTTCCTCTACAAATTGGAGTAGTAGACCAACTTAAAAAAAACATTCTGTTTCCTTTTTGTTTAGGACCACTCAGACAATTTTAGTCTTTTTTGTATCTGGTCACCTGTACTTTATTGAAATGTCAGGATATTGTGCTAAATTGGGCACAAAAGGGCAAGACAGTCATTCTTTACAGCAGTGGTTCCCAACCTTTTTTGGTCCAGGACCCCATGTTGACATCCCAAATTTCTGGGGACCCCATACACATATATTTTTGTTTAAGTGACTGAGCTAACTTGTAGGCTATTAAACCTGTAGATATTTCTAAAAAGATATAAGATTGTATGTGGAATTCCAATAAGAATATTTATTAATTAATGCTATATTAATTAGTAACATTTACCAGTATTCTTTTTACACACCTAGACATTTCAGGCAACCCCATTTGAATTCCAGGCGACCCCATATGGGATCCCGACCCCAATGTTGAAAACCACTGCTTTACAGCATCATTTTCATAGTTATGTCTTTTGTACTACGCTGCATTTGTATTGTTTGAATTTGGCATTTTGGCAATTTGTAAGATATTAAGACACTTGTGTGAAGACATTTCTTCTCACTCCACAAAATCAACAAGAATACATTTAGTCTGTCATGAACACATTTCAGTTACAGACAAATGAGCATTGACGGGATTTAGCTCAGAACAATGAGCTGAGATGAGTGGCTGTGCCAAAATGCTACAAAGACGCCAAGAGAATAAAAATGTAATTTATTAGCTAATGAGCAATCTCGACCTAAGGACAGGATCAGGCAGTGGCAGGTGAAACAATACAATCACGCCCAACTTGATGCTCATTTAACCTATATATCTGTGAGTGCGTGACGGCAGGGGTGTGTGTGTGTGTGAGTGTGAGTGTGTGTGTGTGTGTGTGAATAATGTGACGTGACCTGAGGGAAGACTTGTGCTCTGAAGTGAGTCTGAAGTCAACCCAGAACACGCACACATCCGCACAAGCACGCACACACACACACGCACAAGAGGAGGAGAAAAATGACAGTAGTCCTGGGCCCAGGAAGAAAGAGGGCCCAGAATCGGGTCATTACAATGTATGTATTGGGTGGGGGGCCTTTCAAATTATGTTGTCCTGGGCCCAGCCAAAACTGTCAGTGGTCCTGTACATACACATGTATACCTCACAGGAGCAGCCTGGTTCCCCCTTCCACACGCACGCACACACACACGCACGCACACATGCACGCACACACTTCACTGCATCTGACAATCTAATGAAGCTTCCCAAAAAGTCAAGAACAAAGCAAAATGTGAGGGGGGTTTCAAGTGTGTGTGTGTCTGTTTGTCTGAGCAAACACCTTCTGAGCCTACATTGGTATGAATGTGTATGTTTTGTGTGTGTTTATAGAAAGCGCAGGCCTATGTTTGCATTTGTATCAACGTGTGCCTGTGGTGTGTGTGTGGGTGTAAGAAAAAGAGTGGGCCTACTTTTGTGTACCTCTGTGAGAGCTCAAGTGTGTGTGTGTGTGCATGAGTAAGAATGTGTGTGTGTGTGTGAGAGAGAGAGAGAGAGAGAGAGAGAGAGAGAGAGAGAGAGAGAAGGAGAGAGGAGAGGGAGAGCGAGAGAGAGAGAGAGAGAGAGAGAGAGAGAGAGAGAGAGAGAGAGAGAGAGAGAGCAGAGCAGAGCAGAGCAGAGCTGTGTGTGTGCATGAGTAAGAGTGTGTGTGTGTGTGTGTGTGCAAGAGAGTGGTCTGCAGGTCTCCTGGGAGAGGCCCATCTTTAGCATGGCGCACTGCTACGTCTTCGGGGCTAATGGAGGCAGCGTGCACACGGCAGGAAGAGAGGAGACTTCTGCCAAGCAAGGCATGAAACACACACACACACACACACACACACACACACACACACACACACACACACACACACACACACACACACACACACACACACACACACACACTTCCCTCCCTCTCCCCTCTTGCTCCTCTCCTCTATTCCCTTTCTACACTCCTCCTCCTCCCTCTCCTCTCTTCCTCCCTCGCTCCTCTCCTCTATTCCCTCTCTACTCTCCTCCTTCCTCTCCTCTCTTCCCTTTCTCCACTCCTCTCTCCACACCAGAGTTTCTCTCTGCTTCCTTGCCTTTCTACCCTAAAGCAATGGAACAGCAGAGGCAGAGGTACGCAGACTGGGGCCCAGGCGGAGAGAGAGGGGGGTGGGGAAAGGAGGGAAAGAGGGAGTGAGGGATGGAGGGAGGAAGAGGTACAGGCAGATGCAGATCTAGATATACGCCAAGACAGAGAAGACAGAGATTGACAGATAGCAAGACAGACAGGAAAACTCCCCCACCTTGTTTTCACTACCACCTACTGCACAAGTCTACCTGCGCTCCAATGGAACTTAAACCGAAAAATTGGAATAAGAGCAATAGCTATATTGAAGAGAAAATTGAAAACAGAGAAGGCCCTAGAAATTCCAATCATATGGAAAAATGTTTAATGAATCTGGCCACGTTTTAATAAAAAAAATCTCTACTCCGTTTCCCTATATGATGTGTTTTGTTTTGTTAGAGCTCTATTCAGTTTTGTAAAAATCTGATTGAAAATTCTCCTTGGAGCGACATTGCTGTGTCAGCTCAAAGACGCCTCAAACACGACAACAGGTAAAAGACCCCAAAATCCAAACACAAACACAGCACACAGACACCTGTGCCCTGCCTTTGTCTTGTCCATCAAACTTGCCAAGTCTCTTTGTGGCAGGCAGCCCTCTGTCTCTCTCCATCCTACTACTCTGATGGTGTTGTGACTTCTCTACTGCCCGCTTCCAGACATGGCATTGCCATGGCTACAGAGGGCCTGCCGTGGGCAATGCTGAGTGGCTAGCTACTGACCACACACCACACACTGACAGGGCTGGAGGATGATGCTCATTGATGAGGTCTCTAAATGCCACTATTACCAGTTTCCCTGCATGCAACATTGTTCTGGACCAGTGTGACATGCTTTTCTACCCATCTACACACACACACACACACACACACACACACGCCACACACACACACACACACACACACACACACACACACACACACACACACACACACACACACACACACACACACACACACACACACTTGCCGAGAGGCGACTGTCTTATGGTGGCTCAAGTGCCTCCTTCACTCTCCTGACAGTGAGGGGAAGGGAAGCAGACACAGACACACAACCAACCAACCCACCCACCAACTCACACACCCACTCTGGACATTTAATCCTAACTGATTCCTAAACTGACCATAACACACCCACCCCAAACCCCTAACCCCCAACCCCTTAAACCATGTCAATTATCCAGAGAGCCTTGTCCTCCAGACCTCCACCTCATCTGGCAGTTGGTCTCTCATTAGGGCACTAAATGGACGTCCATCAGGCAGCGCATCAGGCAGCCATAGCTCTGAGGCTTTACTATGCGGAGACTGAGGCTGCATTCCAATATGCAGACTTGCGTCCTCCACTTGTACTTGTGGCACTTGTAATACGTCGTGATGACATCACTGACAACAGCATTGTATTTCAATACCTCGCAAAAGTTCAAATGTAAAGTCCTTTTCTCATTTGTAAACTGGATGGTGAATGAAAAACAGTCCCCCAAAAGTTGTGGCTAGCTGACAGCAGGGAAACTTCATTGTTTTCTTCACGGAGGCGGGGCGATGCCACAAGCACAAGCGGAGGACGGGAGTTTGCATATTGGAATGCACACTGAGACTGCTTCCTCCTCAACTAGGTCTTCCTACTGGGGGAAGCAGGCCGTAAGTCACATCATTAGGGATGCACGATACCACTTTTTTGAAAACCGATATGAGTAGGAGTACATTCATGTTTGTACTTGCCGATACGATTACTTTTACCTCCAACATACAATGAAAATAAATGCGCAGCCTTGTTTTTTTCCACCAGTGATATTTGTTTCACTTTTCTTTTTATTGTTAATGTCCATTTCCATGTTTATTTAAATGTTGGTAAATGTATTCAACAAAGATGCTTTTGCACACCTCTGTAGTTGGGCAGGTGCGTAGGATGTTATCCTAGCGGGGTTGTCAGTCAAGTACAAAAAAATGCCGCACACTGTCCATACCAACAAACTTTAATACAACGTTTTGGTCATTCGAGAGGTCTGTTGGTGGAATGGACAGTGTGCGGCATTTTTTTGCACTTGAAATGTATGAGGCGGCACTTTTTTCCCATGCTGCTTTCAAGTCAATGGAACGTGATGAGATGTTGCGTTGTTATGTGTCATAGCAGTATCGTGCCTGGTATTGGAAAGTGTTTGACGAGTATGAGTATTGGTATAATGAGCAAGTATCAGGGCCAATGCCAATACCAGTATTGGTGCATCCCTACACCAGAGAGAGTTGAGAGAGAGAGAGAGGTCGTGTTAGGTGCCCATAGAAACCTATTATGTTGGCATATCTCTATATATTTAAAGAATCTCTGCCTACACATCATGCTGCCGTGGCTCTGAGACTCTTTACAGCAGGGGTGGGGAACCTATGTCTCGAGGGCCTTTTGAGGCCCTTGAGGCCGTTTTATCCGGCCCCCGATATAATTTTAATGTTATGCAGCTTCACATGAAATATGACATTTTGTAAAGGAATCTTAGAAAATGCATTTGCAATACAATTAAGTTATATTCAGGGGACCTAGAGAAGCTGGGGTCTGTTTTAAAGGTGACAGCCTTCAATATAGGCCTAAAGTGCAGTGGGAAATCCTGGTTTGTGTTCATAGTACGGCCCTCAGAGGACTTTTAAGGCCCTTGGAGGAATTTAAAGTGGCCCTTCGAATGAAAAAAGTTCCCCACCCCTGCTTTACGGGGACCCTTCAACCTCTACTCCACATGAGCAGTCGAGCGACCAATGCCTGTTCTCCTGTATAATGGCTTGAACTCACTAACCTTCATCAGATATGTCTTTGACATAGCAACTGTAACAAAAACAGTTTTGGAGGTGGAAAAAATCAGTTAAGTCACGCCAATACCAAAAACTTGTAAAACGCACCACTTCTGAAACAGTGTGTGTGATTGTATTCCATAAAATTGAGGTCACAGTAGG